>NW_017729032.1:252321414-252340049 GCF_001723915.1 Gavialis gangeticus | reverse complement strand
AAAAAAAAAGCATTTTGCCTAATGCTGTATTAGGAGAAATAGTGTGTGCCCTTTTCCTCTATTGACTGTTGGCATATTTTGTCTTCATCCAACCCTAACCCCACACTGGAAAAGTGAAATGCATTCTCTTTCCTCTACAGATAGTTATGACTTCTTTATTGTGCACTTCTTATTGTGCATACTGTTGTGTCTGATGCATTTCTTTGGCTGTGGAATTTAAAGATGGTACGCTTCTTTATTCACCTTGTGGATTAGGACCTAATGAAACACTGTATATATACATTTTCCTGAAACACTGAATGTATATATACAGTGTTTCATTAGGTCCTAATCCACAAGCTGAATAAAGAAGCGTACCATCTTTAAGTTCCACAGCCAAAGAAATGCATCAGACACAACAGTATGCACAATAAGAAGTGCACAATAAAGAAGTCATAACTATCTGTAGAGGAAAGAGAATGCATTTCACTTTTCCAGTGTGGGGTTAGGGTTGGATGAAGACAAAATATGCCAACAGTCAATAGAGGAAAAGGGCACACACTATTTCTCCTAATACAGCATTAGGCAAAATGCTTTTTTTTTTTTTTTTTTAAATAGGGAACAGCAGGTACAAATAACATTGCAGTTTTCTCTTTAAAAATGTCCTTTGTTACACTCTGGTATAAATTGAACTCCAGTATACAATGGAACTTTTCAGAAAGACACCAGCCAACCAAGTAGGCACTGACTTAACAAAGATTCCCAAAGGCTTCAGAGACTTTTTCAAGTCCCACATGGTGAGAAGAGCCCCTCTTATACTGAATTTAAGATGCAAATGCTGAGAGAAAAGATTATAAACAGGGATACTTATTCTGCCATCCTCACCTTTGAAATCCCTAAGAGTTTTATGCAGCAAGGGCTGCAGTTTCTGCCAATATTCAGACACCTTCCAGCTGTATCATTCATTTAATGAAAAGCATGATTTCCATCTGAAGGGACAATACTTATCGAGGCCTTTTCCCTCTATGCCATGTAAACCTTAGATATTTTTAGTCTAAGGAAGAAGCAGTTACTGATATTCCTAGGATTTAGGACTAAAACTACAAAAGGGGTTAGGGTGTTGTGGCATATTACAATTGGCACATGATAACTAAGGAATGTTAGGCAGTATTCATAGTTTCACAGTTTCATAGTTTCTAGGGTTGGAAGGGACCTGAGCAGATCATCTAGTCCAACCCCCTGCCATGGCAGGAAGAGCACTGGGGTCAAATGACCCCAGTAAGGTGGTCATCCAACCTCCTCTTAAAAACCCCCAGGGTGGGAGCCTGCACCACCTCACTTGGAAGCTGATTCCAGACTCTAGCTGCCCTGACCGTGAAGTAGCGCCTCCTGATATCCAACTTAAACCTTCCCTCCGCCAGCTTGTGACCATTGTTCCTGGTCACTCCTTGCGGCGCTCGGGGGAACAGGGACTCCCCCAGTGCCTGCTGATCCCCCCTAACCAGTTTATAACAGGCCACAAGATCCCCCCTCAGCCTTCTCTTTTGAAGGCTGAACAGGTTCAGGTCCCGCAACCTTTCCTCATAGGACCTACCCTGCTGTCCCTTGATCATACGAGTGGCCCTCCTCTGGACCCTCTCGATGCTGTCCACATCCCTCTTAAAGTGCGGCGCCCAGAACTGGACGCAGTACTCCAGCTGCGGCCTGACCAGTGCCGCATAGAGGGGGAGGATCACCTCCTTGGACCTGCTCGAGATGCATCTGTGGATGCACGACAAGGTGCAGTTGGCCTTCCTAGCCGCCTCCCCACATTGCCGACTCATGTTCATCTTGGAGTCAATAATGACTCCCAGATCCTTTTCCACCTCCGTGCTGACAAGAGGGGAGTTCCCCAGCCTGTATGTATGGTGCCGATTGTTCCTCCCCAGGTGCATCACCTTACACTTGTCTGTGTTAAACCCCATCCTGTTCTCCTCCGCCCATCCTTGTAACCTATCTAGGTCCAACTGTAGCCTGTTGCTCCCCTCTATTGTGCCCACATCCCCCCACATCTTAGTGTCATCAGCAAACTTGAACAGGGTGCTTTGCACCCCCTCATCCAAATCACTGATGAAGATATTGAACAGTGCAGGCCCAAGGACCGAGCCCTGTGGGACCCCACTTCCCACATCCTTCCAGGTCAAGAAGGACCCATCCACTACCACCCTCTGGGTGTGACTCTCTAACCAGTTGGCGACCCATTGGACTGTATGGGTGTCTACGCCACAGTCCCCCAGCTTCCTAATGAGAATGGGGTGAGAGACAGTATCAAAAGCCTTCCTGAAGTTTGCATGTGCTGAGCAGTCACACATTAAGTGTTAATATCTTCTCTAACATGCCCAGCTCTGACTTGCTTGAGAGCTGGAAAGCAGGGACATGGCTAGGAGCTGCCAAGTCTGCCTCATGGTTGCCCGGCTCTCCAGCAGCTCTCCACTCACCCACCCCTTCTCCATTCTCCCCTTCCCTCCTGGCTTCCCACTCACCTGTGGCTGCCGAGCTTTCTCCAGATCTCTGTTAGTCCAAGACAATAGAATTTTGGCTGATAGATCCTCCAAGTGAGGAGGTGGAGGGTAGAGTGAGAGGTACCAGCAAGGCTGGAGGGATGTGGATGGGGAGTGAGAGGCACCAGCAGGGCCAGGGAGGCTGTGGGGGGCCATTCATTTTGATCATGGATTTTGCAGTTATCAGAGAATTTGCAATTTTTTATCAGGAAAAACCAGGATCCCTAGTGATCAGCTCCTGGTTCAGGCTGGACCAGCCTCATCAGCCATTTTCAGACCCACAGATAAGACATTCAAGAAGACAATCATCTTTGACTGCGAGGGATTGCCAAAGAAGAATGGCCACACTACAGTACGCTTCAACACTGCTGCACTCATGTATCTATATTGCTAGGACTTTGCAGGGAACCTATTCTATGGGTCTTTGTGCTGCAGTAAGCAGAGTTGCCCTGTGATTTAGAGTAGTGCAGTGTCAGCATAGCTAAAGGGAGAATTAGTGCATCCTGGGATACTGAAGGACCTCACATTACTGATATTGGCCCAGCAATGGAGCCAACTGGTATTATTGCAACATGAGCTGCCTAACACCAGCTGGAGGTAATCCTTGCCTGAGGAGGTGTAACTTTGGAGCACACTTTGAGCGCACATAACTCTTCTTTTCCTGCCTTAATGTGCAGCCATGTCTGTCTTAAGAATATTTAACACATGGGAAAGGTAATGTCTAACAACACCTTTAGATGCAGCAAAGCTGAGTATTTCAGCTCTTTTAGGTACCTTCCCCCACTAGTGGAATTCATAGCCATTGTATAGGAAGCCTAGGCACCTATACAATGCATGGGAAGAGGTGGAAGCCACATAACGAGGGAAATGCTGAGGGCAGGGGAGAGTCATAAACCATGGGCTGGCTCCAATGCTTAGGCATCATACTCCCAAGTTCAGAGTGTCACTTCACTGTACTCAGGATTTACTGTCCAAAAGTTGCTCATGAAATGAAGAATCTAAGCCCTTTCTTTCAGAATTAAAGAGAGTCACAGATGGGGTGAGGGGAAGGGGAGGTGAATGCTGTGGTGTGCAATAGTTCAATGGTCTGGTCAGAGCACTCAAAGTTGTAGTGACCCAGATTCAGTTCCTTTCTTGGCCTGAGGAGATTAAACCCCTAATCCCTCCTTCCCTCTCAACACTAGGCTGTAGGTGATGTCAATATATAGTACATGTTTTTAGAGTGGAAACCAGAACCTAGCACACTCTTTTTCCAGCTGAGCACCCCAACCAGTAGGCTCAAGAGTTACTCTCTCCCCCATGTTCTCTTCATGACTCGTGCCTAATGAACATTTGAACATTCAGTGCAAAGTACAATGGATCCAATAGGAGAGACTCAGAGTCCCCCCAGTCAGAATTTCCTAGTCTGTTGACTAGACCCCTTTTCTGTGAGGTGAGGAGATCTGGGTTTGAAGCTACTCAGGTTGAGGGGAAAACTGAACCCAGCTCTCCCATAACCTGGGTAAATGATTCAACCCCTGAAATACTGTATAGTGGACATTATCCCCTGAGTTGGTAGGAATGCTCAAGCACTCAGTCATCAAAAGTGGAAGTAAATCTAGTCCATGGATACATGTGAGCAGGATGTTAGCCTGTTTCACACTGACAAGACCAAGATACTTCTGGGTTAAACCATTCCATAGGAACCTGAACAATTGTAATGCCAACAGGCTTCAGTTGTCTTCACAGTTAGGTAACAGTTGAGTAGGAGTGCACAAAACCATTCATGTTCCCTGAGGACTTTAAGTTTACGATCAGAACCTGGAATTATAGATATGGAATGGAATGTGAAACCAGTATAGGACAGATTGTTGTCTACACCAAAGGACAGATTCTTGTTCACTTGACTCCCTAGAAGCCAAAGCCCTATATGGTGAACAACCAGTTTGGAACACTAGGGCTATCCTGGCTTTTCTGAAGCATAAGTGTATTTTTTTTACATCTGGTTGGTCTGAAAATGTGAACCTAATGTGATACTTTATCTTTTAAAAGTGTCTGGCATAAGTAAAATGTATATATATATATATTACTCATTTATATATATTTTACCCAGATCTCCCACCTCACAGAAAACGGGGTCTAATCAACAGACTAGCAGTTTTATATATATTTATAAATTTTACTTATGCAAGCCACTTTTAAAAGATGTGTATACATACTTGTGTGTGTGTGTGTGTGTGTACACACACACACATATATATTTCTAGTGACAAAAAAATCAGGATATTCTCCTGCTTTCAAAAATATAAACAGAAAAAAGATAATACAGCAGCCTGACACTTGAAAAGACTCATGCAGAACTCACAGTTCAAGACAGCTGTTCTTTTTTTCTTGAACATATGTTGAATATGTAATTTTTTTCACTTGATTCTAAATCTGCCAAAATGAATTCTGTGTTCCTTAAAAGGCCCCTTCCATCCCTACTTTTCTTTCCTTCTATATGGCAAAAATTTGTTTGACCTGCTACTCTAAAATAACTTTAGTTCTTCTGTTAACATCATAGGTCCAATGCTTGGAGATGAAAATACAATGGGAAAGTTACTAAATCAAACTTTAACCCAAGTAAAAAAAGAGTACGTACGTAATACCTAGCTAACTTCTCCAACATGGAGGAGAAAGAAAACTCAAACATGTTTTGATTCTAGAAATGTTGGTAGAACAGAATAAAAAATAATTGAATAGTGATAGTCACAAATAAATGCAAGCTTTGGTTTCCTACAATTACTGATTTGTCTATTAATATAATTATGAGTAAGCATGCTTCATAGTTTCATAGTTGGTAGGGTCAGAAGGGACCTGAGCAGATCTTCAAGTCCAACCCCCTGACAAGGCAGGAAAGAGTACTGGGGTCAAACAACCCTGGCAAGGTATTTATCCAGCCTTCTTTTTAAGACCCCCAGGGTAGGAGCCAGCACTACTTCTCTTGGAAGTTGGTTCCAGATCTTAGCCGCCCTGACAGTGAAGTAGTGCCTCCTGATATCTAGCCTAAATCTACCCTCTGCCAGCTTGTGACCATTATTCCTGGTCACTCCTGGCAGTGCTCGGGGGAACAGGGACTTCCCCAATGCCTGCTGGTCCCCTCTGACTAGTTTGTAACAGGCCACTAGATGCCCCCTCACCTTCTCCTGTGGAGGCTGAACAGGTTCAGGTCCCTTAGCCTCTCCTCATAGGGCCTGCCCTGCTGCCCCCTGTTCACGCGAGTGGCCCCCCTCTGGACCCTCTCCATGCTGTCCACATCCCTCCTGAAGTGCGGCACCCAGAACTGGATGCAGTACTCCAGCTGTGGCCTGACCAGTGTCTCATAGAGGGGGAGGATCACCTCCTTGGACCTGCTTGAGATGCATCTGTGGAGGCATGACAAGGTGCGGTTGGCCTTCCTGACTGCATCCCTACACTGCCGGCCCACGTTCATCTTGGCATCAATGATGACTCCAAGATCCTTTTCTGCCTCTGCACTGATGAGAAGGGAGTTCCCCAGCCTGTAGGTATGGTGCTGGTTCTTCCTCCCCAGGTGCAGTACCTTGCAGTTGTCAGTGTTGAAACCCATCCTGTGGACTTATGCTGAAGATATTTACTTAGTTTTATTTCAAAACAGATTGTGAATATCTGTGAAAATGACTTGATTCTCTATTGTAGCAAAACCCAAGCTATAGCAGGCATAAGGAAAACATCTGGCAATTCCAATACACTGACAGTCTAATATGCCAGGTTTTGTTAGGTCATTTCTGCTTCATATTTATTTTATTTTGTCAAGCAATCAGGCAGATTCCTACTGTAAAGACTACAGAATGCCCTTACTCTTTTAGAAATAGTTACTCCTGATTCCCTAAGGTGCAGAATGGATTGGAAGTGAGTTAGAAAATAGAATACAATTTAAATGATAGTTGAGTGTAAGATACAAGCATCATGTTGCTTAAATAAATCAGTAACTTTAGAACCAGATGCTACTTGCCTTTTCACAGGCCAAATATCATTACTTTAGAATTGATATAATTTTCTTCTTCAGTAAAACTTGTGATTTTTTGTAGCACTGATTGACTATACACCTGGAAAAAATAATGCTATGATCCATTTTTCACCATATAATCGTCTTGATTGAAGGTTACCCATTGAGCTTTAAAGTATCCATTGACAGTTAGAGGTTAGTGTGTCAGAGATTTAAACTTAATAAGAGATGACTTAATATGATAATTTTAAACAGCACATTATCTTAATTATAATTTTAAAATCGTTTACAGGACATACTAGTTCTAAAGTGTGCAAAGTCCACCTCCCCCCCCAACAAACTTAGTACAGTCAGAAATGGGTGCGTCTACACCTTCCTATTCATGTGCAGCAGTAAGCTCCAGAGCTTATTGCTCCAGAGCTTATTGCTGCCAGGCATGTATCTTCACATGGTGGAGCAGTCCCAGCTACCAGGAAGTCCCAGGGGTCAGTCTGCCAGCCCAGGGTGGCTCCCCACAGCTCAGCATGCTGTGGAGCAACTGGCTGGAGCACAAGGGTGCTTCAGCATGGGGCTAGCTAGCAGACAGCTCCTGTACTGAAGCACCCTTGTGCCCCAGCCAGCCCATCCAGCATCTACATGTGTGTTGCTGCAGTTTTAAATTAGTTTACTCCAGCCTAATAGGGGCACATATGTAGACACAGAGACATTTACTGCACAGCTATTTAGTTTACTGCATAGTAAACATCTCATGTAGAAACACCTAATGCGTGCAACAGTACTCTCAGTATAAAATCCTAACTGCAGACAAGGCCACTGTAGCTTTTCCAGCAAATTAACTAGGCAATATCAGCACTGCTTCCCCAGCCTTTTGTTTAGTTGATCTTGCTTAGTTTATCTAATGGTAAATTTAAAATTCCTCATCTTTACTGTGCTTTCGGAGTGGGGTAAAAATGCATGTTCATTATCCTGTGATCTAAATAAAAAAAAGTGCATCTTTAAAAATATTTAAGGAAAATGCTTTAGAAGACGTTCAGGAGGCATTCAACAAGCCTCCTTCAGGAAGAGCTGTGGTGCCTATAATACCTTATCACAATTGGTGAAATAAGTCACTGGTCCCCATATAGATCAATTCTGATTACCTTCAAAGATTCCATAGGTACTAGCCTAGAAGTACAGAACTTTATCTCACTTAGCAGGATGTTTTATAAAGAGGCAGCTCTTTTTTGGTTTACCTAGTCAGAATGGTTGCTACCACATCAGGATGGGCTCTGTATACCAGCATTAAGTGTGTTAAAAACACAAATGCACAGAAAGGTGGAGGAAGGCAGAAGATGGGGGTGTAGGTGGGGATAATTACAAGTTATAACTTAACTGGTTTTAAGGAAATCCTTTAAATGGTATGCCCTCAGCGGAAAGAGCAAAATCAATGATCATATAAAGGGATTTTGCCTAGGAGGTCACTGTAGGAGGGAGCATGAGGCTGTGTGTGTATGTGCATGGGTATATGTGCTGGGTGTTTTTTGGGTTTATTTTTTTTTAAACTTAAGTGTCCTCCAGGAAGCAAAGGACATATGAATAGAGACTGATAACAGTTGCAATTGGCATGGAATGTGCCATGTTTGTGTTCCTCCCAGAGAGTCAGAACGATTTAATCTACACTAAGTATAAGCTGGTGTACGTCTTGGAGGAAAAGACTGAAAGAGTAGAAGCATAGGTGCTCATGCAGTATGTTATTAAGGAAAATGAAGATTTCATGGACAGCAGCTATGAGAGGCTGGCACTGGAGAGGCCAAAGAGAAAAGAAGAGAAGTGGCAACATATTACTAGAAGAAGGAGAGTCCCCAAAACTCAAGAGAAACAGCTTGAAGTCAGCAACTGCTTTCAAGTATCTGTGGTGGAATGGCTGAGGAAAAGGCAGAGGTAAGGACATCCGCAGACAAGCTCTAAAATACTCAGCAATCTGGAGAGCAGGAAGTGCAGACCCCCAGGGATGGGGGCTATAAGACCTCTGCACGAAGGAGCAAGAGAAGAGTGTTAGTGGTTGGGAACTCCCTTCTGTGGTAGATAGAAACACCAATTTATTTAAGATTTGGTGTCCCAGGAGGTATGCCTGGAGCCCATTTTCAGGAAAGACTGCCACAGCTCACCCATCCCTCAGACCACTACCCTAGCCCTGCTTGTCCATGTAGGCACCAACATTACTGCTAGTAATGATACTGAGCAGTTCAGAGGAGACTATGAGGTTCTTGGCAGGAGGATGAAAGTGCTAGGAGCATAAATGGTGTTCTCCTCAGTCCTCCCAGTGGAAGGCAAGGACCCAGGCAGGGACCATCATATCATGGAAGTAAACACATGACCAAGTGGTATCAACATGAAGGCTTTGTGTTCTTCAATAATGGGCAGATGCTTCAGAGTGAAGGACTGCTGTCAAGAGGCAGTATCCATCTAACCAGAATTGGAAAAAGCATCTTTGAGCATAGTTTGACCATCTAGTAAGGAGAGGGCTTTAAATTAGGTTCTATGGGGGATGGTGAACCAAACAGGAACAGGGCAAACAATCTGGTGGGGAAAAGACCAGAAGAAGCTCCACTCTGGAAAAGGGCCAAAGAACCACAGAACAGCAACAAAGGATGCAACAGGGAAACAAGTAGGTCAGAATGCAAAATCTGCCCAATGTATATAAATAAAATATGAGAAGTATGGGGGAAAAAAGATAAGCTAGAATCACATCTTGTGAAAAGAACTATAATATGATTGGCATCTCAGAGATCTGGTGGTACAGCTTTTATAACTGGCTTGTCAACATTGAGGGCTACACTCTGTTTTGGAAGGATAGGGTTGGAAGAGCAGGTGGTGATATTGCCTTGTTTGTCAAAAATACATACACTTGTTCCTTGGTTCAGGAGGAAGAAAATAACAGACCAGAATGTATTTGGGTGAAGATAAAAGTGAAAAGAGACACATAATGGTGGGGTTTTATTATAGGCCACCAAGTCAAGAAGAAGAGGTAAATGAGATACTCTTTAAGAAGGTGACAAGATTATCCAAAAGTTCTAAGATATCACTGATGGGAGACTTCAATTTTCTGGCCATCTGCTGAAAGAACAATACAGCCAAATATAAAATGTCAAGCAAGTCCCTAATTTCTGTGGAAGACAATTTTCTGGTCCAGAGTATTGAGGATGCATTTAGGGGATCATTATCTTGGCTCTGGTCCTGACTAGTAGGGAAGAATCATGAATAGAATTCATGACTCTGAAACAGGGAAAGCACACAATCAGCAGAACTAAGATGTTAGATTTCAAAAAGGCAGATTTCAACTGACTCAAGGAGATAATAGGAATGGTACCATGGGGAGACAACCTGAAGGATAGAGGCACCCAGGAGAACTAGAAGTTTCTAAAGGACACAATATTGGAGACCCAACAAAAAACTGCTCTGACATGATGGAAGCACAAAAAGGATGGTAAGAAATCAATGTGATTGCACACGGAGTTTCTAGGATACCCCAAATGCAAAAGGAAAACAGAGGCAATGGAAGAATGGACAGGTCACCAAAAAAGCATACCAGAAAATCACAAAAATCTGCATGGAAAAAATCAGAAAGGCAAAGATAAAGAATGACCTGACCTGGCAAGGAAGTTTCAGGACAACAAATAGAGGTTCTATTAGTATATTGGCCAGAAAAGAAAGACCGAGGAAACTGTAGGCCTGCTGTTAAATAGCTAGGGTGAACTCTGCACTGTGATATAGCTGTCCAAAAGGCGAATTCAGTTTCTATGTATCAATAGAAAGATTAGGTCCTAGATATGGGATGTGATCAATGTTCCCTCTAAGCAGCAGCGGTCCGTGAGCATGCTGCCTTGGTCTGTGAGTGTGCTGCCTCAGTCCAGCATGGAACGCTTACCAAAGGGGGCTCAAGGCTGGAGGCCGGGGGTTGGGCCAGGGGCTGGAGACTGCAGCTGGGGGTGGATGCTGGCTGGGGCCAGGAGCCAGGGGCTGGAGCCAAGGGCTGGGGCCAGGGGCCGGAGCTGGGGACCAGGGGCTGGAGCCAGAGCCTGGCACGGGCTCCCCAACTCTGGGGAAGTGCTGTGCATCAGGGCCAGGGAGTGCAGCACTTCCCCGGAGCCGGCGGAGCCTGCACCAGCTGCCCATGCCAGCCTCCATCCCTGCCTTGCCTCACCTCAAGGAGGAGCCGTTGCCTGCCCTGGCCCTAATGCCACGTGCCTCCTCACTCCCTGAGGCGATGCAGGGGAGCAGAGCAGTGTCCCAGAGCCAGCAAAGCCTCACTCGGGGCAGACAGCGGCTCCTCCCTGAGGTGAGCCAAGGAAGGGATGGAGGCTGTGGTGGGGGCCTGGAGTGGGCTGTGCTGGCTCTGGGGAAGTGCTCCACTCCCCGGCCCTGATGCAGGGGAGCAAACCACTTCCCTGGAGCCGGCAGAGCCCGTGCCAGGCTCTCGCCCCAGCCTCTCCTGGTGCGCGGCCTTGAAAAGGCTGTGCGCAGCCACACTTTTAGTTGTGTGCAGCTGTGCATGCACGCACCGTAGAAGGAACCTTGGATATGATAGTGCCTCTTTACTCAGCATTGGTTAGGTCTCATCTAGAGTACTATGTGCAGTTTTGGACTTTACCTTTTAAAAGGACCTGGAGAAGTTAGAAAGGATCCAGGGGCAGGTGACAAGAGGACAAAGGAGATAGCATGTTCAGCTTGCAGAAAAGGCACTTAAGAAGGGAGCAGTCTTTAATTATTGGAAAGACTGCCATATAAAAGAGGGAAAACAGCTTTTTCTCTCTTGTTGCAGAAAGCAGGACATGGACCAATCACTTTAAATTGGAGCAAAGTAAGTTTGGGTTGGATATCTGGGGGGGAAAAAAACTTCTTCATTGTTAGAACAGTGAGAGAGTGGAATATACTGCCTAGGGAAGCTGTGGAATCTCCATTGTTGGAGGTGTTCAAGAATAGATTAGACAAACATTGGTTAAGGATGATCTAGGAGCAGGTATGCCTATGCTTGCTTATGGGTATTTCCCATGCTTCTGAGCTTTTCTAGTTGCCACACTGGGGCTGAGAAGGATTCCCCCCACCCGCCCCTAACCCATACCCTCTGTCCTGCTACATGTTAAAGACGTTTTTTTTTCACCTTCCTCAGAAGCACTGGGGGTTGGCTATGGTCAATGCTGGGTATTTTGACCAGGGTGTACCAATACTCTTATTAGGACTTAAACCTGGAGGTTCCTTACTAGACAGCCTCGCTTCTCTGCTCAGGATTAAACTAATAGCCATATTTGGGGACAGGAAGGAATTTTACCCTATGGTTATATTGATATGCATGGGGTGGGGGGTTGCTTTCTCTGTAGCAGAGGGTGTGGCCCTTTTGGATCTCTCACATGTATTTTAATATCCCTAGTAGCAGCAGGACATTGGCTGCCATTGTCCCTCTGCTTTACATGTTTATCCAGCCAAGATAAATTCTGTAGGTTTGTTAATACTTTAGACAATAGATTTGTATACAGTAGTTTGGATAGGGATGATCCTGCCTTTTGCAGGGGGTTGGATTAGATGACCTCTGAAGATCCCTTTGAGCCCTACTTTTCTACAATTCTGTGTTTCTATGAAAAGGCCTTAGTAGCACTTTTGTATGCAAGTCTGGAGCAGCGATAGTGACCAGAAGTGACAAGTTCAGTGTTGCTCCACTGCTTTGATTGGAGTAAGATACAAGGTGTTGAGTATAGATCCTGAAGCTTGCAGGTTTGAGTGTCTGATAAACTAAAGTGCAAGATTCACAGATCAAATCTGGGCACAATATGGAAGAATTTTGTAAGTGGATAATTCTGGCCAGCGCTTAGCCTTAGAAGATACAACATGAAGATCACCAGATGTGACCTAAATGATATTTCAGACAAGGGCTCCAGTAACAAGTGTGTCTTACTTTTTAGAAAAGCAGACCTGTATAAAGTTGTATTTAACTTTAACAGTTCAAGCTGTTTTGCTTAGTTGTTACTGGTCACATGTTTTATATTTTATTTCTGTTCCCTGGCTGGATAAACATAAGTCTCACCAGCAGGTTTCTGCGGCAGTGCTGACAGAAGGAGAATTGGAAATTTGCTGTGTTCAGGTATTTCAGCATACATGTTCAAAATGCATTACCATGACAATTTGTGGTATAATACTTAATTTGGTGAATATTCACTGAAAGTTAATACAAAGGGGGCATTAAATGGCTAAGGAAATTTGTTTAAAAATTGGAATACAGACGTTTTTGTAAACAATTGTCCAGATGTATAATCACACTTTTTTTATCAGGCTTAGAAAATTCTCTTTACGGCCTCATATGAGGCAAATAATTTTTTCTGGATAGGTGAATAAAATATTCATTATTTCCCATTATCTTCATCTCAAAGGGTGAATAGAGTATATTTCATGTGTGGGTAAATTTTCATGGCAGTTTTGCAAGGCTGGTTGCATATACAGAATAATAAAAAGGAATTCAATAAGGTCAATAAATGCCCTCCCTAAGCCTTATACTTTACAGGAACAGAATTAATACAAAGTTCTCACTCTATCAACTGCATACAGCATTTCCAAAAGCCAGATAAAGCACTAAAATAACCTTTTCTGCTTGTTTCGATAGTACCTGGGTACTATGTGATGATGCTTATTTCTCCAATACCAGCTCTATCTACACCTCAGCTTCCCACTGCTACTCCAGTCTCTTTCTGCTAATAACCAAAGGATTAAATTAAACTACTCAAACTTACCAAATTTCTCCCATCCTCTAGTAAATAACAGTCTAAAGCAAATGACAAATCTTCCCCTCAGTGTGGCAGTTTCATAATACTCTGTACACATTGCTTGCCAGGTCACCTCTTACCCTTTCTGGCTGTGACTCAAAGCTGCCCTTCAGTCAACTTCCAATATCTATTTATATCTGTTTAGCTCTTCTCTCTAGGTGACTTCCTATAATGACTCGCTGGCCTGTTCTTCTGACTTTCCACTCCAACCCTGCAGGTTACCTCTATTTAAAGTAAAAGAAGATAAAATAATAGACCAAATGCATAGCCCTGGATCAGCAAAAGTTTTTTGGAAGGGTTACAGCAGAGCTTTTCCCAAAAATCTAGGCTCCTATTTTCTCTGTACTAGCAGCTACATAGGCCTGTTGTTTCCTCAAGTTGGAGAGTGAATGAAATGCTTCCTTTGGACCAGAGACAAGCCATTTGTTTTAAGTTTAAGGACCTAAATTTATGAGACCAGATGGAAGTGCCTTCCTTAATTGGCAGCACAGCAGGTTCTCAGTGGTGGAACATATCCTCTGTCTGACTCCCTTTGCAGGAAATTAGTCCCTTGCCTGATTAATCCAGTTTGGGATATACTCACCCCACCACAAGCTCTAAGTGAGATCAGTTTGCCATCATGATTGCAACAGATGTGCATAACAGGCACTCTTCCTCACTTGAAGAGTTTACAGATCTACACAGGCAAGTCACTGAAAGCACAAAAGAAAGGTAATATGGCCTTCCCTGTTTTCAAAGTGAGTGAAGAACAAAGGATGCCTGTGACAGAGCATGGGATTGAACCCAAATTAACCACAAGACCATACTTCACCTCTGCCATTTACATGAAAATACTTGATAAGTTGTTTTCCATATTTGGGGGGGGTGTTGTTTTGTTTTGTTTTGGGGGGGGGGAGGTTGCCCAGGGACAGAATTGAGAATTTGGCCTTCTGTCAGCATGGCACATTAGGCCATTTTGCCACACTGCAAGTAAATGATTAACTAGAAAACTAAAACAATAATAGAAAGCTCAGGCAAGTCTACCATGAGATTCTCCTTTACTAACTGTATAACTGATAGGCAAGGCTATTCAACTGGTGCCCTGTGATGGGTTAAGTTGCAGCTCTGAGCTCCTGCCCAGCTGCCATTCCCCACATTGCTTCAGCTGCAAAAGTAGCCAGTCCCCAGGGTCCCCCTCCTCCTCCTTCCTCCAGCTTTCACTGCCAGCCCCTAGCACAGGAGGCAGGATAGTGCTGTGCAGCTGGGGGAGTTAAAGGTGAGACAGAGTGGGGAGCTGTGGTACAGTGGTGGAATGGGCCTCTATGTCATGTGTGGCCCAAAGAGGTCATTGATTTCCCTGGAGCAGCCAGGCAGTATATGATCCCTCTCTGGTGCAACCCATATGGCATTTGTCTCCCAGCCAGTTAGAAGCTGGACAGCCCTGCAATAGGGTTTGCAAAATGGAACACACTTTTGCAAACAAATGGCTGATTTCATGTTTCAGAACATACAACATACAGGATTTTGATTTGTAATTTCATGGGAAAAAGCAGTGCAGTGTCAACATTTGCTGGAACAAATTTTAAGTGCCTCAAGATTAGTTCTTTTTGCTTACATGGGGGGGGGTGCATGCAAGTATTCAGATTAACTGATACAAGTTTAGTAGTTCAGTTTGAGTAGTTGTAAACCGTACAAGTAGAGCAGTGTACGGCCAGTCATGGGACTAGCCGCATGCTCTGCAGACAGCATGCAATGAGGAAGGCAGCCAGGGGATCCCAGAGCGTATATGCCAATGTGCTTTGTGGCTCCCCAGTCTGCCTACAGTTGACCATACCCACAAGCACAAGTCAGGGCTGATTGAAGGGAACCAGGCCCCACCCTCCTCACAACATCCCCTCCCTCCCCAGTGTGTCCGCTGCCTTTCCAAGCAGGGTTCTGGCTGCAATGGAAAGGCCTCGCCCGTGGTGCTCCTGAGGCTGCAGCCTATCACCATGGCTGGAGCTGGAATAGTTCTGGTAGAGTCTAGCCAATCAGTGTTGGAGGGTATGGTGGGAACCTGTCAATGCTTTTTGGGTGTGGGGGGAGGCGGTGTCTGGTGGATCTGGGTCCCTGCCTTCTCCTGTACCTGAATGGCATTGACATGACCCTGCCAGGAACTTCCTGATATGGACTGGATGTTTAGGTAGGTTCTAGGTAGTGCGGGTCAGGGGGCTCTGGGAACAGTGCGGGTGGTGTGGTCTGTGTTGGCAGCTGAGTGGATGTAGCTCAGGGAATAGCACTGGGTCTGCAGCATCCAGGGGGTGGGGGGAAGGCACAGGGCTGGGATTGCCTGGACTTTCCCAGCCCCTGGGCTGACAAGAGAAATCTGTTTGGTATGTGACTCAGAGCAGTTGAGCCCAACCAAGTCACAAACTGCCCCTCAGGGTGAGGCTGGGCAGTGCATCGGGGCAGATTCTGTCAGTGAGGTAAGTGTACAGACTTGTTCCTCCAGTACAAATACTACTGGAGGTGACTTCCACCACATCAGACATGGTAGGAGTTTCTACCAGGCCTGCTATTTTTGTTCCAGTAGAAACAGTTTGAACACTTGTATGCTTAGTGTTTCCACCAATGGGACTGCAAATCCACTGGTAGAGCTATAACACTTGTATACACACCAGGACTCGGATCTTGGGAGGCAAAGCTCTTTCTTCCCTTCAGCCCTGCTACTTTTAAAGTTTCTTTGTTGGTCCCTGAAACAGTTATATATAAAACTCATTTTCAGTAAAAATTACAGAGGTATTCTAAAATATTTTTCTACTACCCTTTGTAATGTATAATTGTTATAAGCAAAACTATGTCTATTTGCAATAAACAGCTTTATAAAACAACAACAAAGTGCTTTGATCGCTTTTCCTCTAAAGAAATTCCAGTTGTTAAGAAAAGTAAAGTGAATTTCCTATTGTGATAGATTTTTAATTAATGTATTTGTTTTGATTCAGATTCCACTCCCAAGCAGCCTGTTAAATATGCAAGGTTTATTACTGTAAATTCTACCTTCTATTTTCTTTTCTTTGAACTCGCTATCTACTGTACAAAACTGAGTTTGTTGCCATAACTCAGAGCCTAATTTTTAATCTCATGCCAGCAAAACTCCATTGACTTATATAGACTTACTTTTTAATTTAGTTAGAAGATTTCAATCATACCCTTATTACACTTTGCCCTCTGGTTAGTATGCTGCAGTAGTGCTATGAGAAGACATGAAGTTATATCTTCCAATTTACTTTTCAAATTCTATCCAAAGGTATGGATCCAGGTTTTGATCACAAAAACTTGTGTTACATGACCCTGTTTTACCTCATATATAGAAGACAAGAATATATTTATCATCCTCGGCCATGGGCAGCCAGGTCTGGGGTCACCTCAGAGTCAAGAGAAGCCAAGAAGTCAAAAGCCAGCAGATTTGTCTGGGGAACCAAGTCAGAGATCCAGAGCATGAGGTCTGATGACTAGCCAGCTCTAGTATCCAGAAGGTCAAGCCAGAGCTGAAACAGGTAGAATTCAGGGTCAGGAGGCTAGGTGGGTCAGATATCCAGAAAATCAGTCAGAGGCAGTAGCAGCACAATCTAAGGGCATAGCCACCTGGGCACAAAGTGAACCTTGTTGCTCAGACACATCCACTTTTGGGCCAGGGGCTTATACGGGAAGAGATAAGAGGTCAGCTGACCTTGGCTGGCTAATCTGGTAGCAGGGAGTGTTGCGTGCCTAGGGCCAGATGGATTATTTTGGCCACCTCTATTTGCCCCAGTGCTCTGCTGGGGAGGTAGCAGACTGGGGTGATTTGCTGTGCTAGGCAGGCCAAGGCCTGTGGTTTAAGGTCACAACCAGACAATATTAAAATCTTCAGTAGCAGAACCCAGTTCTTTGGTGCAAGCCATTAAGACAAATGCTTTCAGTTGTAGAGGCCTAAAGGTTCAGGGATTGATGTGTTAAACAAAAGGATGAAGATCAACCATATCTACAAGGACTGCCTGGACTTTGAACTTAGAACTAATACTAAAGCTGCTGAATAAAAGGAAATATTTCACAAACTTTGAATGATTTTTTATTACAAATGCTTGCATCTTTAATATGTTAACTTTTGCTAATATTCATATTCATGAATTTTTACTTACATGAATATTTATGTAATATTGATTTTGGGCCTAAAACAGAGATTCAGAATAATAAAACTAAAAATTAAAAAATAATACCCCCTACCTCAGGCAATCAACCAGGTAGAGCAAAATTCACCTCTGTGTAGAGGGTCAATACAAGATTATACTGCTGACCTTCTTCACAGGAGTGAACTAGTCCCATAATGAATTTGAAATAATAAATGTATTCATTATGAACCATTTGTGTGCAGTCTTTAGTTCAAGCTTATTGTTAAAAGTGTGCATGAGACACTGGAAAAATGAAAAACATGCAGCCAAGCAAAAGTACATCTGTTACCATTTAAATAGAATTTTGTATTTGGATATAGTATATTATATCCTCTACAAAAATAATTTAAAGTTCTGTTAGTGCAGAATGAACGTTGTTTTGCTATCCAACATTTCTGCTCAGAAACAGACAGTGAGTAATAATGGAAATAATGACATATACTTTTTTAAAGCATAACTAATATTTCCATGTAATTATAGATCTTCACTATAGGCAATACCTATTAATTAATTATTATATACATTACTTGCATAGAAACATAGTTGTAAGTAGATTAGATCTAAATATATTAGATGGATTAGATTCTTGCCTTTGCAAATTTATTGAATTTATTCAATAGAAATTAGGAGATTTTGGCAAGGAACTAACAATGTTCTTGTCTGCCCTGGTCATGTAGTTGAATCCAATAAAATGTAGCACCCACAAAAATCCTTGCCTTTTATATGAGTTCAGAAGTCATTAGACTACTTCAGGATACAATTCTTTTAAGAGATGAGGCTTTTGACAATGTTATATTGGACTATATAAACTCTAAAGTGGACATTGTGCACCTCCTCTGTACTATGGGATGAAATAACCCCCTGAAAAAAATTCTTTTGAGGTTTAAGGGTCATTTAAACCCACTTAACCATCTAAAATAAGGCTTTCACTAGCCACAAATGGAGTTTACTATTGTGATTGTATGGCCAGTGAATTTCACTCTTAATGGGCATATGTACACGTGTATTTACACCAGATTAAATTTACTGCATGTGAGAGAGAGAAGGAGCCACTGGGCTCCAAAGCACACGGGCTAAACAAAGGCTCAGCGGCCCCAGGTCCACAGCCCCAAGGAGCCCCGCCGAAATCTCCCTTACCCAGGTGTTTCGGAAGAGGAGGGGCAGAGAACTCCCA
>NW_017729032.1:252304116-252316414 GCF_001723915.1 Gavialis gangeticus | reverse complement strand
AAACAAAGGCTCAGCGGCCCCAGGTCTGCAGCCCCAAGAAGCCCAGCAGAAATCTCCCTTACCCAGGTGTTTCGGGAGGGGAGGGGCAGAGAACTCCGATGCTGGTATAAAGAAGAGCCCGGGACAGGAAAGCGGGAGAAGCGCAGAACCAGAAAGAGGAGGAGGAGCGAGCGAAAACACGCTGCAGGGAACTCTGAAAGCAACGTGGAGTGCTGGTAGGAGACTCTTGCAGAGAGTAAAACCCATAGTGGGGACTTAGAGCCAAGTCTACTGACCTTGCGGGGCTCAGAACTGTTTGTTTACACGCTGGGAGCTGGTGGACCCCAGCAGAGAGAATGGTACCGTAATAACCCTAATAGAGTGGCACTGTAGACTTTCACGGTACCGTAATACATGTAAAAGTGGCACAAGCCAATAAGATGGTGTTACAGATGGACTCAAGGTGCTAAAAGAAATCGTGGCGACCTCCACAAGAGGCTCTGAGAGAGAGAGAGAGCCACCAAACAGGGACTGACCACATGAAGGTCAATTTTGGTTTAGATCTTGGCTACAAACAGCAGGAACAGTGACACAGGCCAGGAGAGCCTTCTCTGTTTTCTTGTTTTCTTTTTGTCTTTTGTTGGTTGTTTGATTGGAACTGAGGACATGTGGCAGGACCAACTGGCTGGTCAGAACCCAGTGGAATGGGTGAGGGTGTAGGGGTGGCGGAGCCCTCAGGAACGCAGGACCTCGCAGGACGACGATGAGACTACTAATTGGACTACATGTACAGGTAATGAACCAACTCCGTTAACATCAAGTCGTGGCAGGCGAAACGTGGGTGTGTAGATCATCAATTAGAATCAATAACATCCTAGTCGAGTGGCAGGCGGTGTCCTACAGGTCTGCAAGTGACTGCAATACCTGACACTGGACAATAAATTAAATGCAGTAAGCAGAAATAGCCCGGCATCTACATCTGCAGGCATTAAAGAGCATTAACGCTGTGTGTGGAAGTTAGTCCCAAGTCAGTCCACGCACACACTGTTACTGCACAGGTATCAAATTTATGCTCAAGTTGGCATAAGTCACCATATTTACTGCAGAGTACAGGCATGCATGTGTAGACGTGTACCTGTACTGCGCAGTAATTTCAGTTACTGCACAGTAAATGTGCACATGTTGACATGTCCAATAAGTATTAGTTTCATGTCACAGTTGCATCAGAATTTTCTGGCTAGTTTATGAAGCCATAAAACAAGTAATGACCATCTTGAGATTTCTACTGTAGCTAGTAGAGAATTTTTTATTTTTATAGAAATACAAATAGATCCTTCAAAATAAGCTTTAGCCTTTCAAATATCTTTTTAATAATATGACTTCTGATACAGGGAGCACTACAGGGACTAAATTGTCTAATAAAATTATTGTAATTTAATGCAGCATACTGTAATGTTAATAAAGTGAACATCATACAATTATGGTGATTAACTTAAATTCCAGTAAAGTTGTGTCATTAAAGAGAGAACATAATCCTTTATGTAATTGGTTCTCTCTGTCTTATAAAAATTATCTTTTCAAATACACAGAATTATATTAAAACGAAAGATCCATTTAATGAATGCATAAAGCAAAGTAAGGTTTTAACTTCTAAATGCATTCCATGAAGGACTAATGTATTAAATGGGAATCTAAAAGTGACAAAAAATTGTGGAACTTTGCTACAATTAATTTAGATTCATGTGTGAGAACAAAATGTACTATTCTTTTTTTGGGAGGTATTTTCTTAGCTTACTTTGTCTTCAAAAGAGCAAAGAACCATTACTTGCTGTGTAGTAATTTTGTTTCTTTGGGCTATTGTAGCCACTGTGAATCCCATTGTTGTGGTACATGAGCGTTATGCAAGCTTAGGTTTCTTATATCAGTGTCCCTTAGTGCTATACACCCTTTGTCTCCTTGCTCCTCTGTGCAAAGCGTAAACACAGGGGATGCTCTCTAGACTTGTGATCAACCAGGGTGCCTCAGCAAACCAGAGTGCCATGACAGCCTTTTACGGGTGCCACAGGGAAAGAGGAAATAAAATAAGGGTGTGCACTGCTGAGTAGATAAGTGCAGGCTTGATCCTCCTTCCTCCCCACCCTGTAGCATAGGCTTTTTCCTCACTGGCTGCTCCTCCTCATGGCTGGCCCCTCTTCAAGCAGGTAAACACTGTAAGAAATAAATTTGTCTTTTTCCGCTCAATTCATAAAAGTTATGCAGGGAGGCCTCATATCCAAAAAAGCTGAGAACCACCATCCTAAATAGAACAATCCATTGCAGGTTGGGCTAAGCTTAAATCTTGAGGATTTAAGGTCATATTTGTGATTTTTTGGTTTCTGATGCATCCACATTAAAGAACTAATTGAAGGTAATAAGGGTGGAGTTGGATTTTTTCATCAAACTAATTCTGAAGAATGAGTAAGGAATTGGAAAAAAGACAGAGGTCAAAATCTGTCCAAGTCCTTCCTATCTTACTGTTCCAGGTTCTAACAAAGAATAGAGAGGGAATTCATAGGGAGGTTCTTTATACCTTCACACTGGAAAATGAGGGGCACAGGACACATGCATGGTCCACAGAGATACTGCCATTGAAAAAAAAATCCAGTCTTGCAAAAAATAAGATGAAAACACATCTACAGTGGAATCTACACTGACACATACTCAAACAACACAAGCTGATCCACAATCAATAACTATGCTGAACTAAAACCTGCTCACCTTTTTTATAATGCAAGTTCTGTATGAAAAAAGGAGAGAAGGCATTAGCTCATTTTATGTACCAAAAGCTGAGACTCAGGAATAGCTGAATTGTTCCTAAACTTTATGGAATATCATTTTTTGTAGGCAGTGTCAAACTCTGAAATAAATGATATAAAAGACATCCCCAGATTTGAGTGCTTCTTTTATTCCCAATTTTAGGAAAATATTCAGGCAGGGATTCAACTGGTATGAGTTGAGTTCAAATCTATATATACTATGTTTTATAGTTTGATTTCAAAATTAATATAGCTCTTAAGGGGGGATAATATTGGTCAACTGAATCATGGAAAGTATATAAATTATTGATGCAAATTTTATCTGATTTCATAAAAAGAGAAGAAACTAAATCCACCCAAAATGTTAATTTTTGCATGAAATAGATTAAACTAAACGCAAATTAGAATATCATGTCTTAGAAAGCAGGTGAATTATAAAATGTAGATATTTTTCGTCTCTTTCTCCAAAGGATAAGAACAATAAAAAAAATTAATTAACACTGCATTGTATATTAGTTGCTGCCTCATTTTGAGTTTAATGAATAGAAACAAGCCAGAACACTGTGTAAGAGATAACTGCAATGGTAAGCCACACTTTTCAAATATAGTCAGGGAGTTTAGTTAATTTTTTCTGCACCTGAGAGACTTAATTTCTAATGTTACTTAGGGTTAATAGACTTTCCTCATTTCATTACATTTTTGTGAACTGTACAAGTTTTCTAAGGAAATGAGTTGGAAATTATTCACAGATATTATTAACCAAAACTTTTGTCATCACTTGTTTTTGCCAGTTGTCTGAAATTGATAATATGATTATGAATATCCTGTAGTTTTTGAATATTTTCAGTGCTTCTTACTATCTCAGTTTTGCATAGTGGTTTTCTCACAGTGAAGTCAATGGCTCTCATAGAAGTCACAGAGATCCACTCATGTTGACCTCCCCTGCCCCCACAGGAATGTTTTTGGTCTTTTTTTTGTACAGCACTTAGCACAAAGGCCACCATGGACCTTTGTCTATGCCTGGATTCCTACACACTACAACATATAAACAATAGTAGTATTTCCAAGGAATCAGGTCAGATATTTGAATTCCAATTGACTGAATTTTGATTTCAGTTGAAAACAAATCAATTCCAAAGGGAACACCTTCATTTTACACCTGCCTATAAAGAAACATTAGACAATCAGTGATTTTCTTTTGGATTGAAATTTCTGTACCTTCTCTTCCCTCCCTACCTTCTCTGCTCAGTTTCTTGTCCTCTTGAAAAGTAATTCCAGCTAGTAATTTGTTTTTAAATTAAATTGGGACATGCCCCAGCAATGTATTCAACCTTATGCTCATGGTTATGGCATTCACATATATACAGCTATACCTCACCAGACTTCTGGAGAAATTTTCAGTCATGGTCACTGATTTATCAAGGCACTGGGCCCTACTGTTGCTAAGAGGCAGCACACTCGTAGGAAATAGCCCTGTTTTACAAGTATAAAACACACAGTCCACAAACAGATCGGTGCTTTATCAAATCTATTGGTTGTTCAGAATAATGGAATATACTTAAAAAACCCCCCACCATGTCAGTGTAGGTCACATTTAACCAAATATTTGAGACTAGTATTCAAAATCTGCAAAGGTAACAACATTACAGAATCATAGAGGGGTTTATACCTTGTTCCTTCAGGGACACAAAGTCATTAGGCTCCTCCCACCTCAAAATTTATGCTACTGTAAGATATCCTAAACATTGCAAAATAGAATACATTAAATTTTCTAGTTTAATATAATAATACAAGTGTAAGCTGTAAAAATTGTGTTTTATCTATATTGTTTGTTGATACTTGTCTCCATTGTTCCAGAGTTGATGTGGCAGCAGGATCTCTCTTTTGCCCAGGTGTTAGGTCATTTTTATAGGAGGTATGAAGCCTGGTTCAAATTCCTCTCCGCCTGGGGGCAGGCATTGAACCTATATTACCAGCCTGCCAAGAGAGTTACTTAATTACCAAGTTATAAGACATTCTGAGATTGTGCTCAATCTGTCCTTCTGATTCTGATCTGCTCTATATAAAATATTTAAATATTACTTGGAACAGGTATCTCATCCTGAAGGCAAATACCTTAACTACTAGGCTAAGGTGAGTGTCTCATATAAATCACTACTAGCTGTCTTTATTGGCCATTAATACATAGGAGAAGTAAACATAGGAGCAGATGACAGAGAAGTTATTTTTTTTTAAACAACTTGGTTTATTTCAAGACAAATGACAAAGGGTCACTGCAGTTCCTGGCACCTTTGAAAACACTGGGCATGAGTATGAGGCAGAACTCAAAACATAAAAGTTGTGAGTTGCACAGCAGTGTACTTGCAGGTATAGGTTAGGTGTGAATCAACACACATAAAAAGGGTCTGGGAGAAAGACTCATTATGATTCTTATAAGAGTGAAGCTTTATTAAAGATTTTTTGGTTACAGTTCATTGACCCTGAAGTAATTAGCATTAAATATCACTTAGGGAAATTGTTAATCTATGGTATCTGATACCGTAAAAGACTGGGAAAAAGGAACTCATTGTGAATTACAGAGCTTTGAACTTTCTGTTTAAATATCATACAGTGTTTCAATCCAGTGGCTAATAACCCATGTGCTAATGGACTGTAGCCATGGATTTCCAGCTCCTTAGCAAACATGGCTGTAAAGAAAGACTCCTTTTGCCCAATCATTCTTTAAATTTGGTCTAGCACTGAATGGCAGGGATCTCATTCTTCTATCCTTAGCAACTTCAATCATTGTGGCCTGCTTGTAAGTAATCAAAAAGCCTAGACAGTAAAAAACATATGCAAAAGAATGTAGGTGGAAGGAAGGCAGGGCTATGATCCTATTTATTTCTACTCCAGCCAGGAAAGCTAGCTGCAGACACAACATATACTGCATCACCTTATGGCCTGTATCAATGGCTATGGTAATCTGCACACCAAAGAAATCTAGGAGATGTTTTGGAAACTACAGCCAAACAGTGAAGCTCTCTACCGGGCCACTCAAAAACTTCAGTGCAAAAAAGGACATCAAAGGGAAACTCTTGCAACACTAATATTCCAAAAGTAGGATCTGAAGGGGGATTAAACACATCTCTAATACTCTTGTATTAAAATAAAATCTTTTACTGAAAGGGCTGCTTTTATTTTACAATGTACACGTGAAACAGATGTAAAACAGATTAGCTTAAATACTACCTTAAAAACTATAAATCCGCTTATTGGAGGGGACCTTGCTCTGCATATAGGTTAATCATTTGGAAGGATATTACCATATGAACCATAAGATAATGCTCATTCAAGCAAGTAATTGACCAGATATGATGCCTACACCCAAGGGAGAGTCTCACACCAGTCTGGCACTTAGAGCTTTGAAGCTTCTGAGAAATAAAATCGAAGGTGTTACTACCAGGTTCTGCTTCCTGGGCAGCAAGGATGGTGACTATGGGGGGATGCGGCTGCAGCAGCAGAAGCCACCAGGCCACCAGCCCCACCCACCTGGTAAGCCCTGCAGTCCTAACCTTTGCCCCTGCCCTGGCCCCACCTCCCTTCCTGACCTGCCCATGCTCCCCTGGCCCCCGGGTTCTGCCCCCCACAGCACACAGGGAAGCAGGAGACAGTGCAAAACTTTATTGAGCAGCCTGTACCCCCACAGTTATATGGGCACAGGTCTCTCACATTCTGAGGAAAGCATTATGCTGGTGGCAATATCCTCCTTGGCTGTGTGGGGTAGGGATGAGTAGCACAGCCACAGGTAGCCCTCCAGGTGGTGGCAGAGGTTGTGGGGCAGGGCAGGATTTCTTCCTGCACCTTCAAAACTCAGGGTCCTGTGACAGATGCGCAGGTATGCCTGGGGCACCATGGCCATCATCATCAGCAGAGTGTAGTGGGTCAGGCACCCCTCAGTCTGCGCAAACAGCTCCTCACTCTACACCTGGGACACTCATAGCAGGGTTATGTTTTGGGCACGGTGCCACCATGGGGCTCTAGGGCACCTCCCTGGACAGGCCACCGGCAGGGAGGGTGAGGGTGCTGTCAGCTGTGCCTCCGAGTCATCCAGGAGTCCTGTGCCCAGGCACCATGGATTTGGTGGTAGCATAGGAGACAGGCTGGCCTGCAGGAGGAGAAGTGGGGGGAGTGGATCTGGAGTGGGAATGGGGCACCCAGTTGCCCACTGGTGGGTGAGACAGGCTACCCGTGGCCAGCACCCATTCCCTGCCAGCCCCTGGGGAGCAAGCAGGGGTAGAGGGCTCATTTGGCAGCCTCCTGAGCCCAGGCCTGCCTAGTTGATTTATCACAGTCCATGTGCACCCATGCATGCACAACCCCTGATCTGAGGCTAGGCAGTGCATGACCCCCTGGTACAGAGCATTTTATCTCAGAAATGTTGTGAACTCTGACAAACTGCTTCTTTTTCATGGCTCCACAGGTCCTACAGCTGCATGCAGGGAAGAGGCAGCAGTTGGCAAGCAGGATGGCAGCTCAGGGTCACTGCCACCCTAAGCTGGGGCTCTGCAGATGTTCCAACTATGCCAGAGGAGGACTCAGCACAGGATGCTCCTGCTGGACTGACTGGTGGCTGCAACAATGACTCAAGGGATGTTGGCCTTGGCAAACTCAAGGCAGGTGGTGAGGATGCTCCAGCATCTCCTGATATGGCAAAAGGCACATTGTACAAGGGCATGGGTTTGGACCAGGCACCAGTTGAAGTGGCCTGACAGGGGTCTAGCTGGCCAGTGCAGAACCACAAGAGCCAGTGTGGAGGTGGGTAGGCAAGGTCCCCAAGTGAAGAGGGGCGGGACCACCACTATACCCAGCTGGAGGTCCAGCACCCCTAGCACAAAGCAGCTGTTCTTCACCAGGCCTGGTAGGGTGGAGTTCCAAAACATGTGGGTGTCATGGGTGCTGTTTGCCCAGCTAGTGTTCACATTTGTAAAGGCACCATGCTGGTCAACAAAAGCCTGGAGCATGATGGAGTGGAAGCCTTGCTGGCGGTAGTAGGGGTGGTTGCTGTAGGGCACACAGATGATGGGAATGTGGGTCCCAGCCAGGGCCCTGATGCACTGATGGCCCAGAACCCCACAACCGCTGCCAGGGGCTGGGTATGTGGAGCACTGTGTGCCTCAGCATGTCCTGGAAGGTACTGCACACTTCCAGGATGGCCTCCCTTGTGGTAGCCTTGCCCATGCTGAAGAGGCGGTGAATGTAGTGGAGGCTGGCGGGTGCAGCCTGCTTGAAAAGAGTGATGGCTGTCCAGGTGTCTGTGGGGAGGGGCTGCTGCATGGTGGTGTCCTGCCACTCCAGGAGCAGGGGGAGCTTCTGCAGGAGGTCCAGAAAGGTGGCACATGTCATCCTGAATATCTCCAGCAATTGCTCGTTGTCCCAGGTGGTCTGGATGATATGCAGCCGCCAGACTTGGCTAGCCGGGGGTGGGGGCCAGAGGCAGCAGGGCTGGAGGCCCAGGAGGGCATGGACAACCCCAGCAGTGGCATCCAGGAGTCCATCATCAGTGTCCCTGCCAGGGTCTAGGCAGCAGGACAGGGTCCAGGCAGCAGTTGTGCTGTTTTGGTCAGCTTTTTTGTTAGCTGCAACCACCAGATTGCCAAGCCTGTCCTGTAGGGATCCCATGTTCCTCAGTGCCTTCTTCTTACTCCCTATGTATTTGAAAAAGTACTTTTTGTTATCCCTAATTCTGGTCACTAGCCCTAGCTCTGTTCTGCATTGGCTTTCCTAACAGCCTCCCTGCAGTTACCAGCAACGGAGGTGTAATCCTCCTTGGTGATAGCCCCTTGCTTCCACTGTATGCCTCCTTTTTTTGCCCTCAGGCATTCCTGGATGCTTTTGCAGGGCCACAGGAAACAGGAACGGCCAGAGGCCAGGGTGCTAGCTGCCTGTACCTGGGCTCCAGCCCCTAGGTCTAGGCGCCCTCACCCCATCACCCCCACCTTGGGAGGGCACACACAGTAACAGCCCTGTAAATAGTTCATATGGGGAAAAGGGTGTTTTATTATTGGTGGGTGATGGAGGAGATCTGTAGTTGGGGAGGGAGGAGGAAGGGTCTGCTGTTGAGGAGGGAAAGGGAGGAAGTCCTGTGTCCCTGCACTTGTAGATAGGTGGCCAGGAGCATTTTCACTTGAGAAGTTTACTTGAGAGTAAACTGCTCCTGGAGGAAATGCTCATGTAGATGCATACAGAGTCACCATACAGAATTTGGGATCTAACGCTTACGGTATTAGGTGCCTAGGTGAGCCAGCACAATGAATTGTGGGGTTAGCTCAGAAAAATAGATAATAGTGCTATTTCAGGAAAAGGTTTTGAATAACTGAGTGAATAATAATCCACTGAGTAATCAAATTACTACGCAAGCATTTTGGTTAGGGAAATACCTGTAAGGCTGGTAATAATAAAAATCCTTTACAGAAGTGATGACTAATGTGGAATTCAAACAAGGAGCTGTTTCAAGTATCATAATTTAGTGGAGGTGCTTCATTCACATGGGATATGATTAGAGGCAGAGATGGGAAAAGGTAAAATGAGATAAAGAGAAGAGGTGTATGGCTTTCTGTGTAAGACTCTGATCATATGGGTGGCTCTCCTTTGGACTCTCTCAAGCTTTTCCATGTCCTTGTTAAAGTGTGGTGCCCAGAACTGGACACAGTACTCTAGCTGTGGTCTCAGCAGTGCTGAGTAGAGCAGAAGAATCGCCTCCTTGGTTTTGCTGGAGATGCGTTGATTGATGCAGGCCACAGTACTATTTGCCCTACTGGCTACAGCATTGCACTGCTGGCTCATACTCAGAATGGGTCTATTATTACCCCCAGGTCCCTTTCATTTGTGGCGCTAGTCAGTTCGGTGCCACCAAGCCTGTAGATGTTTTGGGGGTTACTCGTCCCAAGGTGGAGCACTTTACATTTCTCAACGTTGAACTGCATCAGATTCCAATCTACCCAACTTGCTAGCCTGTCTAGGGCCGCCTGTGACTGTAGCCTATCTTCAGGTGTGACCACACTTCCCCATAACTTGGTGTCATCCATGAACTTTGCCATGTGAGCTCTTCACCCCTACATCCAAACTGTTAATGAAGAAGTTGAAAAACATTAGACCAAGCACCGGCCTGTGTGGGACACTGCTGCCCACTTCTCGCCAGGATGACAGAGATCCATTCACTATGACTCTGGGTCCTATCCTGCAGCCAGTTTCTCACCCACCTGACTGTCTCAAAGTTAAGCCCATAATCCTCCAATTTTCTCAAATTTCCTCAATTTTCACCTCCAAATTGTAAGCAGGTGCTAGTTTACATGACATTGGTAGAGTTGCAGGTGAATAAGCCTTGGCTGTTGTAGTACTTGTTATAAAATCCAGTGATGATGTGGTCTTTATTGATGGAGGGTATGGTATGAATCTGGGTCCATTACAAGGACTGGTGCCTCAGTGAGCATTGGAGTTCATTAGTCTGTTGTTTGAAAGATGCCATTTGAGGTTGGGGAGCTCTCCGTAAACCAGGATAGCTTTGTCCCTAAAGCTACCTCGAGAGGGTCATCCTCTTCCAGGAGGGGTTGGAGGTCATTAAGGACGTGTCTTAGGTGTTGAAGCTGGGGGCTGACAACCACAGGACTTTCTGTTATCCTTGTCCCAGGGTTGGCATAGCAGGCCAAAATGAGGTTTGAATCTGGCTTGGTTGATTTGAGTGGCTACAGTTTTGAGACTGTATTATAGTTGTAGGAATTAATACCATTTTCCCCCATGCTTTTTAAGCATCAGGTAAGTTATTACTGGCTATTTATTCACTGCTGTAAAAACTTGATTAAATCCTTTTCACCAAGAGGATATAGTTTACTATTATGTTGACCTCTACTAACATATTATGTAACAAAATCAATTTTTTTGCCTAAGTCTGTTGCCCAACATCGATATAACAAATATTTTACATTTAGGGAGCTCTACATTCCTCTCCTGACTACTTTGAGTGCTGCAGTAGGATACCATTGGGATACTAGTAGGCTTCTTCCACATGTAAGGATCGCCATAGTCAGAATCATATTCCTGATCATAGCAATCATTTCTCTCATCACCATTATTTTTTCAATGTAGAGGGACATATGGGATGCATGGTAGAAGTTAACAATTTTTCCTCTAATTTGGTTTATCAGATTGTTCTTTTTTTTTTTAGGTGTACAATACTTAGAGTAATGTACTAAAGCACCTTTCTTTGCCTCACTTAATTGTTCCCCAGTTTCTAAATATGAACTTTTAACATCCTCTGCCTTTCTAAATTTCTTGCTCACTCCTTCAGTTAAAAAAAAAAGCTGAGGTGTTATTGTAGCTGTGATGGTCTAGAAAATGGATAAGAGAAAAGGTTTTTTGTGATATCTTTTATTGGATGAACTGTACAGTTGGAAGAAATGTTGCACAAACTTTCAGGTATAGAGCACATTTCTTCAGGTGTGAGAAGGGCAATCTGTTCTGAAAGCTTGTCCAACATCTCTGCCAATTGCACAGTTGGTTCAATAAAGGATATCACAAAAAACCCTTGATTTTCATTCAGTTAAACAACACAGGAATTACTTTGTGTTTTTCAAAGTACACACTAAAAAGGTGATAAGATTGGGGACATTTTTTATTTCTTGTTCTAAATCTTTGTTTTATTCCTTTTCCTGTTTTATTCCTCCTGTAGCTTTTTTACTCATATTTTCATATGAGTACCTTTTTTATCAAGAGTCAGACATGCCATACGAAGAAAGGCTGAGGTACCTGGGACTGTTCAGCCTGAGGAAAAGGCGGCTGAGAGGGGACCTGGAAGCAGCTTACCTCTACACTAGGGGAGTACATCAAGGGCTCGGTGAGCAACTGTTCACCAGGGCACCTGAGGGGAAAACTAGGAGGATCAATTCAGGGTCAACATTATGAAAAACTTTACAGTCAGGGTGTCCAGACTTGAATAAGCTCCCTCTAGAGGTGGTGCAGTCACCTACCCTGGAAATCTTCAAGAGGAGATTAGACGGTCATCTTGCTGGGGTCACCTGACCCCCAGTTAATCTTTCCTGTTTGGTGCAGGGGGGTGGACCCAATAATCTTCTGAGGTCCCTTCTGGCCTTACAAATCTAGGAATCTATGACTTCCCCTCTGTTGTTTACTTTGGACAGACAGGGCAGTTTCTACATGTAAGAATGAATGAATACCAATCTGACATCAGCTGCAGAAAGAGGCAGAAGCCCGTGGCAGAAAATTTCAACCTCCCTGGACCTTCCTTCCCTGACATCAGGATTGCTGTTCTCAGGGAAAAAAAAATTAAAAATCAGTTTGAACAGGAAATTGTGGAACAAGAAATTATCCACAAACTGGATTGTGTTACCTATGGTTTAAATAGGACTGTGAATTCTTATCTCATTACCTGGATTAGCTTTTGTGACTCCTTTGCTCCTATGGGTTTACTTGTTTATCTCTGCCATCACTGCCCACCTCCCCGCTATCTCTCTTTCTCTCTCTGCACCCCC
>NW_017729032.1:252276852-252299116 GCF_001723915.1 Gavialis gangeticus | reverse complement strand
GATTCCCAAAGTTAGACTCAGTATTTTCTACCGTGCCTTGGCAGTACGGAGTAAAGTAGAATAAAAGTCTCCCTGGTTTATGTAAGATCTCTTTAATAATATACAATCCTAGAATGAGGTTTGTCTTTCTTGTAACAGCATCATGTTGTTGACTTGTATTTAGCTTGTGTTTCTTTGCTATCTTCCTGCCACCACCCCTACCCCCCCATGTCTTTTGTATTCTAATTTTTCTCTGCTTCTTATACTCTGCTTTCTGCATGCCCTTTCACAGTATGTGATGAAGTGAACTTGGGCTCACAAAAGCTTGTGCTCATACATCTTTAATTTATTTAGTCTATAAAGGTGCCTATGTCCCCTGCCTTCTTACAATGACACAACATTGCTATGTTGTTTAGGCAGACTCAGAGAAAAATCATGAAGTAATTATAGTAAATAAACAAAGCAGAAGGAAACTGTGTAATTAAAGAAATTATTTGCACTGCTGATTGGAACTATGTGTTAGCTAATGTAATCACTTCATTGGGAGAAACTGAAAAAAGGAAATAATCTGATCTCATAAATGATGGGCAATTATGTATAAGGTCAAATGGTATTGTCTTCAATGCATAATAGAAGCTTCCATGCACTGGCACTGTGCTGAAATCATTGTAAACAAATCCCTTTTAGCATAACATGTCATTTGGGGTCAGTGACATGGCTCCCCACACGCTGCATGTGTTATTCCAAAAAATCTGACTCAGGCTCAAGCTCTGGGTATGTTTCCTTTTAAGTATTATTCTTACTGATCCTGGACCCTGACACAGCTGTATTTGAAAAAGCAACTACTGTTGTCTTATTAGATTACCTGGAAGATGATCTCTTTAAGAAACAGCTGGACCTACTATAGGTATTGATGGTTTTAATAGGCAACCGGAATTGGGACAACATCACAGATGGTCCGATGATCTGTAAAATGGCATTGATTAATGTGCAGGTGAGATATCTTGTGGTGCAGACAGAAATAAGGTTTAAAATGTTTTCCATAGATTCATAGACTGTAGAGTTGGAAGGGACCACGAAGGATCATCATGTCCAACCCCCTGCCCCAGGTAGGAACCAGCTAAGCCATGGCGCCAGCTGCCAGGCCCCCACTCCGCTCCAATTCCAGTGCTGGGATCCTAGTTCTCCAGCCTCCAGATCCTGAACTTCTCTCCCTCCCACTGGAGCAGAGAGGTGTGTGGGGGGGATGGTCAGGGGGTGGGTTGGGAGCTGGAATCCCCAGCTAAGGTTGTGGCAGGAATCCAGGGAGTCAACAGAGGTCTGGCAGGGAGGCTCGGGGAGTCCAGTTTGTGACAAGGAGTGGGGACCCAGGAATGTCCTTGGACCTAGAGTGAGACCTAGCAACTGGACAGCTAGTAGGCTGTTAATCCACCCTGCTCTCCATCTCTCCACCACTGTGGGAGGTAGGAAGAGTGGAGCACTCTGGGATTCTGGATGATCTATGGGTCCTAACAAGAAGTGAAGTTTCCAAATAGTACATAATTTCAAGAAGCACTATTTTGGAGTGCCTCAGCCATTTCTGGAATGTTTCAAAGGGCATGCATATTTGTACCATTTGGCCTTTAAAATGACATTTGAAACATTTCAATTGTTTGTTCTGTCCACACCCTTTGACATAGCAATACTGGTATATAACTGGATTATGACACAGATTGAAAAAGCAGAGGAGCTAGCTGGAAAGGCTACTGCCCTGTAAAGCTTGCCAGAGATTATTTTCCAGCAGTAAGAGCAACAGACAATATGGAAGGACCATGCCCCTTAGCCAAAAATGCAAAGAAGTTTTTAAATGGAGGCCTTGCCTATCATGTCATAATTCCAGATTTTTCTTTTACTTCATAAGCATGTAGTATAATCAGCCACATTAATCATGACCATATCAATTTTTCATATCGAGTCAGGGCTTCAAAGTAAACCTGGTTACTAGGAAAAGATTTAAAATTATATACTAGTTTTTGATATTCGTATTGATCTGGTAAAAATACTGTGAGAGCAAAAGGTCATTCATTTTATTCAAAATAGCATAAAGGAGAAAATGCTTTGAATGATACCATATAAAATGGTGACAGACATAAACATTTCTGGTACATGAACAGAGCTTATATTTAAGGCTTTAATTATTTTTAAATATGATTAGGTTTATTTATTATTTGTTAATGCTGTTTTGTTTGCATATTTACTCAAATGATATACATTTTATATGAATGTATTAACATTTTGCCACTTGGATAAATTTAACGTTTTTACCTTGGCATAGTAAAAAAGGCAACAAAAGAGGACTATTGGCCAATGACTTACTTCCAGGATCTTTGCATTTAAGCTAAATGTATAATTGTGAACCACCGTCAAAAAATGCTGTTTAATTATGTAAGCTGGCATTTTTCAGACTTTAGCAGAGAGGATGATTCTACTAATATTCAAAACAGGAGGTTTGTGCCAGGGAATAATTAGAAAAAGTAAACAGTTTGCTTGCTAAGTTGCCATACTGTAGTCAAAACAAAGGTAAGAGGCTGGTCAAAACCATTTAGGAGACGCATAGAAATGTTTATTATTATGTCTGTTTAAACTAGGTGGAACTCAAATTTGAGCATTGATTTTTAGAATAGCTCTCTGATGTGAAGTAAATTTCGAAAGAGGCAATATGCTTTCTTCATGTAAGTGAATTATTTTTAACTTCAACAAATAGATGGAGTATGGCTATCTAGAATTTTGAGTATTTTCAAATATCGAACCTTTAACATAAAATATTTAATACACATTGTCCATGTATCAGATCAAGATATACAGAAATAGCAGTGTCTTTGATATCCCTGGACCCTGATAGGTGTTACATTTGAGAAATGATTAATCATGTCTTAGGTAATGAACTGGCCACATGTTCAATCAATTAATGTTGTGATAAAAGGATGAATAAGCCACAAAGTTATTACAAAAAATATGTGTAATAATTTTGTGCCTGGTTCTTATCAGCCAGTGGCCAGCCAGGCAGTGCCCAGCCCGTGGAGCACACAGGAGACATTGAAGACTCCCAGTGCTCCAGAGACTGAAAGGCCCCTCAGCTGAATTGGTGCTCCCAGCTGGGGAGTGTACCATGCTCTCCTATGGCTGGGAGCCCCAGTTAGATGATTGGAGCTCCCAGCCAGGAACCATGTGCTCCCTAGCTGGAAGCCCAGTCAGCTGAATGGGACTTCTAGACACAGGAGGGCAGGGTGTGCTTCCCTGCCTCAGAGCCAAACTTGCTACTTGCTGGTGCAGGAAGAAACCAGGGTTTGGGTCCTCCTGTGCCAGCAATATAGTGTGGAATGTCAGGAAGCGCAATTGTTGGGATCCCTCATCAGATCCCATTGCACCTGTACTTTAACTTTTGTCAGGGGCTTTTAAGATACACATACATGAACATGCCAATGCGCACTCATACACAGAGTAGCCTAAGGAAAACTATGTAATATGTAAGCCATATAGCAGAATAGCTTTATCAAAGTTCTGCCTTAAAAAAACCCTAGCAGGAAACCCTACCCTGTGGGGGAGAAATTGATCAGTTCCTAATCTCTATATTCCATAAAGAGTTGTCAGCTACACTCAAAGTCATCTTAATTCCCTCAACGGCAAGTCATATGTCAAATGTTTTAGATACCATAGCCTTCCTTTGGGAAGGATTTCCAAAACTGAGTCTCCATGTAGCATGCTGGCAAGTATCCCATAGCTTGACAAGGCCTTTGATTTGAGGGAAGCAATCTGTCTTGCCAATAAATCCCTGCAAAAAAGTGCCTAACAGGATGAATAGTTCAAAAAGTCTTGTAACTTTACAAAATTAAAGTTCTCAGATTCCCTTCATGATTATGCATAACATCCTATTGGTTCTCTGAAAACGTTAGCCTTACTTCACTACAGAGTGTTGGGTAATAAGTCTTGCAAATACACCCATACAGTAAAAATCCCCTGTGACAACATATTAATACCTCCCAAGGTTTTTTGCCAGTTAAATTCTAATGTCATTTTATAAAAGAGGTATCCTTATCCAGGTGTCCATATGCAGGCTGCATTTAACACTCATGGCATGATCTGCTTATTTATAACTGAAAGGGAAAAAACAAAACAAAAAATGAGCTTATCCTAAAAAAACCCCAAAACACAAGAGACTTCCTATATGCCAGATGGAGTGACCTCTAGACTACTGAGAGACCAAACCAAATACATTGGGCTGCTCATTTTAATCACTGTGATTCAGTTAGGCTATAAGGTTGATCTCTACCCTGCCTTCTGTAGGTTAGTGTCACAAAACGTATTAACTCATACAAGAAAATAGGTGCAAAACTCTCTCAATCGTTAGTTCTCCTGTTCAGTATTGACACAAGCTACAGCTCTCATACATGCTAGGAGGTGTAGATGACTAAGGTGAGAGAAGCCTTGGCTTTCACCTCACACTAGTCAGTCACCTATCCACGTGTGTAAGGTGGTCAGTGGCTTACTACCACCACAGGGTGATATTATTACCATAGGGTGGCAGAAAGCTGTTCCAAAGAAAAGGGTAAATACCTTATTCATGAGTACACTCTCCATCCCCCACCCCCAACCCAGAGTAAGTCAAGACTAACAAGAGGCATTAACTCTGAATCAAAATCCATTTGATGGCCTGGTACAGAGTATAACTACGTGACACCTCATATTTAGGACTGATTAACTGAGTGACCTTGCAAAAATAATCTAGGCCTTATTATCTGAGGTGCTGAGCTCCAAAGTTCATCTGAACTTCAAAAACCTCTTCCCTCCATGTGCCTTAGTTTTCTTATCTGTAAAATGCACCACTTGTATATGATGTAATCCTAGGGTGGTGTCACACATCCAACTTAACACTTACAAAATACAGTTATAATGTGAGCAGATGTACAAATGGTTTACCATATTAAGTGTCCTTGTGGCATTTAACATGAAAAGTTATTCCCTTTCAGATGAGAATTATCTCGTAACACTTACCAACTTGCATAGGTCACAACATTCCAATGATTTGTAATTGTTGTAAGTGAACATGTAACATGATTGCTAGATTGCACCCGTTTCTCTTCCTCTGTCCCAATTCTGTTCTCTACATCAGCCCATCTTTGGGTCTGAAATGATACACAGGACCCTTTGCTCAACCTCCAAACCAGAGTGCACCCGCCGGGCCTTGATCATCCGGTCCCCTGCCACTCGGCTTTGGATCTTGATGATGGTCTTCCGCTCCATCCCAAAGGTAATAGGGCCACGAGCTCTCACCTCGGGCAGTCTTATCCCCTCCTAATCCCACCTGCCATGACTTTGATCTTTCTATCAGTGGTGGAGGGGTCCAAACGTCCGGGTTCGGTTATCTCAGGCTGAGGGGTGATGATCTTCACGAGGCTCCAACCTCCCCTGTACGTCGCCCTCTACCCAGCCTCGATGATGTGCTGATGTTTTCTTCCATGGCCAGCCCTCCCTATGTGAGAATGTATTCTTGGGCCTCACTTGAGCCTGCGTTGTATGGCCGAGTCAAACCAGGCCCTCTAAATCCTTGGCCTGTCATAGCCCTCTGCCTTACTTTACCCTGGCGTCCCGGGCAATAAAAATTAACCAATAAAAAGAGAAGATGCTAGCAACAAACTGTTTGCTACCTCTCAATAATTCATTGCTTACTATCCTATGGTATCTAAGTTACAGCGTGCCCCCACCACCAACTGCTCCTTCGTGCTACCTATTCCCTACCCTTAGTGTACCCTATGTGCATCCAACCCTTGACGTCCCCTCTGCCTCGAAGAAGAAACCTTGCTTCGATGGGCTCTCCCGGGTCTTCCGTCCAGGATGAGTTGGTCTCAGCTAGCCCCTTGATTGTTCACCTTTCTCCTGTGCGATCCATTGAAACCAGTCTCTGTTGCTGAGGACCCTCCTGGATGCTCACCTCATGGCTTCAAAATAATATGCAGTCTGGATACTTCAGTCCTTCTAAGCCTGGTAACAGCGTCTGTATACTGATGTTTGTCTGGCCATTCTCCTGCCCTATGGGCAGCGTTCTCCAGCTCCCCCTCCTCCTTAGTGGGTCCGGGAGCTACCTTCTCTTCATTCTTCCTCCACCTCTCCTCCCCTTCCATCCTGCTGTCTCCCCTTCTTATCCTTCCATGCCGGCTCTCCTCCCCCTTCTCTCCAGCTGCTGTCACTTTAAAAAAACCGCGGCTAACGAGCCGAGCGGGTCCTGCCGCCGCTTCCCATCTCGCCGCGGTTCCTGCAGCAGGTAGGGTGTTTTTGTTTGTTTTTCTTTCTCTTATGTTTTCCCTGGGGTGTGTTGTCCCCCAGAGTCCCTCGACCCTTCGGGGTCCGAGTCCTCCCCTTGCCCTGGGACACAGAGTTTTACCCTGAAAATATATAAGAAAGATAAGAATGTTTTCAAATGATTGGAGTTGCTGAACATTCATTCGAATGATTTATACCATCAATTCCACCTAAACTCTAAGGACAATTTGATGTTCCCTTTTATACTAACTGCAACTTCAGATTGTACACTGTCCTTTTCTTGAGTTACTTTCTTCTCTTAATGTGTCTTACATCATTCTACATAAAAGTCCATCTATTTAATTTTTTAATGAAAACAGTGTTATAAATTTACAAATCTATAATATCTTTACTTTAGTAACTAACATTACAAAATGTTAACCTTTCACATTTTGCTACCACCACACTGAACTAATTAAAAGTTCTTTATCCAAACATTTATTTAAAATGATAATGAAAATGAATAATTATAAATTGCTTCTTTGCCCAATATGTGGCCTAGAAATATCTTCTTTTTTGTTTCATGTGGATGAGAATTGCCTCCAACTATTCCACTGGTAGTCTTCAAATTAGAACCAATGTAATTGTAACAAAAAGATCCAGACACATTCCTTAGTATTTAATTTATAAAAAGTTTAGAGATAATCTCCTAAAATGTTATTACAAGGTACCATCTTTTAATTTTTCTGAAAATACTGTCCTGATGTGAGTGTTGGTTATAACATTAGTCTCTAATCTTTCTTCTCTCCAACTGTGTACCAAAGCTGGTTGGGATTTAGAGCTAAGCTTTTTAGATTATTGCTTTAGTATTATTTTCCTTTTATATTATAGTTTTAGCATAGGCTTTGGGAAGTGCCAAACCAATGTAAAAGTGTACTACAACACCTTGAGACAAACTTGATGGGATATACTTCGTTGTTTAATTCTGTACTGAACAACAAGCAAAATCTTTTTATACCTGTTACAAATGGATAAGAGACCGTTCTACTGCTTCATAATTCTCAGACAATAAATAGAGCCCAGGGGAAACAAAGCTTAAGTAGGATCCACAAAATAACAACCTTAAGTGGTTGAGTGATCATTAGATTTTCCATTTTGACTATTTTTTTTTCTTTTTCAACAGTTTGTTTTCATTGTTGAGAACATTCAGGTGGAAATAGTAAAAAAAAAACAACCCATGCTCTTTAAATAATGAGTTGTTCATTAGTTGGTGTTCCTCATTCAATAAGTGTTGGTACTGACTTTCAAAAATATACCAAAAATTCTTAATGAAAATAGATTTTAGATAAGACATTTTAAAAGTTTCATAAAGCTTGTTATATGATATTGCTGGTAAAGTTTCACAGAATTGCATATAAGATACTGAAATCTGTCAAGTGATCAAAAAACCCACAAGAAATAAAAGTGTGATCACAGAATGATAAATTTGCTAGACTATATATTAGTGTGTGATAATGGTACTTTAGTACCAGTACAGTACTGAAGTAAACGTAATATAGTTTTTGAAGGTTTTCCCCTAGACACAGAAAGTTAAACTATGCTGGTTTTTAGCCATAAAAATCTGAACAATTTCTACCAATCAAAAAGGTTTTGATTTACAGGGAAAATGCCATATTGGCTAAAGCTTTCAAGGATATTTGCTTTTTAGTTTATTTTCAGTAACCAATGTAAAACCAATTGTTTTGCTTTTTATGAAACCACAAAAAGGGTCATTTTATAGTAAATGGATTTTTCCTGCTGAAATCCTCTATTTGACAAAATAAACATTTTTTTCAATTAAACTGAGGAAAATTTTCTTTCAGTTCTACTACTGCCAGCTCAGATCTGAATCAGCTAAGATCTGAATCAGCTAGGTATCCACTACTGTATTCTGTTCACTTAATGTAATGAACTCCCTGGTTAGCCAGTTTTGTTGGGTGGCAAGTAGAAGTAGACGGAGCTACATGTAGATTTCTCTTCCCAATGTATTCTCCATCTTCTTTGCGGCAGCAATTTGTTGTGGCTCTTACACACTTCAACGTAATGAAGACTGAAGTTCTCCAATGCCATTGCTCCTTGATGCACAGTTACTAATTCAGAGTTCTACTGTACTTACATAAATGCAAGATAAGGTCTTTTTCTTCATCAACATGGGGGAAAGCCCCTCATCTTGGACTCAAGTACAAGGGTGGGAAGGCAGGCAGCTCATGCAGATACAACTCCAACCTGGGCTCGGACTCAAGAGCCAAAATTGATGCCCTGCCTGCCTGTCACTTCTACCCTATGCTATCTCTGCTCTGTGCTGCCTCTCCCCTTACCCAGTGGTTCCCTCTGCTCTCCTCCCACTGACTGCTGCTTACCCTGAGTTGTGCCTCTGGGTCTAGGTCCAACTGAGGGCACAGAACACATGCTGGCTCTGGACACTGTTGAGCCAGGAAGCAGATGTTGTGGCAGTGGCAGATCCAGTCTCAGTGTTGGCCCTGAGGTCAGGGCTGGAGTCAGGGCTGACCTGCCATTGTAACCACCACTGCTGATGGACAAACGGAGGCTGGAACCAAAACAATGTCCATTGTGCTGGTTCCAGCCCCTGTCAAGCCAAAGCAGGGCTGGAGCTGGACCCACAGCCAAACTTGGGGTGAGTGGTGGTGAGGAGGGTGTGCGGGGGAGGCAAGCCAGGGATGGGGCAAATGGTAGGAGGGGGCAGGCACCAAAGCAGAGGGGTCAGTAGGTACCTCCACATTCTTTGGTGCTTTTATGACCTTATTTGAGCAATACAAGGCATTTTATTCATCTGGCTTCTACTCTTCTTGGCTTTGTTCACCACAAACAAGATGAACCATTTCCATAAGTCTTTAGCCTGTATCAGTAGAAGTTAATTTTCCATTCTTATTTGATTTATATGCTGCAATCACTTACTCTCTGTCTTTCTAACTGAACAACTGATTTTCATTAGTGGTAATATTGTTGTACAATATATTTAGGTTAGACTTGCCTTCATAATATTTATTTCAAATTTACTTTTCAGTAAATAAATGCCTTGCCTAGTCTTTAGCATAAAATAAAAACCTGTAACCTCTTTGTTCATTGTTAGTTTGGCACGTTAACTAACATTAAATTATTATTTCTTTAACTTCTTACTACTAAAAATGAACTGCAACAGTGACTTTTTTGGTTACAGTCTTAGCACAGCAGTTTCCTCTTGAACTGAACCTTATCTTTTAAGATTACATTACATTTCTATGGAACTGCACTACAACTTTTTTATTGATTCTTTTCTTTGTGTGTGTGACTTCTTATCAATAAAGGAATCACATCTTTGTAATTTCTTGGTGGGCTACTGTGTTATGTTAAAACTATTTAAACCAGATCATAGAAAAAGGAATTCCTTTCTTCTTTCACTAATGCAGTAGCAGGGTTTTTTTGCCTTTTCTCAAGAAAACTAAGTGGAAAATGACTTTTTGTAGATTTTCAGTTATATAGTTAAAAACTTTGGAACAAGCATTAGTGTGTGAATTATTAATTAATAATCCGGAAGGTTCAAAAAGACAAGCTCTCTGCTTCCCCTTCTTGAAGAAAGGAAAAAGATAGCTAGCTACTCTAGTACATTTTTGTCATGGTGCTTTGTTAGGAGTTTATTTTGGTTTTGGAAATACTATGATACATGTAAAAGTATTTAGAGGAGAAGGCAATAATTGTGAAAGGCAAAAATCTCAGGAATGCAGGTCACCCTGAAATGAAAAATGGGTTCAAAATTCAGATTCAATATGCAAACCATCTGAAGGACTCCAAGCAGAAGTCTTGCTTTGCTCTGGGGTTGCACCAAGAGATTCTGAACACTACATAAAGGAGAGTTTGAAATGGATGATGGTGCACTGCTGGAAGCCTGGTAGTGCAGGATTAGATGCAATACAGGAGGGAGATACCTTGAAGCACACATATCTACTTGAATTTGTGCATGAAGATTAGGTGGGTAGTAATGAGTATCTTGATAGAATCTCTGGGTCTCAGCAAGGCAAGCATCCAGTAAGTGGGGTAAGAGACCTGCCATGATCCTGATACACTTGGATTATATATGTTTTCATTTTTATGCAAAAATACCATTTTGTGGGTTTCTCTAAATAAGAGGAGGCCTTTTTAGTTTCATATTGTGAAGGCTTCCTGAGTGCTTGCATTTGGGGAAGGAGAGACCTGTAAAGATGACAAGGATATTTTAATTTCAAGCTGCTAAAGCTTGGGAATAAATGAAGCTGTAAGGTTAGAGCTGGAGCCTCATCTTCTATTTTAGAAAGGGTCCCTAGACATGTGATTGTTGCTTTTGACATGTGACAGTGTTATTATAGTAATATTGTCTGTGTCTTTATGAAGCCACTTGGGTCCATATCAGTCGAGTGGAAGCCACTCTCTTTCCTGATACAGGAGACACCAGATATAGCATTAATGCCACAACTGAACCTAGTAAAAACACCGTAGATGTAAAAAAAACCAAGACTTCAACTTCTTTTTAAAATAAAGCACTTATTTAAGAGCTAGATTTAGGGGCAGGGTATAAAAGGCACCAAACACTGAGGGGCAGCCTGGGTTCTGCTTTTGTTCTTCTCGAAAGGGATAAAATTATTTTTCTGTCTTTTCATCCTGCTTCTCTTGTACAATATTGAAAATATCTCAGAAATACCAGTTGTTCTTGGCTGTCACTCAATCAACTTCTGTTCCCTGACTTATTTGTGAGTATTGCTTGTGTTGTGATTTGTCCTGACTGCATGTCTGAGAGCTGAAAAATGGCAGACAATTATTTGGGGTGTTCATTTCCAACATAACTTTTGTATTCAAATAAGGTGTTGTCAATTCTCTGATGATTGTTCCCCCTTTTTAAAAAATTCCAGCCTTTCTCATTTATGAAAGACAACAGATGCATTTAAAAACTTGCCAATTGTTTTTAGTAAATCTCTGTCAGTTTTTGCAATATTCCCCTCCAGGTACTGCAAATGCTGAAGTAACAATTTTTAATTACATAAAACAGCTGGAAAACTTTTTATTACCAGGTCTGTATAGTCCTAATTGCACAAGTCAATATTCATATCAATATTAATGTTTTGCAACAGGATGGCCTCCTCATCAGGTCTTTGCCGGCTGCCCTGTTCCTGGGGTAACTGCCTGCTTTGGTTCCTGCCACGCCTTGATGGAAAAATATGAGAGTTGTTACAAAGGCAGGAGGCTACCCATTACTTGCCCTGCTGACCAGGGCCTAATACCTGCTCCAACCGCCCCTACATGGGTCCCATGCCTCTCTGATGTTACTTCTCTGGCCTATGGCAAGAGCAAACTGGGCACACAGTTGTAGCTCTTTTCTACAGACCCAGAGGGCCACTCGCTACCCCTTTCTCACCAGGGTCCCACTCACTCTGATGGCTTTCACCCATCCTCTTTCATACCGCCCTCTCTCAAGGGGGCCACACTCATGCCGCCCGGCCTCACCTGGCTTTGGGTTTACTTCTTATCTCCTCGGTCAGCTCTGGCACAGTCTGTTGGGTATTTTCCACTACCCTCACCTGAGCATTGACTGAGTGACTGTACAAGTGTAGGCCTATTTCACTCCTAGCTACTTGCTGGGCCACTATGCCTCCACTGGGATTCCTCATCAGCCCACACTCATGGAGCCACTCTGTTTGTCACCCCTTTCACACAGGGTCTGACTTGCAACCTCAGGCTTTCCTTTGCCACCTGGGTGAGGCCCCCAGATCCCTCCTCTGGCCTGACCTGTGCCTGAGGGCTCCTTAAACAAGCCCTGGGCTCCCTCTGCTCACAAGAACACCACCAGAGATGTGAGGCTGGGATAGTAAGGTGCCCTGACCCACCTTTCATAGGGGAGGTCACTGGCCTGGCATTTCCTGGGGGTTCCCATGCCACTAGAAGCCCCACCAGACTACCCTTCCATGGCATGGTGCAGTTCTATGTCTTACCCAGGACAAAGAGTCACCTCCTCCCCATAGCCCCTGCCTTTACCTCCTGACTCTGGCCAGAGCAGCCTCTCAGACATTTTGAGGTGCTCTGCAAGTAGAAGAAGAGTCCTCCTAAGTGGTTCTCCATGTAGGATAAATGCTTCAATAGGAATTAATTGTCAAGAGGCTTGTTAGCATGACTTCTTAGAAGCTATAATTGTGAGAATTCAGAGAGTTGCAATTCCAGTTAGCACCATTGACCGTTGCTTGTTTTGATACCAACTTAGTTTCCTTATGGCTTACATTAGTGTATAAAAATATTGCCAAACAAATGTTGCTTTTCACATATTCCTTAGACCGGGTTGCTCAACCTCTGGCCTGCAGGCCATATGCACCCTGCAGAGTCATAGATAGCATCCAGCCTGCAGGGCTGCCCACAGGTCAGGAAATTTGGTGGCAGGAGAGAGGTGGCAATTAATATGGCCACCCTCCCCAGCTGCCAAATTCCCAAACCCCAAGCCCTACAGTGGTTCAGAGGTAAGCCATGCCTCCTTCCCTCCATGCAGCCAGGTTAAGGCTGGCCCACACCCCCTTCTGCCACAGGGCTGGGTTGGGGCTGACCTATTCCCACTTCACCACCCATGGGGCCAGATCAAGCCCCCTTCACCCTAGGAAGCTGGGCTACCCCATCCCCCTCTGCATAGCCAGATGGGGCACCATTGTGCCTGCCCTTGGTGCTGGATAAGGACTACCAGCCGGATCCATCCAGCAGATGAACTGGGCACTGCCCATCTGAAGGAAAAAGGTTGAGCAAGCACCATTGCCTTAGACCAACAATACTACAGCAGCATTGAAGCAAATGCATTTGCAAGCCATAGCTCAAAGTTAGCTCTGCAAAGTCTAACTGCTGGTTTTCTCTAACTTACCAAAATCTGTATTCCCAGACTTACACCTTTAGAAATACAGAAATTACCAACAGAGTTATCAACTCTCCATACAGCATTGATCTTGAACAAGCACAAGTTGTACTTAATTGCCAAAACTGGTCAAATCCAAGGTAGGTATTGATGAACTCAGACCATAGACCCACAAGCTTGCTTTGGTTCTGACAGCTTAGAGTGGAAACAGATGTTGCCTTTCATCGCCTTTGCACTGCCATAAATATTTTTAAGGCAGCAAAAAGACCAAGCAAACAGACATCTAAGCCCCTTGTCATGCCACAAATTTGCAAAATTTGCGGCTGTGACAAAAGTGGTATTAATTTGTGCTCTTATGTAGCAGCAGATATCTATTTGCTTTGTGGCAGTAGAGTGCAGGCAGCTGAGAGCAGGTGCTCCAGGGGCTTGAGAGGCCCAATTCGGCATACTCTAGAATTTCTCCTGCAGGATTGGGGCCCTCAAGTCCTGGGACCTAAAGAGAGGAGCATGGGATATCTCAGGGCACATTCCTATAACAGGGAAAGTCAGGGTTTCCTGGCTTGTGGAAACAAACCCTAAAGATTCCTGGATGCACATCTCTGTAAGACAGGGAAGGTAGGTAGAAGTTTCCCAAGTTTGAGGGGCCTGATTCTGAGCAAGATTCATGGGGCATGAAGGACTGGGTGCCTCAAGCCCCAGGACAACACATTGCTCACTGTTCCACAGCATCATGGGCCATGTGTTTCCCCCAATTAATCCACTTTATTTGGTGGTGTCTCTTTCTAGCTTTAGTGTAATTTCATGTACATCTATACAGTTAGGCCTGATTTACATTGTCAAGAGCAGATTTAAGCCGGAAGTGTCAAGTAAAGGCAACATGGCACAGAAATTAGGTTGAAATGATGATCTGTTCTTTAAATGTCACTCGTTATTATTAGCTTTCACATCCCTAGAATAGCATTTATAAGACAATAATAAAATAGAAACGGAATTTATCTGAGATTACTGAGAAATCATTTAGAGTGGAGTTCCTGAGAAAGTAAGCCTGTTTCCTGTTTTACAAAATGAGAAATACTTGAATTTTAAAATGTAGTCATTTTCTTTCCCTCATCTTTTGTTCCATCTGTCTAATGTTAATATTGTCTAGTGTCACCAGCTATTTAAACTGTCTGACAGCTCTTTCTTCTGCCTTTGAATTGTAATCCTACAAAAAAGAAGCCTTCAACATCTCTTATAATGGTAGCTAAAATCAGTCACAACTGAGATTTGATTGTGTGCGCCCTTTCCATTAAATTTTTAAGAACTGGAAAAATATTCAGTATTGGATACATTTGTTAGAGGTAGCATAAGAGGAAGGACATAATAGCCAAGTAAAGGGAGCTGCATCAGATAGATTTCTCACTGAACATGTTGCATCTGTTTCCTCTTTGATGGCCTAACTTATTCCTAAACTTAAATTTCACAAAGAATGAATTTGCATGGCTTTTCACAGCATTGATAAAGGTCTACATTTTCTGCAAAAGTAGCATCCACATGTTCTCACCTGATCTCACAATGACTAAATCATTATCTAGTTCTAAGACCAAAAGGGGTAAAGAAAAGTTCAAGAGCTGAGGCAGTGGAGTTGATGATTGCTAGCTAATGGTATTCTCTCCTCTGAATTTGTATTATGTCATAGTACAAGCAGGATAATATGGGGCACAGTGCACCTGAGGATGATCTCTTTAAGATAAGTTTTAAAACTGAGTTCCTCATCACTGAAATTACAGTGCTTCAGAGCAGCCTCTCTGTTCATGTATAGGCACTCATTAATGTTTAAAGGTCTTTGCAGGAAAAAAGAAATCTAGCTAAATATTGAACTGGGTAATCCATTCTTCTTCACTGAATTTCTCTATTTTAGTTTGGAAATACAGAGTATATTTCCTATACCAAAAGTGCTGTGGAACACTGGGAACTCTTAATTATTTTGTTACTCCACTCGACATTGCTCTTCAGAAGTAAGTCTCATCTGTAATATCACAGTTGTTTCCCCACCCCCTCCACCCCCACCCCCTGGTACTGGGTATAGAAATGAACAAAACAGAACACATCTACAGTGAATGATGTAGAAGATTTGCCCAGAGGAAGAGGAAGGAGGGAGAAAGGGGAGTGGGGAGAAATGGGGCACCCCCTCCATCAGACCCTGCAGAAAATTCCTTAGGGTTCAAGTGAAAAATCATGCTGAGATCAGCTGCACTCATAACATCATATCTTTTTGGCCCATCATTGAAGTATAAGCTATTGAAGATGTTTCCATGGGAGTAAACTATGTATTTACAGGTTATATAGAAGTAATGTGACTCTGTAGATAAACTCTCTCCTAAGGATGTCCTAGAATTCTCATGGATTCTAAAGCCAGAGAGCTTTGCCCTTTTCTATTCTGAAGGGGCACCAACCAGCTCACTTGCTATGATGATTAGGAGAACTCTGCCATGGTAAACCAAGGAATTTCATTTTGTCAATACAAGTAAATCCTACATAAGGAAACACACAGTCCAGTGTTTATCAGTCTTCTGACTTTGGGTTATTTTTCTTGATGCTCTGTACTATATAAATACACAATCATTGTATGGTTCTAATCAGGATGCCCATACATAATTCCAGTTATATTTCACTTGCTGAAAGTTACATGTGGTCAATTAAACTGGGATAGAAAGTTGAAAATATAGTATATCCCAAGGCTGCTAAGATTTAAATGTTTCACTACTGAAGTGGCATAAGTTCCAGGAAGCTGAAATTCATCATGGGTGAAGGGAAATTAGCTTTCATGTAATTAACATATACTAATGCACAGTGGCGACATGTAGGGGATGCACAGGGGTGCACGTGCACCCCCTGAGAGCTCTGGTGCACTCCCTGACAGCCAGCATTCCCCACTTAGGCAATGGGCAAGGTGGGCAGGCAGGAGAACTGGTGCCCCCCCGAGAGTATTGGCTGGGGATAGGGGTGCCAAGAGAAGCACCGCTGGCACTTCTGGGAGTGCCACTGGTGCTTCCAGGTCGGTGTGATTGGCCTCAGGGAGAGCTCCCCTCCCCACTGCCCTGGTCATTGACTGGCTGCTGGCGGGGGGGGGACACAAGTGGCCCCTCAACTCAGGAGGCATCAGTCACCCATGTTAATGCAAGTTATAGTCTTCAATGTTGTGGGCTGTGAGAGAGAATTCAATAAAGGCAAGCAATCTAGCATTTTGTTACTCGGTGCTCATATTTTTGTGTCTTTCCTGCACTATTATATTAAGGCAAGCACCATCTCTTTTGACATTACTTTAGGAGAAAAACAGAACAAAATATCCACTTGCCCTTGTTAAATGTTCAGTCTTTCAGTGTTACATTTTTCTGGATCACATCCTTTAAATTATCACAGCTTCACTGACTTTCTTAGAGCAATACCAATTTATACTAGCTGCATTCTTGGCTCTTAATCTGTTAAAAATTAAAAACATGGTATAATTGAGATTGTCTTCACCTTATTTTATATCTTGGGATCATTTGCTTGTAATTACTAAGAGAGCTGAAGGTGCTAAAGACCATTCAGTGTCTGTGTGTACATGAGATGCTGACTGTGCAGTTGTTACTGTGCAATCATTTAGCACTTTCTTACACAAGAACTAAATGACTGCACAGTAACTGGAGTTACAGCGCAGTACCATCCCTGAATGGCTTTTTGGTGATGCTGACTGTGCAGTAGCTCATTACTATTGTGCAGTAGCTCTGTGTCACACTTTGTGCCACATGACACTACTGTGCAATAGTAACAAGCTACTGTGCTGTCAGTGTCTTGTGTAGACATGGCCAGTAAACCTTTTACACAAATCTTTGACTCTCTCCCCAATGCCCTTACACTCAAGCACTTAGCAAGATATACGGGCACACTTATGGCCCTCAACAAGCTAACATATATATATATATATATATATATATATGACAGACCTTGAAGTCTGCTTACTCTATAGCTGTCCTCTTGTCCCCCTGATACATTTAAGGTACATCAATGCTATCTTCAACATATGGACACATAGGAAGAAGTCTATAGAGAAATTTCACTAGGACTTTAACAACTTCTACTCCTCCATCAAACTAAATCTGGAACACTCTAATACATTTTTTCATTTGCAGACTCCCAAAAATTTTTTAATGGAAGTGCAGACCCCTTTGAAAATTTCACATGTAACTGAGGACCTGTGACAGGAGAATCGCTACTGGAGCCTTTCTATTGGTGACTCCGCCCTCCTGTTATAGGCCAATTGCCTGCTCACTCGCTTGCCATGCCTTGATCTTAATTGATTAATTAATTGATGTAATCAGTGGGAGGCTGCCCACTTTATGCGCCCCGGTGCCAGGGGGCACTATCTGCGGCTCCTTTTCCTCCCCTACACTGCAACCCAAGCCTCGCAGATGGTATTAACGTGGTTTCGACCTGGACCCTGCTGTGATTTGGCCCTCTCCTTGACTTCCCTAGGGCTTCTTGTTGCCCCCTCGCTCTGGGGCCTTGTGCTGTCCCCTCACTCTGGGACTTCTCACAGCCCTCTCTCCGGTGTTTCTCACTGTCTCCCCTTGCTCTAGGGCTCCTCACTGCTCCCTTGCTCTGGGGCTTCTTGCTCCTTGCAGCCCTCTCTCTGGGGCTTCTTGCTGCCCCCTTGCTGTGGGGATGGGGTCAATGCACCCCAAAATGATGCGCCCTCTCTGACACCAGGGTCCCCATGCTACTGTGGAGCCCCTATGAGGCCTCCTCCAACCCCTAATAGCCTCACCTGGTCCTCTGGTGTAACAATAACAAAAACACAAACCAATCGGCTATAACACAAATCTATGCCTCATGGCTAAAACGTCCTCCAAATCACACCACAGGTGTCCAATCGCTTACCCATGTCACTAGCTGCTTGTGCATCCAGGCCTTTTCTCCTTCAAACATTCAGGGCCAAGCTCCTTCCTCCTTGGCCGCAGGCTCTCCTCTCACTGGGCTTTGGCCTGTGATTTATATCTGAGCCAGGCCCTGCCCCTTCTGTTCAGCTGACTAAATAGGTGTGTATCCTTAACTCCCTCCAGTTGCCCTAGCAACCAGCACCTGAGCCACTACTCCAACTTTCCAAGTAGCAGGCACCTTAGTGCCCTGCCACAGGATCCCTTTGAATTTTAAGTGTGGGTCTTCACATAGTTTTGTTTGATCATAGTCATCTTTTGTGGATCCCATAGACTTAGTCTGTGAACCCCCAAGGGTCCACAGACCACAGGTTGAAAACCGTTGCTCTAACAGGCAAATTCATGTCATAGTTTCATAATTTAATTTCTTAGACACCAGGGTGAAAGTTTGCAATGGCCATATCACCACCATATTGTACTGAAAAACAGATTACTACACTTATCTCCGCATCACCAGCTTTCATCCAAAGCACACCACAAAATCCAGCATCTACAGCCAAGCTTTATATTACAACCATATCTGCTGTGACCCACTTCCTGGAATGCACACCTTCAGGATCTGGAGCAGGGATCTCTATACATACTACACTATGCCCAAACTACAGCCACTCAAATCACCAGAGTCAGACTCAGACCCTACTTTGACTTGCTACAATAACAATCCTGTGACAAGGAAAACAGAATGCCTCTAGTTGTCTCCTACAGTACCCTTCCCCCAGCTGCTGGGATTTGGGGCTCCTGGAATTGAGGCAGGTCAGTTATGCTCCCTTACCCCTGCACTTCCTCTCAACTCACACCTCCACAACTCTATAATTCTTGAGTTCAGGGACATTGAAGATACAGGGTTTCTCCTTCCTTGGAGTCTCTGTCCCTTATCCAATATATAGTACCCATCCTTTTTTATAGCAGTCTTCTCTGTCCAGGCTGAGCCCCTCTGGGCCCAGTCCATAGTCCCCACTTTACTATCTTAACTTTGACCACAAAAGAAACAAAGGAATATAAGTAGCCACCTCTTGTATCCAGCTTCCCTTTACTTGGGACAACTTGTGACAGGTCCCAAACAGAATTGAAATAAAGTGATGCTATTGCTTTAACAGCTTCTTTCTCACTATTTCACAAGTCTCCCTAAACTCCACATGGCTTGCAGGGCTTACTGCTTGAGATTGCCAGCTCCTGCACTCCCTATGCCCGGATTCTGGTCTGATTTTAAATGTCCATGGGCCTCTTTCAGCCAGTTAATCACCTCCCTGTCAGGCGTGACTCATCTTTTAATTAACAATCATTCTCTGTGCTGGTCCCTGTGTCCTCTTAAAGCAAGACGGGCAATTATTTCAGCTGGTGGGCCACTTAATGAGCTGTCGAGGGCCGCAACTCAAGGTAGCCCTTCCCCTTGACAGGTGCCCCACCTCCTGGTCACTATCTTGGGACCAGAAGTCCTGCCTCTTAACCCCTGGCCTTTGCCACCAGAAATTCCGCCCCTTACCCGTGAACATAATCCTTTTCTGGGAGTTGCCATCTGGGAATCAGAAAAAAAAATCATATACTAAAAGTCAAATGTCTACTATAAAATCTTTTATTTTTATTTCAAAAAATATTTTTGTCCTAATTTATGTGTGTTTGCATAGTGTATATAGAGGTGATTGCATAATTGCTAAAAAATAAAGTCTTACTCTTGTATATTGTATGGGGGGTATGGGGAAGTCTTAGGGGGGTGGTTGGGGAGTGGGGGTGAGTGTATAGTGGGGTGTGTATGCAGGTGTACGTGGGGGGTTGTGAAAGGGTGTGGCTGTGTGTGGGAAGGGTATAGGGTATGTTGGGGTGTGGGTGTGTCTATATGTGACAGGGTTGTGGGGATTGTGGCTGTTTATGGGGTTTGTGGGGTGAGGGAGGGTAGGGGTATGAGGGGGTGTGAGCTGCACATGGTGGCAGGGAGTGGGGAAGGCAGCCAGCTCCATTGCACAAGGCTTACCCTGGGTGGCAAGTGATCTCCAGGAGCTGCACATGATCCTCAGACAGAGACAGGCTGGCCTGGCTTCACTCCTTGCCGACATGTGCAGCTCCTGGAGTTGGTTGGAGCCATGGTCTGCTGGGCTACAGCATGTGCATGGGCCATGAGCACCCCAAGTGCCCGCCACCTGCTGCTGCTGCAGCCAGCAACAAGGGCTGTGTGCCATGGGAGCGGCCATGTAGAGGGGGGTGTCCCCACACCCTCCCCACCCTCCCTCACACTACAAATCCCTCCCACACCCTGACCACCTGAACTCTGCAGTCCCACCACCCTGCTGGATGTCAACCCCAGGTTCCATGCTTCCACCAGCCCCATGATTCCACCCAGCTGCAGCTTCCCTACCTGCTGCCCAGAGTGAGTTCTGCAGAAGGGACACAACAAGGAGCCACTGGAGCCCAGGGAAACCAAGCAGGTCCCTTAGCAGCTGCAGCAGTGGCAGCTGTGCATACTGTTCATGCTTCTGAGGGCTGGGGCTAGGGTCTTCCCCTACAGGAAAAGGGTGGGAGCAAAGTGTATGGGTGGGCTGGGAAGGCTATAATTAATTCATAGGCGCTCCTAGGCTGAATGAGATTGCCTGGCAGGCTGGATACACCCCACAGGCTGTATTTTGCTTCCCCCTGCCTTAAAGGGACAGTATCCTGGATTCCTTGATAGTGCCCTCCTCCCTCTATAACTGTGTCTTGGCCCCTATTTCCCCATATTGCTTCCCCTCTCAGTTTGTTAACAGGGTTAGAGAACCCTGCTACAAGCTCCAAGCTTGAAAAACTTGGACGCATAATTAATCAACCCCAACCCCTTATGGAAAAGGAGAGTCATGTTGAAATACCCATGGGGGACAAACCTGTCCTGGACCCCCAACCTCAAATGATATATTTTTAGCAGCAGGATACCCAATTTCTTTTCATAAGAAGGCACCAGGCCTTACAACAGACCTGCTGTGCCCCTCAGCAGCACAGATCACATAATTACTGAACCAAATTATACTGATTATAATATCTGAGGTTCATGCATGTCCCTTCACCTGCTCACAGTGCCCATCTGTTGTCTACATTGGACAGACAGGGAAATCCCTACATGACATTATGAATGGACACCAAACTGTCATCAAGACCGGAAACACACAGAACATTTCAACCTCCCTGAACATTCCATTGCTGACCTCAAAATACCTGTTCTTAAATCATGGAATATCATCTTGGACATGAACATGAACATGAAATTGTGGAACAGGGAATCATCCACAGACTGGAATGGTCTTGAGTATGTTCTAAATGGACTAAAGATTCTTATCCCATTACCCATGTCCCTATGGATTTATTGCTTGGTTGTTCTCTCCAAAGCCCTTGGCCTCTTTCAACATTGCCCTGTCTCATCCCTTCCCTCTTCCCTGTCTTTTTTTTTAAAGCTTTGCACTCACCAGCTACAGCAGTGGTGATTGGGGCCTCTGTGCACTCATGGCAGAGCCCCACCCCCATGCAGCATGGGGCAGTGGGGGGCAGTGGGGACCACCCAACCCCCACACTTGGCACCCTCTGTCTGGGAGCTGGGGTCGGTGGGGCTGAGCAGTGCTGGGCTCCGGCTGACACATGGAGCTGCCCCAGCTCTCAGACACTGGGTGCCAAGTGTGGGTGATGATCCCTGCTGCCCCATGCTGCACAGAGGGGCCCTGCCACAAGCCCTAAGAGGCCCTGATCCCTGTTGCAAAAGCCAGTGGGTGCGAGTTTTTTGTTTGATTTTTTTAAGTGCCAGGAGTCTGGGGCTGGGAAGGGCAGCTATGGGGGCTTCTCCCATGGCTCCTCCAGCTGTGCCTGCTTATGCCCCAGCAAGGGGAGCCATGGGGGCTAGGCCCTCCTGCTGCTTGCCCAGCCAGCATGGGGGATGCGGGACACAGTGCATGGCGGCAGCAAAGCATAGCCCCTCAGCACTGCCACACCCACATCAGTGCTCGGAGCTGGGGCTATTCCCTGCTGCCACTTACCCCCTTCCACCTGGAGCGAGCTGCACCCACATCCTGTTCCCCCTGCCCCAGCTGGGCAAACAGCAGCAGGGCAGAGCCCCGACTCCCAGCACTACCACACCTGCATACTGCTCCCCCCAAGCCCCCTCCCTCAGTAACGCACCCCCCCACCCCAGCTGGGCAGCTTGTTCCAG
>NW_017729032.1:252276223-252276792 GCF_001723915.1 Gavialis gangeticus | reverse complement strand
CCCCCACCCCAGCTGGGCAGCTTGTTCCAGTCCCAGCCCCAGCCCCAGCCCCAGCCCTAGCTCCAACCCCAATCCCTCCTTCCCCCACGCCCCTCTCCAGACTTACCAGCTGGAGGCAGCTGTATCACCTGCCTGTTTAGTCTATGGCTGAATCTCAAGCAACCAAATCTTTTCCAAAGCATTTCCAAATTGATTCAGATGCTTCAAATTAATTTGGAGCTTTTAATTGGTCTCCCAATTCAATTCGGGTTCAGAGATTAGGTCCCTGAATCCGGCCAAATTTCCTCCGAGTCAAATCAGCTAACCAAAGCTTTGCACAACCCTAATATTTTTGTATATATAACTGATTCACCTTCTTATAGTCATATGAATATATGAAGAGGATTCAGTTAATCAAAGGAAAGGAGAATAATGGAAAATATTTGAAGGGGTGTGTGCAAGTTGATTATGAGTTAGATACAGAACATATAGAAGGAGATGCATCTGAAGGTTTCATAGATTTCATAGACAGTAGGGCTGGAAGGAATGTCAGAAGATCATCGAGTCCAGCCCCCCACCTGAAGGGCAGG
>NW_017729032.1:252275406-252276212 GCF_001723915.1 Gavialis gangeticus | reverse complement strand
CCATCGATCACTAGGTCACCGATTAGGTCATCCCCAGTATCCAGTACCAGGTCGAACAGCGCTTTACCTCTCGTTGGCCCATCAGGTAGAGGTCATCCATGCACAATAGGAAACTTTGCGACCACTCGGATTTTGGTGAAAAAAGGAGCCTTAGTACAAATGGAGCAAAATGCTTTAGGAAATAGTATACTTGCTTAATGGAAAGTAGGTGCAATACTTGATAACAGATTCAGAGAAAAACCTTAGTGATCTGGTTAAGAGTCATCACAAGAGTAAGTTGGGAAGCAGAGAAGAAAGACTTGGACAGATGTCTGAATCATTCAAATCTTCCTGCTGTATTTTTATCATAACAGCTTTTATCTGACTTCAGTCCTGCAAGTGTGTGTACTACATGTATTTTTACGAACAATCACTAATACGGTAGGTTAGAGAGGTACAAAAAAGGAAAAGGTTCTGAGAAAAAGTGTGTGTGTGTGTGTGTGTGTGTGTGTGTGTTGGAGAGAGAGAGAGAGAGAGAGAGGAAAATTAAATGTATTTTTTTAAATAAAATTGTTTTAAGCTGTTCAATATTTTTCCTCCTTTATTTATCCAGCTTAAGCTTTAAGTATGGAAAATAATGCTTCACATAAATGTCTCATGGCACATATTTTAGCTACCTCATATGGCTTGTAATGAAAAGCTCAGGCTCAGGGGTGATCTGATGGCCACCTATAAGTTTATCAGGGGTGACCACCAGTATCTGGGGGAACATTTGTTCACGAGAGTGCCCCAAGGGATGACGAGGTCAAACGGTCATAAACTACTGC
>NW_017729032.1:252222212-252270406 GCF_001723915.1 Gavialis gangeticus | reverse complement strand
AAACAGCCTGCCATCGGAGGTGGTTCAAGCACCTACATTGAACACCTTCAAGAGGAAATTGGATGCTTATCTTGCTGGGATCCTATGACCCCAGTTGACTTCCTGCCCTTTGGGCAGGGGGCTGGACCTGATGATCTTCCGAGGTCCCTTCCAGCCCTAATGTCTATGAAATCTATGAAAGGAGCTGGCTCAAGCATTTTATTGACACTTTCTTCTTAATAAAACACAACTTTGTTGTTATAACCCCTCGAACACTGGCAGAAAGCACATGTTCCAGAGTTATACCTTTGTTTCAAGCATCCTTGAGATCTTGACCTGTGTAGTAGACTAGATGGATAACAGACCAGTTTCAGTATGGCATTTCACCTACTTGCTGTTAAAAAAATTGAAAATATAAACATGACCACTGGATGTGTATGACTGTCTAGAAAGCAAAACTGAGTCTTTGGTAGCATATACCAATTTCTTTCCTAATGTGGGTCAGGAACTGTTTGGGAAAGGGTACAATATAGTTACAAAACCCTGTATTTTTTCTAATGGCTGTTTTTTTATCTCCACTTTTTCCTAGCAGCACTACTGAATACTGATGAGCAAATATATGGCCCAGCTCCAAGCAGTCATTTTAAGATAATTAGCAATTTGAGGGCAGGTAATCTGCCAAAGGTGGGTAATTTCTTTAATACTTATGGCCACAGGACAGTAGTTGGCCTCATCTCACTTTTAAATCAAAGGTAAATTTTCTTTGGCAACCTTGGAAGACCCCTTGGAAATCAGTGCAGGGAAGCTCCAATGAGCCTGCCTGAACCATTACTGGCTTAAATAAGGGATTTGGGTTTGTAAAACATACAGTTCTTTTAACTCTGCAAGCACAAACAGTTTTGTGCAATAAAAATGCTGTTGACTATTAACACTTACTATTTTTAAACCAGCCAATTTAAGGCCTTTAAAGGTACAAGATTTCTAATGCATGTTTTAAATTTGCTCACCTTGAAATATGTCACAATGCCCACTTGAATTCTTGTTAATTTATTGATGGGATGTAACTGGCAGCAGAGTGCAGCACAAACCTATGTACTACACAACAAATGAGTTTTAGAGACATATACAGTCTGGTCAAATATGAAACTGCTTGTAAGTAGAGCACAAGACAGACTGTGGGGTATAACCTGTTGTATTCCTATTTTGAATGTTGAGGCTCTGTTGCTTAAACAAAACTGATATGGAATTGGAGTTGCTCTCTAATAGTTCATGAACACTATATGCTGACCTGGTTAGTGGGGTGTTTACTAACTACGTTTACCAGCAAGTGTGCTGGTTTATTTTAATGATGGGCTTATATGGAAAAAAACAAGCACAAAGCAAAAGAATGACTCCCAGTAAGCCAACACCCAGCAAATGTTTTAGGCCTGCAAAGGGTCAGTGCCTACAGTACTAGCTTAGAAGACTTTTAACTTCTCCCCAGTTAACCTGTAAAACTAAAAAAAGGTTCAGAAATTCAGAACATAAAACAATCTCTCTTCATCAAAGCAGAGGGCAGCTCCTTAGGGAATATCTGCTGATGATGTCTGAAGTCTAAGTTACTATCAGGGGATGATAAGTCTTTATGCAGGATGCAAATATGGGTAGGTTGTTCTAAAAATCCTATCTGAATAAATATTTGCTTCTACTGATAAATAGGTTATAGTCCATTTTAAAGAGAAGTCTATATTATAAATACATGTAATACTGGTCACCAGCTCCCAGAATGAAAAACTGCGGATGCAAAAACTCACTTAGGTAAGTGTTGTTGGTACACAGAGTGATTTAGTACATAGCCTGTATAAGGGCACATATACCCTTCATTTACAGGTGTGACTGAAGTTCATGGAGACATACTCAAGCTAGCTTTAGACTAACTAGCTTGGACACTTGGCTACAGTTTAAAAAGGTCAGCAAAATGCTACCTTCTGAACTATTTACCCAGAATAAGTATATACTTAGGGAGCTATCATTCTTCTCAGGCAGATTTTGAAACTTAAACTGAGCTTATATTGCTGCAGTTATACTAGTATCATGCCTGAAATAGAAAGATTGAAGCTAAGTTCAGCATGAATGGTAGTTATACCTTTGACAGCACTTTAGGAAACTCTCAGGGGTGTGAAAACAGATAAATTCCATTCCAGGAGAAGTAAAGGTCTGAGGCCCTGCACCTGAGGGGAGTTATAGGTTGAGAAATCAGGAAAAAGTTTGAGATGCAGCTGACCCAGGAATTGCAAATTCCTTTCCTACAGATGCAGACATCACTAAAAACTGTTTATGAGGTGAGTTCTGGGTCTTGCATACATAAATATCATAGACAAAAACAGTATGAACATCCTTTCTTTGAAAAAAAGACATCAAAGTTTTTTCACAACAATATTGGTTTTTCATAGTGATGCTATGGGACAGTTAGCTTGTGCATTAGGCTTTATGCTTTCTGAGACTTAATAAGCTAGAAGAGCTGGCCCTGTAATTTTTTTTGAGTCCATATGTGTTTATTTTACTTTTCAATGGTGGGAGACACTACACAGGCAGAAAGTTTCTAAGCCTGAGCCTTCTGATCCTTTCATCATCTTATTACAATGGTATTGGGTGAAACATGAGTCACAAGGGGAAAGTATTGATAAAAGATTCACTCAAACTCATTTATTTCTTGGTGTATTATTGAGTCATCATCCTTTGAGCCACTCACTATTTATGATATGCACAAAATACATAATTAAGTGTCCAATTCAACACTACTAGCACTGTGGCCTCTGACAGACTTTCATTTATCTAAATGTGTTTTTCTTTCTTTGGCTTTATGGTGTTGCTTAAGAAATTAATTTGGTCAAATCCTCCTGAGGTTGATAGAAGCAAACCGCACTTTCATTTTCATTGAAGCCATTGTTATTGGATTTGAAACTTTCTTTTTAACAAAGAATTAATTTACATACATTAGCAGTTAGCAAGTTCTAAAAATTGGGAAGCCTGGAAAAATGCACTGATAAATATTCTAATGCTTTTCTATATTTCTTTGTATTTCTAACAAAAGCATGATGCCCAATTCCTAAATCCCAACTTGATTACCAATCTCCCTTCTAAGCCTTATGTATATTTTTCCTTTTCCCTTCACCCAATCAATATTCCTAACCTTTTTTGTTGCATTTTCAGACTTTCACATAATCATTTCTATGTTTTGTATCATATAACCCCTTATGTATCTACTGAATTCTTTCATAAGATTTCTTTTCACATTTGATTCCGTCCTATAGACACACGTATCATGCAAATATGGTTGGAATTATCTTGCATATAGGTGACCCGTTGCTTCCATTCCCTTATGTTTGGTCTACTTGTCCATCCGTCTTTGGACAACAAGTTCCTCAGAAGACAATCTTGAATGTCTTGAAAGAGCATGGTATATCATGGATACTATAAGTGAACAGTAAGTAGTGGTAACTAAAATCTTGGAGAAACAGCTGAACTTGGATTTTATGTTTTAAGGGGCAGAATAAAAGGAATGGTGGGGAGATCTAGAGATCCTAGATATTTTGGACAGCCCACACACAGACAAAAATTCACACATTTCAAGCTTCAATTTTAGAGACATTGACCTAAAATACTGTGTTTACTTGAATACAAGATGAGTCCCATCCCTCCAACAGTTGACATGGGGAAAAAGAGGCTGCAAGCTATGGGACTTTTCAGCCTGGAGAAGTGCAGGATCACAGGTAACTTGGTGGCAGCCTATAAGTACATTAGGGATGGTGTGCATCAGGATCTGGGGGAACACTTGTTCACCAGAGCACCCCAGGGAATGACAAGGTCCAACAGTCTCAAACTCCTGCAAGACTGTTTTAGGCTGGACATAAGGAAAAACTTCTTTACTGTCCTTGCCCCCAAGGCCTGGAATAGACTCCCCTGAGAGGTGATTCAAGCACCTACTCTGGACACTTTCAAGAAACATTTGGATGCTTATTGTGCTGGGATCCTTTGACCTTAGCTGACTTCCTGCCCCTTGGGCAGTGGGCTGGACCCGATGATCTTACGAGTTCCCTGCCAGCACTAATGTTTATGAAATCTATGAAAGCGCCTCATCTTCTAAACACATACAGGGTAATCTCACTAAATACATTGCCTATGATTAAACTGCTGTCAAAAGCATCATGTGCTCAACAATGGAAAACAACTATGAAGTTGATTAAATGCAGCCAACAATGAGCATGACTATAAAGCACATGGCCCACATCGGACAAACATGCAGATGGAAACCATTTTTTTCACAGTTTCATAGATGTCAGGGGCTTGAAGGGACCTTGCACTTGGGCAGGAAAAACTGCTGGGGTCAGATTTGATTTTATTACAAATTGTATTAAAAATGCGTTTATCAGTTTACACTTATAAAGCTTCATATATTCAGCATCCAGATTTTACCAAGACTTCAGATTGCAAAACAACTACATTCATTAAACCCTTAAGCAACATACATCATCTTTCCACAAAAAAACCCTTACAGAACTCTATTTCTTCATACAAAACCCTGTGAGTATCAATTAACTTCCCTCTAAAAAACCCAGAAAAAAACTATTACCTGAGTAAACACCTGAAACTCTCTGCCCCTCCCATCAGTCCTCTTTGTTGGTTCAGTGAAACCAGTGTGTCCAATCCTTTTTCCTCCACTTCTTCCCTGCCTCCTCTTCTTTGATCTCTTCCTTTTCTCAATAGATGTAGTATTTCAGTTCATGCAGCCCCAGCTTCAGGCACTTTCTTTCAATGAAAGCCAACCTCTTAAAAACAGAGAGGTTTCCTACTTTCCATGTACTGGTTTTAACACTTGCTAACAGTTCCCTTAATATTGTTTCCTCAGGACTCTGTGGTATAAGTCCATAAAATACCATCTCTTGTGTTAAGGAATGACTTATTTTTATGACACTTAAAAAATGAGGTACCCTTTCCTACACAATCATTGCATATATACACTCCCAAAATGTGTCCCACTGTTTCTTCATCCCCACACCTCTCCCTTGGACACAAGCTCTATCTATGTTGTACCCCCCTTATCGGCAAGATATTTCATATGATCAGCCATGCTAGCTCAGCATCTTCCCCTTTCCGTCATTTGTGAGCCACCTCCCTCCACACCTTTTTCACTTGTCTTTCTGTAAGACCCTCCACCAATGTCATCCTCGCTCTCTCTGTTCCTCAATTTGTCATCTTCTTGCAATCTTTTAGGGACTCAAACCCCACCTCTCATATTTAGTACATCCTTCTAAAATCTTCCATTCTTCTGTAATGAACAGCAGGTTGCCATGCCCATGGCTTCTTTCAAGACCCCCACCCATTCCCCATCTTCTCTAGGTTGTACCTGCCAAAAATTGGCTAAAGCATGCTGCTTTCCCTTCCCCCTCTGTTGCTTTTTTACACACTGCACTTACATATAGTTTCGATAAATGAACAACTGTGGGCACACATAAAAGTGACAATTTTTGCCTGATCTAGCCACAGAAAGTGGTTTATAGCCATGACCAAACACAAGTGCATGGCTGCAGACCACTTCAAAATGGGATGATCAGGCAAAAATCTGTTTGATGAAGCCATTTCAAACCAGAGCATCTTTTGTAACTTCTATCTGCCTGCCTACCAGCCTCTGAGATGTTTTCAGAATGGGAGGGAGGAAAAGAAATAGAGGGACTTCTTTCTGGGGGGGCTCCAATTCACCTTGGCTGGGGGGCTCCAATACACCCACCCCACCTTCAGCATCGGCTGACAAACTTCTAGAACAAGCTCCCTCTGCTCCCTTTCCCCATCCCATTCTGAAAACTTTTCAGCCTCCCAGGGAGGAGGGTCCGTTGCCAGGGGAAACCAGCTGCAGGCTTCCAATCAGCAAGTAGATTCCCTTTGCTTTATATGGTTCTGTTCTGGCTAGCCGTGGAAGCAACTGAAATATGTCCTGAGATTAACAACTTGTTTACTCAATGAATACTTCTTTGTTACCTCTTCACCTCTGTTTTCACCTCACTGGTCCAACTATCTTCCTGAAAACGTTATTTTCAAAACAAGTTAGGTTCTGTTGGTCTTTCAGCATCATGAACAAAGCAACTAAATAATGAATAACTTAAATATCACAGAATAGCCTCTCATTGTAAGTGTGGTGTTTGCATGCAAGTTAGCATGTATTAGCCATGTGGTGAGAGTGGAGGAATCAAGAAACATCAAAATTATCTGTAAGCATAAATTAATAAGAGAATGACATCCTCAAGGTAGGCTTCATCAATGGTTGATGAGAAAGATAAGAAGAGAGCTGAAGGTACTTAATGTAGGACAGGATTTGGAGGAGATAGCTCAAGATAGATGAGAATGGAGGAACATCAGCAAGGAGGCCAAGCATTACAAGTGCTGGTCAGCCATTCAAAGTAATCAAGCATTTGATGAATAGCCAGTATAAAGCAGGTCTTACAATACTGTTAAAAATACTGCAAAAATAACTTGTTCTTAATATCTGTGTTGGTAAAATATGGGAAAGGAGTCAATGAGATTCATTACGAAAGACTTGGTCTTGGTTAGTGAATCAGAAGAAAACTAAATTTCTTCTTGTATGTTTGAAGGAAGACCAAATATAATATGGGTTAGGATGAATCAATTCAGAGACAGCATAGGAAGGTGTATTACATTACAAACAGTAGTAAAGAGATGGGTATAGACATCTTGCTATGCCAATGGTTCAAATGTTTCTGCTTACTTTTACTTCATTAAAAGGACCAACTCAATTTAAGCTGTATTCATGATCTTTTGTTGACTGTTTTTCTTGAATATTCATACGAAACTGACTAGCTTAGATCAGATTTTAAATTTATATGTCATACTTCCATGGAAGTTCCCACAAATGATCTACAGACCAGGAACTATTTGGAGAAAGATGGAATAAATTTTTGATAGTCAATACACTGTAAGCCACTAGCAGATAACTAATGGAGAAAAGTTTAATTAATCAACTACAGTATTTGTTGCAAACAATTTTCCTCATTCTAATGATTATCAAAGGCACATATTATTTAGCATCTAAAGCTCTATACCAGGAACCTTCTGCCATGAATATTCAAGTTAAACAAATTTTGCAACTCGATGATGTAAAACATAGCAGATCTTACTAGAAAATATGTATCTAGGGCTAATACAACTGGCCAATACAACTAACTGAACTAACTGCTAGGTATCGCTGTTTAATTATTTGCTTATGTAAGTGGCAAAGAGGTCTTGAGTCTGTAGAAGATTTGCTTGTTTTATCACATTTGTACACTTCATCTTCTGGGACACAGGAGTTAAAGTGTGAATATTTTTTGTAAGGAGATGAAACAGCAAACTGAGATACATTTTTGGAAGAGAAGAAACACTGACAACTGCTCTGCTCTCTGCTTATGGAATTGTAGTATAATGACTACCCACTAAAAGTACATCTTGCTGCTTTAAATCTCTGATTCAACCTTTATATAACTGATGCAAAGTAGTGGTGGGCGAAGCAGGCTGTATTCGATTTGGATTTGGATTTGGCCTGATTCGGGGGGCAGTGAATCGATTCATTGATTTGGATCATTGTCTCAATTCGATTTGGCTGAATCTGAAGATTTGATGCTGATTTAGAAAATAAGTGATTTGGCCATAGGCACAGCTTTAAATGTTTTTTCTACATACCTTGAGGTACCAGGTACGGCTTGTGAATGCTGAGATGGTGGGGTGGATGGAACATGCTTCCAGTCCACTTCTGGGTTCACTGCCAAGCATATAGGGAACCATGCCCTGTGGCCCCCTAGCTCTGTGATTGGCCACAGGGGGATCCCGGGGGATCCCCCAGACTCAGAAGGCACTCCCTCCCTCACCAACCCTGGAGGGGGAGGGAGGGAGTACCTGTAGAGGTACCAGGAATTCTGGTTTTCTCTGTTTAAAAATCCACATTTTTTCATGATTGCAATGAAACACCACTAAATGTGTGTGTGTGTGTAGGTATCAGTTGAACACAATGTTTTATTGATATAGTTATAGATTTAAAGCAATCTGGAAGCCTACCAGGCCTTAATCATTATATCAAAATAAATTCTAAATACTTATATATTTCACTGTTTGATTTTGGATTGTTTATCATAAAAAATCAGAACTCCCCCTACCCACTTCACTCACCAGGATGTAGGTCCAGCTGCAGCTTTACCCTTTCCCTGCTGCTTTGTGGTACTGAGCAGACCTGATATGGTGGTGCCCTCGCCCATGCTATTGCCCATCATTCCCAGCCCACAGACCCCTGGCCCTGGCTGTGCCCCTCACTCCTAACCTGCAGCCCCCTTGTCATTCTGGTGCTCCTGCTCCCCACAAGCCCCAGCCTCCTGGTATGTGAGGAAGCCGGTGGGTGTGTGGTCAAGGGGGCATGTGAGCACAGGAACACATTGGGGGGAGCACAAGCAACATGTCAGGGGGCAGGTGGACACATGCTCACCCAGATTTCATGTGTGTGTGCAAACATGCACATGGGGCAGGGGGCACCATATGTGCGCACACACATGCAGATGGCAGCTGGGCACAGTGGTGGAAGGGAGCTCCCTCCAGGTAAGTCTATGGGGAGGCACAGGCCACACATTAGGGGGTACAGACAATGCACAGGGGGGGCACATGCCTCCACACCAGATTTCTGTCCCACAGTGGGGCATGGAGCTGCAGCATAGCCAAACCAGCTCTGGGTAAGAGCCACCTCCATCACTCAACAGGTGGCATTCAGTGCAGGAAGGGAGTACAGCAGCACACCATTATGGCCACCAAGGTGAGGTTCAAAGATGGTGCAGATGTGTACCCCCCACTGCTGCTGAGCAGGCAGGGGTGCCTTACTTTAGTGGCCATGGCAGTGCTGTGCTGCCTTCTGTGCTGGGTTTTGCTTGCTGGGCCATGGAGGTACCTCCTGCTCAGAGCTGGTCCAGCCCAGCTGCACCCCTGCACCCCACTATAGGCACAGAAAAGTGGGGGGGGCATGTGCCCCCCTATGCATCACCTATACTCCCTGATGCATGGCCTTTGCCCCCTGTTCCCCCATAGACTTACCTGGTGGGAGCTGCTCTCCATCACCCTGCCTGGCTGCCATGTGCATGTATGCACATGCACATGCACATGAACATGGCACCCCCTGCCCCCTGTGTCCTGCTCTCCCCAGCCCCAAGCACTCTCTTGCAAGCTGGAACTCTGCCAGCCTCTAAAGGGAAACCCACACTTTCCCAGGCTTTTCTTCTTTAAAAGAGAAAATCTGAATTTTTCTGAGGCAAATGGAAAACCCAGACCCCTGGGTATCACCAAGAGTTCCTCTGGAAAATCCTCCACATCAAATAGGAAGATTACTGCACAAATGCTGGCATCATTGCTGAATGCATTGTAATCATTATTGAGTCAATGATCCTCATGCACCAACTTCTCTGGACTGGACATGGTATGTGGATGCCCAAATTTCAACTCCCAAAACAAGTCTTCTACTCTCCGCTTAGGTGCGGCCTGAGATCTCTGAAATTCCAAATCATTAACAAAATATGGAGAGCCCAAATGAGTAATATAATCTCAGCCATATTGTTATAGCCTTATAAACTTCCCTAACAGCTGTGGGCCTCTTACAAAAGCAATTCCTATGCTGTAAAGCATAGGGATCACTCTGTTCCCTCTGCCACTTCAGCAACTGAATGAGGTGCTTGGAAAAGGGGAGAAGTGTGACACTGGTCAGGTCACACTGGAAGTACTGCATCCAGTTCTGGGCACCGCACTTTAGGAAGGATGTGGCCAGCATCAAGAGGGTTCAGAGGAGGGCCGCTCGCATTATCCAGGAACAGCAGGGGAAGCCCTATGAGGAGAGGCTACAGGACCAGAACCTGTTCAGCCTTCACAAGAGAAGGCTGAGAGGGGACTTGGTGGCTGTCTATAAACTTACCAGGGGGGCCAGCAGGGAATGGGAGAGACCCTGTTTACCTGAGCACCTGTCAGAGTAACAAGAAATAACGGCCATAAGTTGTTTGAGAGTAGGTTCAGGCTGGACATTAGAAGGCACTATTTCACAGTCAGGGCGGCTAGGATCTGGAACCAGCTTCCAAGGGAAGTAGTGCTGGCTCCTATCTTGGGGGTCTTTAAGAGGAGGCTTGACAATTACCTAGCTAGGGTCATATAAGCCCAGTATTCTCTGCTGCCCAGGGCAGGGGGTCAGACTTGAAAATCTGCTTAGGTCCCTTCCGACCCTACATCTATGAATCTATGAAGTGGGGGTTGGGGTAATGGCTCCACCCACCTTCCCTGACAGCTCAAATCAGGGCCAATACACCACAGAGGAAGAAATCGGTGCCATTCTAATTGCAAGTGCTAAGTGTATATATGGATAAACTCTTGAATTTTTTGGGATAAGGCATAGAAAACCATAACCCTACCACACAGAATTGTAGATGAATATTTAGAAGAAAAATTAAAAATATTTTTTTCTTTTACAAGACCAGAGTTTTAGGTTGTGATTTCTTTTTTGTCACACACATTGCTCTTCATAACAAAAGCAGAACAGGATACTGCATTCCTCCACAATGACATTGCAAACAAAAATGTAATTCTTCAACAGAACCCTATATGGAGATCTTGGGGCTCAGTTAGTAGTTTTACTTTATTTATAGCTTCTGCTAAAACAATACAATTAAATGTACAATAAAAATGATAACAATAAACTTGATATAATTTTGCTAAAAACATATAATAAGATTATATATTATACCAGTTTAAACAAATTAGAATAGAACATATGGCAATAAAAAATAAATATAATAAAGTAAGTGACAATAAAGTAAAATAGGTAATACTATTTGATTTTGGTCCTTATTCTTTACACAAGTAATAGAAATACAACTATTGAATTCTTGTTGGAGAGAAGCCAAATTGTTTTTTCTTCATTAGCCCAGTATTTAAACTTTCCCAGTAATGGAAATATCCGTTTTCCTCTTGTTTCTTCAAAAAATGAATGAGACCACAAATAGTGATTTAAGTCATCAATTTCATTCTTCCCACAAAAACATATTCTATTCAAATATGGGGTCTGACACCACCTGTCCATCACAACTGCGGATCTCATTAGAGTGAATCAACAGACAGTAATGGCTTCCTATTGTTTGTAGCTTTGTACCACAGATAAATAAGTTTCTAAGCCAAAGGAGTGCTTTATTAATCTAAAAAGGGGGATATTGAGAAAGTCTCACTGCCTGCATATCTGTCTATATCTGGCATATTTCATTCTTAAATACAGGGGAAATAGTGGTTCACTGATTGTCAGCATATTTCCTGGACCTTTTGTCTGGATGAGACTATAGATGTTATTTAATTTTCCAAACATGGGTTTACTGGGAAAAGGAGAAGCTTCTGAAATGCACTTTTTGTGGTATCTTCACCCAATAATTTCAACTTCTTAACTGAGCTAAGATGCTTACATTAATCAGTCCCATTTCAGAGCATGTAAGCCCCCGTACTAGAATCAGGTAGATAAAAGCCACCTTAAAATTAAATATAGGTCTCTTCTATTTTTTAATCAACCACGGGTTCAGTACCCCCATTGTTCTGAGCTACACAATAAAATGGACTCTATCTTAGATATACAGACCTTGAGTACTGCCAGTACCACCTTTCTGCCCATCTTATTGTAAAAGGTTGATAATTGACCCAAAGCTTGTTTTGCTTTAGTGCTTATATTTTCAATTTCATTATTCTAACTCTGATTTTATTAAAACAGATTCCAAGGTATTTAAATGAAGACACCACCTCTAATTGGTTTCCTGTAAAAACCAAACTTGTTTCCTTCTTTCATTCCCAAAAACCAGCACCTTGAACGTGTCTATTGATCTCCAAGCTATTTGAAGTGCAATATTGTTGAATAACTTTTGGAGGCCTATTTGGGATTGTGAAATAAATAGCGTGTCATCTGCATAAGGCAAGATAGGGATAGAATTTTGTTAATATCATGGGTACATGGAATTGATTCCCTGTTAGCACATGTTTTAAATCACTTAAGAATAACTGTAAAAGTTGTGGAGTAAATAAACATTTTTGAGAAACTATTGGATAGGATTCCACCCAAGGTATCCATAATGTGGCTTAGATGCTCTATTTGAATAATAAGTAGCAAATAACTGTAAGAGAGCTTTACCCATTGATGTTATTTCTGGTTTCTTCCATAATTTTAAAATGTCTATGTAGTCAAAAGCTCCCTTCAGATCTATGAAGGCAACATACATGTGATTTTGTCTTTTTCCATAACGAGATGCATTAAGTAATGGTCCCTACAAAAATAGCCTTCTCTGAAACCGGTCTGCTCTTCTTCTAAAATGTTATTTTTATAAATCCACACCTGAAGATGAGACAGTAAATGTCTTCCAAATATTTTAACTGGAACATGCTAAGACTCATAAGACAGTACAATGTGGGCTCTCTCATCACAATTTTTAAAAATTGGGACTGCTATATTTTCATTCCAATACTTTAGACAAAATCCTTCTAAAATACTAGAATATTATTTTGTTGTCAAAACTGGACACCACCAGTCAATCAATTCCTTGAATATTTATTGAGAAAGATAATTAAGGCTGGGGGTCTTTCCATTACTCAGTAATAATATGCAAGATCTTACTTGAGAATCTGAAGTGAGATAATGATCTGTCTGTGGGGATCTTAGTTCCATTCCCATATATGTTAATGATAATGTTGGAATTGGTGAGCAGATACCTGGCAAGATTTTATTTTGCCAGATGTTAAGCACAGTCCTTAGTCACTTCACTTTCCACTGGGCCAAGAAGCTGTTGTTTTTAATCAATAGGGACTCCCATAAGAACCAATCAAAGTACTACTCTTTTTAAGATGGCAAAATCTTGGACCAAGGGCTTCAGTGGAATCAACATTCTAATTACTTCACAGAGCCACTGAGCAGTATGGGTTTGATACAAAGTCTATTGAAACAAATGGAAACACTTCTGATGACTTTAATGGACTTTGGATTAGGCCTTTTGGTCAAGAAGTGATTTTTTTCACTCTGTATTTGAACTATGGCATAACTAGAACATGCTCATCCTGCACTTCTAACCAGGTTTACAATCCTTAGGAAATTCATTTTTTATCATGCTGTTGATATAAAAATGACTGCCTGGAAGTAATTGCCAATTTGTCTTGTTGGTATAAATGCACATAATGAGGACCAACTCTCATGATAACCTATATGGAAATAACAAAAATCTCAAAGTTTAAGTCTCATTTGCATTATTCAGAAGGTTTTCAATATATCCATACTTCCACATTTGAATGGATCTCAATCTACTACAGAAATGAAATAAATATTTGGCTTAAAAATGCAGTTCACATTCTTGATTTATTGTATTCATTAAATTTGGTCTGCCTCACAGGGACAACAAAACCAGCACATATAATTATTAGTCTTCTCTTTCTTTGTTTCTTTCATGCTTTTGTAGAATGTGACAATTGCTAATTTATCTGAAGTTGAGTGTTAATTAAATTGAGACTAGGCTTAATGTCACACTTATGAAATTCTTTACTTGCATGGACAAAAAAGGAGGAATTTTGTCTGAATTTGTTAAAATCTCACAAAGCTACTAAAACTTCTCACGTTAAAAAATGACCAGTAGGAACATCTGTCTCATTCAACCTTGGCCTGAATGTACATGATTGTCTATAAATACATGTTCTAAAAATGCATTTTAGGACACTTTCAGCTAATAATGAATATTTTTAACTGACTAATAAACTGCATTAAATTTAGTACCTCCAATGTGAGGTACTAAAGAAATGCACTTAGGCTGCCTTAATGCACCATAATGAATATGCATCATTTTAAAGTGATGCTTAATGCGCAGTAGCCTATTTTACTGTGCGTTAGCATAATCACACTTTTTTATATGATGCTTTAATAGATTAATAAATTCATAGATGCTAGGGTCGGAAAGGACCTCAACAGATCATTGAGTCCAACCCCCTGCCTGGGCAGGAAAGAGTGATGGGGTCAGATGGCCTACCCAGTCTTCTTTTAAAGATCCCCAAGGTAGGGGGGACCACCACCTCCCTTGGAAGCCCGTTCCAAATTTTGGCCACCCTTACCATGAAAAAGTTTTTTCTTATATCCAGCCTAAATCTGCTCTCTGTCCATTTGTGACCATTATTCCTTGTTACCCCAAGAGGTGCCTTGGTGAACAGAGCATCTCCGATCCTTTGCTGCATCCCCCTAATGAATTTGTAGGCAGCCACAAGATCACCTCTCAGCCTTCTCTTACAGAGGCTGAAGAGGTCCAGGTCCCTCAGTCTGTCCTCAATGTACAGTAAAATAGGTTACTGTGTATTAAAGTGCACGTGTAAATGTGCCCTACATTGCATTTCTTACACTCTTACAAATCCCAAATTGTCAAATAAGATAAAAGATTATAGACTTTAAATTAGCCCCTCAAGTGGAGGTTTTGATCCTCATCACAATAGTATGTTTTTGCTTCTAAAGAAAGGCTAGACCAGTGGTGCTCCATCTTTTGATCCCACAGGCAAGATCAGTGCCACAGGGCCAGTCTGTGAGCTGGATTGAACACTGTGATCCTGGCCTGAGCCAGGGGCCTGGCACCACTCTCTCCATGCCCTGAGTGCAGGCATCAGGCCCTGGGGCCTAGAATTGCCCCCTCCTACCCTCTTCACACTGGGATCAAGTCCCAGGGGCCCAGCACTGCCCTTTCCTATTCCTCTCACACTGGAATCAGGCCTTGGGACCCTGGCACTGCTCCTCCCTGCCTCTAAATACTGGGATCAAGCTCCAAGGGCCTGGCACCATCTTGGCACCAGAATTGGGCTCAAGGAACCTCGTGCCACCCCTTCCTGACCCCCCCATGCCAGGATTGGGACTTGAGACCTGGCACAGCCCCACCAGAACCTGGGGCCAGGCCAGCCCCACTGGGACCAGATACCTGATCCAGAGCACAAGGCCCAGGGCTCCTCATGGGTCCAGAAATTTGGCAGCAGGGGAGTAGTGCCACCACTCCCCTGCCACCAAATTTCTGGATCCTTGGGGAGCATCATGGGCCAGATGACATGGTGCTGCAGGCTAGGGATTGAGCACCCCTGGCCTCGACCACTGGTCTTAATTCAAACTGAAAGTGAACAGTGACATTTTTATTTGATTTTGTCCTCATTGTTCACTATTAACTATAAATAATGCTTTTACTGCAAAACAGTAGAAAGCTTAAAATATTATAACTCAGTTCCATGTCTTTATTACTATAATACATATCCATGGCCCATGGGCCAGCCATACAGCATTCTGCTATTCTAACAGTATGAGGAATGAACCACTTGAGCTTCAAGACTCAGAAGACCAGGAAAGTCAAATGATTTTAGTGCAGTGTTGAAATACAAGGGAAGAGATGAAAAAATAATATGATTAACAACTAAGGAGACAACTGTAGCATTGGAAAGAGGCTTGTTGAGCAGCAAAATTAGTGAATCATATAAAGATTATATTACATCAAAACATATATTCCTGGTTTGGTCACCACTCACACTCCCAAAGAAGACAGGCAGTTCTGGGAGGGGAAAGAAATAGAAAGGTGACTCCAAATATTGACATCCGGATTCCAGTCAATGACTAAACATTCTGAATTCGAGTCTTGCTGTAGCCTGGATGGTCCAGGAAATGTTGAGAGGCAAGGCTTTTTTCTAATATCTTCTTCTGGACCAACTGTATAGTTGGATGAACTTTTGGGCATCAGGTGATCCAATAGCAGTATCACAAAAAGCCTTACCTCTCTAAATGTTCTGAAGTGATTTTATCTACCTAACACTCTACAGTCAACCAGACTGCATGATGTTTTACAAGAGAAATAATTGTTTTAAGTTTGGTCAAGTACAGATTTCAAAGAAAGTAACTGTACTTTTGTTTTCAATTTAAGTTTAATGGGACGAGGAAGGGAAGGCATAATGTGTGAAGTAGGACTCTTGGCTGAAAGCCTCTCCTGCTCCAGGGCTGGGCTGCTCTTTGGCAGCCCCTAGCTTCAGGGTATAAAAGGCTGCACTCATTTTGTACCTTGGGTCACACAGCACAGGAGCCTGCTGGAGCCTGTGCACCCCCTAGGACCAATGCAGGCCTTGTGTGCCTCCCTGGACAGGCCACGGGCTGTCTCTGCCTGTCCTGTACCCTCCAGAGCTGCTGCTTGGCCACAGGTGAGTGTTGCAAAAGGCTGCGACTTGCTGCACCCATTGCCCAACCCTGAGATCTCCCCAGGACTGCTGGCCGGCTGGCTCTGGCAGCAGGGCCAGCACCTGCTCCCTGATACTGCTCACCCCCAGCAGTGCCTCTTTGCAGGTGCTGTGGTGAAGTGCCTCTGGCACACAGCTCCCAGTTCCTGGCTGTGCCCTTGCACTAGGCACTGCTACCAGCTGTCTGGGGCTGGCATTATCACAGGCATAAAATGGACAACCATGTGGGAGTCAAGAGAACAGGTGTAGGACAGCACGTGAGCAACTTCCTCCCCATCCCCATCCTGGCCTGATGGGCACACCCATGCTGACCACCCAGAGTCCCAACAAGACCTGAGAGGAGGCTGGTGACCTTGTGGTTCTCTGGGATGGTGCTAATGTGCAAAGGCAGATTGCACAGGGTGAGTGCTCAAACTGTCACCATCAGGTCCAGCTTACCTGAGCTCCCACCCTGCCTTGAGCCCTCTCATGACATGTCATTGGAGGAGGGGCTCTGCGGCCTTCAATGCCTGGCCCTGTCCCCCTCCCCAACTGCTGCATCCACTGGCCAGTAGCTGCCTCTCCGTCTGAGCAGACCCAGACACTGCCATGAGAAGTGGCTGGCAACATCACTGTCTGCAGTGCCAGCCCCTCCCCAGGGAGACCCCTCGCTGGGTATCAGCCCACCACACACCACAGACCATACACACTGGGCACAACTGGTCACCCTTGCTGACAGGGAGATCCACACCAAGCTGCCAGCCTTACTAGCCTCAGACATGTGGTAAGTCCTACAATGAAGGAAGGCCCTCCCAGTCCCCACCTCTGCCCCTGCCTGTGGCCCCTGCTTCCCCTTTCTGCCTAGCCCACCTGCACTTCCATGGCCACAGCTTCCCCCCTCCCTCCCCAAAGCACACAGAGAGGTGGGAAAAGGCTCAAAATTTTATTGAGTAGCCCATATTCTTGCAGCTGGGTGGGCATGGGCTTCTTACATGCTGAGGAAGGTGTTGAGGCTGGCAGCAATATCCTCCTCAACAGCAGGAGCAGGGACATATAGCACTGTCAGAGGTAGCCCTCCAGGCAGCAGTGGAACTTGCAGGGCAGCCCAGGCTTGACCCCTGCACTATCATATCTCTGGGTCATGAACCAGGAGCACAGGAGTGCCTGGGGCACCAGAAGAATCATCAGCAGCAGGGTGTAATGGCTCGGGCACCCCTCAGACTGCACAAATAGCTCATTATGCACTGCCCAGGGCACGTAAAGCAGGGGTACACTCTGGTCATAGCAGAAGCATGATGGGGGGCTGACCCTGGGGAGCCTCCCTGGAGAGGCCCCCAGCAGGGACAGCAGGGGTGCAGTCAGGCCCTTGCCACAGTCGTCTGGAAGCCCCACACGCCTTGAGCCTGGGTTCTGTGGGGTGGGCAGCAGCACAGAAGAGCAGCTGGCCTGCAGGGAGAGAGGGAGAGAGCAGGATCTGGAGCTGTAGCAGCAGGTGCTGCCAGCAGCCTGGACTGTACCATCCTGGGAAGAGGGCAGGGGAGGCAGACTGCCTGCAGCAAGCAGCCAGCGGGCCACTAGCCCCAGGGCAGTGAATGGGGATAGGGGTCTCAGCCAGTGGGTGCCTGGGCCAGGCCTGCCCTGCCTGACTTACCATGGTCCCTAGGCACCCATGTATGTCCAACCCCTGATCTGAGGCCTTGCAGCATATATGGCCCCTAGTGCAGAACATCTTATCTCTGAAATATTGCAAATTCTCATGAAAGGCTTCTGTCTCTTGCCTCTTCAAGGCCAATATCTGGACACGGGGGAGAGCCCACCAGCCCCAGCAGGGATACAAGCCCGGGGTCACCACACCCCCAGTGGTGGAGCTATTCAGATAAACCAGCTACACCAGCAGTGCACTATGGATCACACCCTCCACCTCCAGCATCTGGTGGCCATGGTCAAAGACCAAAAGGCATAGGTGCAGGCATGGGAGGTGTGAATGCAGGCCTGGTGGTCAGAAGATATAGCCCAGGAGACTTCCCAGAAGGAAGCATAGAACCAGGTGCTGCAGTACTACTGGGTGTGCATAGGGGCCATGGAGCAAGAGCACATGGAGCTTCTCCAGCAGCAGGTGGCCATCCAGGCCCAGGCAGTGGAGGCCAAGGATGCTGATCATTGGGCCCTGGACACCCTCTTGGCCCTGATGGCCCCATCCACACCCCCCACTGCCCAGCCCCTGTTCATGACCCTGCAGGGCCCCTGGGTCCCACCCACTGCCCCACAGAGGAGTTCCTTCAAAGCCTTCTGCCTACCAGACTGCCTGGCCCAGCCCTTACCCAAGACCTGCTCCCCCCCCCAAATGTGCCTAGCCCCACCACTCTCCCCTGCATCACATCACATGCCTGAGGACCTGGCTGTGCATGAGGCTGCCACCTGCTGGGGTCACTGCAGCCCCCAGAACTTCAGGGGAACAGCCCAAGCCTGGAGTGCTGAGCACCTGTCCCCAGGCTCTGTCCCCTAGCTCTCCCCAAAAACCCTCCACTCTGAGCCTGAAAGCCAGAGACACTGTAAATAGTTTTCATATTGTAAGTGGGTTTCTTACTATTTGTAAGTGGGGAGGGTGGTGGAGGCTCTGTTTTTTGAGGGAAGGGGTGCTCTGTTTGTTGGGGAGGGAGTGGGGAGGAAATGGGGTGGGGGTTGTGAGGGTAATCAAGTTTTTTTGTTTCAACCATGTACCTTGCCTGAGAGTGGTGCTGTGGAGCAGATAGGTTGGAGCAGGAGGAGGAGGTTGGCCAGGGTTGCCCACAGCCAGTGCCCTGGCAGCTGTGCAGGTCTCCAGGGGCCTGGGTGGTGGTGGGTGACCTGCTGGGGCCAGTAGGTTCAGCCCCATGGCCATCAGGAGCACAGGGTACTAGTCATCACTGGCAGGGGCAGAAGCTGGAGCAGCCATGCTGCAAGGAGGCAGGGTGGTCAAGGAGGGAGCTGCCAGATGCTGCCCCTGCACTGGGCATGTGGCTCTTGAGCAGGGAAGGAGCTCATTAGGTATCAGAGGGCGAGGGTGTTTCCAAGATGGCTGCCAAGTGCTGGCAACTGGGTCTGGCTTCAACATGGCTGCCAAATGCTGGGACTTACTGCATACTACTGCGCATTAGCTTACTGCACATTAGCTTCGTGTGCAGTTATTTAGTCATGACTAATTGCACGTGTAGATGTGCCCAATAACAAATATCTAGAAGTACTTATGGCATGCTACACAGTCAGTCCTTTTAAATAAAGCACTAACTATGTTCCATAGTATGCCAAGCTATGTTCATAAAGTCAAAGCCCAAAGATCTGGACTCTTTTCTCCTCAATATTTACACTTGGAATTCATCACTTGAGAAGCTTCCCCAATGAAATCTTTTTTCTTACGACTGGCCTGAAAATAGATTACTTCAGATTCTAAATTAAAACCTGCTTTTCCTACTTCTAGAAATGATATTTACCACTTCCCAGATTCTCAAAGTAAGAACATTCCCAAGGATGACTAGGTTTGTGAAAGAACTGCTAAGTACATTAAATTACATGGATAAGAAGCAGAAGCCCATCAGTGGAGACTAGAGCCGACCCTCAGAGACCCTGTGTATTAAATACAGATGGATGTATATTACAATATGGCTTTTAGTTTAATTTAAATGGGTTTCACTTTGAATGTAAGTGAATGTTTCATTATGTGACTAAACCAGAGTGCAATCCCAAAATGGTATCCTGGGTACAGATTTGAAATTGAAAACACTTTAGTCTGAGCACATTATTCACTGGTAAACCAGTACTCCATTGTTTCAATATCTTTTTGATGTGTTTACTTTTTACTAAGTATAATGCACTGTAATATAAATTTTCAGATTCAACTGTCAGAGAGACTGTAATGCTTGATTTTTACATATAGCTATCATTACATTGCTATTTGACCACAATTACTATACAGTGGTTCCTGTTATAATTATCTTGGGTGACACTATAATTGCGTGGCATGTTAGTTCCTGTTAACATTTTATTGTAGATAATTATATTTTAATATTGCATATACAGTGAGGATTTGCAGTGCCAGAAAGGAATATTCTGTATTTGTGTAGTGAGAACCATAAAGGATGCATCTAGAATTTAAATACTTCTTATTTAGTCATAACAAATGTCCTGATTCTACAACTCTTACTTGCACTGAGCAATACTTGTTATTGAGCATTTTCCTCACTGACTTCTGTGTCTGGGTAGGTGTCATCCAATTCAGGTGAGATCAGGCTTGAAATATTATAGACCACAACAAGCAAGCATGTATAATTTAAAACTTGCTAAATGTAATCCTTGTGACTGTTTATGAATTAACTAGACATGTCATTTCCATCAGTTGATGCTTTCAGTGGTTTGGGAAGGATTTTCTGTGTCCCTATGGAAATGCTTTATTCCAACTTTCCCATGCTAAGTGTAGATATGTTAGGATTCTATTTCATAAACAGACATCAAATAAAGCTACATTGTGACTGAAGGCCACTGTTCTATTGCTGTGGCCTCATTTTTTAAAATAATCACTATATTTTTGACACCTTAGTTTTAGATAGCTAGCCTTTAAAATATTTCTTAACTACATATATTATTTCTCTCTCTCTTTCTGTCTGTATATACAAAGCTAAATTTTCAAACACTTCATATTAATATCAGGTAGAGTTGTCAGTTCTCTGACTGTCAGAAATCCAGACCTAATGTGTTTCTATTTAGGCACCTTAAAAAAGTGGCTACCTCAGAAACAGTCATAAAGGGCAAAAATGTCCAAGTTGGCTAAAGCATAAATGTGAAAAAGACAGATAGACAGATGGACAGACAGACAAAAGAAACAGCAGTAATCATTTGATTAAAATAGCTTGATATGGGCTTTGAGCGCAACAAAAATGGTTTTCTAGGAAACCACTACAAATGCTCATGTGGTAGGTAGCTACTGCAGATCACTGGCCAGTGGCAAATGAGGTTCTGAAGGCTTTGAAGGCAAGCACAAGGACTACAACAATGGCCTTTGCATTCCATAAGTTTCTTGTTTCATTGCCTTACTGTAAAGTTTCCTCTTTAAATGTTTTATTTTCCCATATAGTTCCCATCTCATCATTGGTTTTTTTGTTTATAAAAGTTGTCTTATTTAGACATGTTTAAATAATGGAATCTGGAGGGGAAAGTCCTTCCTACTTAATTTTCCACAGTAACAACATCAAGCCCTGCACCGTGCTTTTAAGCTTCATCCAGCCTCTGAGGTATACAAAGCCATACGGCTGAAGTTAAGGGCTTGAATAATCCTTTTTTTAAGATGTAAGATGCAGTCATTAACAGACCTCTTACAGTTATATCTTGCTGTGATCAGTAGTCTAACTACAGCTTGTCAACAGGCTGCATGTAATACAGTTTTGTACCCATTTGTGTAGGACAGCTTTGAAAAGGAAACAAAACTTTGCTGAGCTATTAATTTTCTTGAGAGGGGGTAGTTAAAAACACTGTAGATAAGCATTACATGAAAAAAACTGCTGCAAGGAAACAGGAAACAGTATTTACTTGTGCAACCATACCACGCCTTTGAACAATGTCTTTATATTGCAAATATGTCTTTGAATCTTCTCAGTCTTGACATTTTTATGACACCAGTTTCCCTGTCCAGATTAAGCCTAATTGGTATCCCCTACATATTTAAAGTGGGATGTAGGGATCTAGCAGCATGGCGTCCACTGATGTTAATAGGCATCAGTAGGGTAAATCCGTGCATATTTTTTGACAATTTTCTCCATATGTTTTTAAGTTGTCTAAGTAAATAAATGGACTTTAGACTACTAAACTGATTAATAAATAAAATGCAGGAGATTAAACACTGAACTATTTTTGCTAATACAATAGATTTTCAAAGACTCATGGTGAGATTTCTAAAATTGACTGAAAAAGATCTATAAAAAAAATAACCCCATAGTTCCAGAACTGTCCTGTTTCTTTATCAATAACAAGAAATATTTTTATAAGTGCAGTGTAATAAATTTAAATATGTTGTAATTACACCTAGATAGCAACTTTTACTTTTCCTCCCAGGATATTTGCATGTTTGATAAAAAATGTTGTTAAAAAAAAAAGCTTTCTAGATTCAGGATGAAATTTCTGGGGTAGGCAGGGATAGATAATGCCTCACTTGCCTAGGTATTCACACTAACCAGCAAGCTATTGGCTATTCAACGATGGAGAAACTGAGTGTTTTGTGGAAGGGATTCTTTTGGTTGAAAAATGTTCATAGTTTCATAGTTGGTAGGGTCAGAAAGGACCTAAGCAGGTAATCAAGTCAGACCCCCTGCCATGGGCAGGAAAGGATGCCAGGGTCAAAGGACCCCAGCTGGGTGATTATTTAGCCTCCTTTTGAAGATCCCCAGGGTAGGGGTGAGCTCCACTTCCCTAGGAAGTTGTTTCCAACTCCTAGCCACCCTGACTGTGAAGTAGTGCCTCCTGATGTCTAGCCTGAACCTACTCTCAGTCAGATTATGGCCTTTATTCATTGTAACTCCTGGTAGTTTTAGAAGATCTCAGTTCCATCCAGCTGCAGGATGGGGAACAGTTTTAAACCTCAGAGATGCATGGGATAGGAAATAATTTTCAGTTCTCACAGTAATACTTTAACACCTTAAGGATTTCGCACATTTTTGTGAGAGCCACAAAATCCTGATTCACAGGCCAAAGTTCTGTCTTCAGCATTAGGACATATCAATGCTTGAAGTGGGACTAATTCTTCCTGACCTAGGGCACTGTAGCAATAGCAATATTGTTTCACCAGCTCATTGGCTGTAGAAGCTTGATATCAGCCTGTGACCTTGAACCTGGGAGCCTGGTCTGCCAGCATGGCTGCTCATCTCCACCAACTAAACTACAGCTGATCCCCCAGAGTAATCAAGGCTGGCCTGAAGCCCGCAGCAAAGCCTAACTCTCAGCCAGACTGGCTGGCAGGGGTCAGCTAGCCCTCCACTTCCCACATATAAAACCCCTAAAAGGAACAGGAAGCATCTACCCAATAGGGCTCTACCCAACCCATGACCACTCTGCTGCTTCCTCCAGCTCAGTCATAGACTCCATCCTTGGCTCCTTCCCAGCTTCCTTACTTGGATTGTTGGCTGTCTGTTCCTTCTGATTTGGCCTGCTTTTGGACTCTACTCTCCATAGGCAACTGGTAGGGGGTGCACGTGGCCTCTCTGAAGGGGCCGGTGCCCCCCCCGATGGCCAACACTGAAGCTGTCGGTAGGGCTGGTGCACCCCTGACAGGGCTTCTGCTGTCAGCAGCTTCTGCCAGTGCCCCTGCAGTTTGAGGAGGCACCAGTCACTCATGCTACTTTCTGTTTGATCCCCTAACTCCTTAACCAAGTTTATCCCCAGAGTCATAGATTCATAGATTGTAAGGCCAGAAGGGACCTCAGAAAATCATCAGGTCCAGCGCTCTGCACCAAGCAGGAAAGATAACTGAGGTTCAGGTGACCCCAGAAAAGTGACTGTCTAGTCTCTTCTTGAAGATTTCCAGGGTAGGTGATTGCACCACCTCTGGAGGGAGCTTATTCCACAGTCTGGACACCTTGACTGTGAAGAAGTTTTTCCTAATGTTGAGCCTGAATCAGTCTTCCAGAAGTTTGTGGCCATTACTTCTAGTCTTCCCCTTGAGTGCCCTGGTGAACAGTTGCCCTCTTAGCCTTCTTTTCCTCAGGCTGAAGAGTCCCAGATCCCTCAGCCTTTCTTCGTATGGCTTGCCATGTAAGACTCTGATAATATGGGTGGCTCTTCTTTGGACTCTCTCAAGCTTGTCCATGTCCCTGTTAAAGTATGGTGCCCAGAACTGGGCACAGTTCTCCAGCTGTGGTCTCATCAGTGCTTAGTAGACTAAAAGAATCACCTCCTTGGTTTTGCTGGAGATGCATCTATTGATGCATATCAGAGTATAGTTTGCCCTACTGGCTACAGCATTACACTGCCAGTTCATATTCATATTGTTGTCTATTTTTACCCCCAGGTCCCTTTCATTTGTGGTGCTAGTCAGTTTGGTGCCACCAAGCCTGTAGGTGTGTTGGGGGTTGCTTAGCCCGAGGTGGAGCACTTTACATTTCTTAATGTTGAACTTCATCAGATTCTGATCCGCCCAACTTGCTAACCTGTCTAGGTCCTCCTGTATCTGTAACCTATCTTAAAGCATGACCATGGTTCCTCATAACTTGGTGTCATCTGCGAACTTGGCCAGTCTGGTCATTCATTCTAACCCGGGTCCATTCCTCAATCCCCAAATGGCTTTAGCCTCAGCCACCCATGTTGTGGCATGGCACCTCCATGGGAGGGATGAAGTCACCGGTGCATTTGCACAACAATGGTCTTTCATCTAACATTCCCTTGTCTACATTTCATCTCACTGGGAGACAGTAGTGAAAGAATAATGTTATAGCTGTGATGGTCCAGAAATTATGTGAGAGGCAAGGATTTCTCAGGGTGATATCTTTTACTGGAGCAACTATGAAGTTGGGATAAATTCTTCTTTCCTATGGAGGCGTTGCGCCGGGACATGGGTGGCTGGTTCTGGGGCCATTTGAAGATCAAGGCACAAACCTGAGTCAGGATGGGTGAGTGGAGTTGTAGGACAGACTACGCCAGGGAACTGGGAGATCAATCAGAGAGTGGCATCCACAAGCATGCTGAGTCAAGAGCATTTGAAAGTTTTTCTAACTTTATCCCAACTACACAGTTGGTCCAATAAAAGATATCAGCCTATGAAATCCTTGCCTCTCAGTGGGAGATAGTATTCAGAAATTCATCCAGAGCTGTGCTTTACAAGAGAATGAAACCTAACACAGGAGGTATATGGTTCCACTAGGGGGAATGCCTTACTGGACTTGGTATTGGCTACAGGGGAGGACCTGGTAGAACAGCTGCAGATTCGTGGTGACCTTAGGGACAGTGACCACCAGTCTATCAAATTCACCATATGGCATGGGGGGGGGGTAAGATATATAGTAGGGTGGAAGTGGTTCACCTTAGGAAGGCTAACTTCAGTGTGCTCAGGAGTGTAGTCAATGACGCACTGCAGGATAGGAGTATTGCAGAGATGGAAGTCCAGCAAGGGTGGTCATTTCTAAAGGAAGTTGTCCTTCTGGAGCAGAGGGAGACTATCCGATTGCAAGGTAAAAGGGGGAAAGGAGCCAAAAAACTTCCTTGGCTAAACAGGGAAATCCAGGGAGGCTTAAGAGCAAAAAATAAAGCATATAGGTGGTGGAAGCAGGGGAAAGCTATCGAGGAGGAGTATACCTACTTGGCCCGCACTTGCAGGGAGGGAGTTAGAAAAGCCAAAGCAACTACAGAGCTGAGGCTGGCAACACAAATTAAAGACAACAAAAAGTCTTTTTTTAGGAATGTAGGGAGTAAAAGAAAGGTGCAGGGCAGCGTAGGACCCCTACTGAACAAAAAGGAGCAATTAGTGACAGACAGGAGAGATAAGGCTGACCTGTTCAGTGAGTTTTTTGCCTCTGTGGGGATCAAGATAAGTCTCCTAATGGGTTCTTAGATGGGCATCAGAGGGACACGAGCCTACCAGCTGCTGATGCTGACTTGGTGCAGAGTCACTTGGATGGATTGGTTGTGTTCAAGTCACCAGGCCTGGATGAGCTCCATCCGAGGGTACTGAAGGAGTTGGCTTGTGTCATAGCAGAACCACTGGCATGGCTGTTTGAGCACTTGTGGTGCTCGGGTCAGGTCCTGGAGGACTGGAAAAGGGCCAGTGTGGTCCCTATTTCAAGAAGGGGAGGAAGGAGGATCCGACTAATTGTAGACCAGTCAGTCTCACCTCCATCCTTGGAAAGGTCTTTGAAAAGATTATGAAGGATCATATTTGTGGGAGTCCAGCAGGAAACATAATGCAGCAGGTAAACCAGCATGAATTCATAGCAGGTAGATCATGCCTGACCAATATGGTTTTGTTTTATGACAGGGTCACAAAATGCTTAGACGCAGGAGTAGAGGTGGATGTTGTTTTCTTGGATTTTAGCAAGGCCTTCCATATGGTCTCTCATCCCATTCTCATACAAAAATTAAGAAGCTGTGACATAAATGTTTACACAGTCTGGAGGGTGGCAAATTGGCTAAGCGGTCACACCGAGAGAATGGTAGTAAACGGGTTGGTATCGACCTGGAAGGATGTGGGTAGTTGTGTTCTTCAGGGTTCAGTCCTTGGACCTGTACTCTTCAATATCTTCATCAGTGACTTGGATATGGGTGTGAAGTGTACTCTGTCCAAGTTTGCAGATGATACTAAATTGTGGAGTTAGGTATGCACTTGGGAGGGTAGGGAACGATTTCAGGCAGTCCTGGACAGGTTAGAAAAGTGGGCAGAAGACAATAGGATGTAGTACAACAAGGACAAGTGCAAAGTGCTGCACCTAGGCTGCAAAAATATCCAGCACATCTATTGGCTGGGAAGTGACCCTCTCTGCAGCACAGAAGCGGAAAGGGATCTTGGAGTCATAGTGGACTGCAAGATAAACATGAGTTATCAGTGTGATTAAATCATCAGCAAAGCTAACCACACTTTATCATGCATCCCCTCTACGTGGCATTGGTCAGACCGCAGTTGGAGTACTGCATCCAGTTTTTGGAACCGTACTTCCAGATAGATGTTGATAGACTCGAGAGGGTCCAGAGGAAAGCCACTCATATGATTAGGGATTACAGGACAAGCCCTATGAGGAGAGACTGAGGGACCTGGACCTCTTCAACCTCCACAAGAGAAGGCTGAGAGGTGATCTTGTGGCTGCCTACAAATTCATTAGGGGGACACAGCAAGGGATTGGAGAGGCTCTGTTCACCAGGGTGCCTCTTGGGGTAACAAGAAACAATGGTCACAAAGTGACAGACAGCAGATTTAGGTTAGACATCAGGAAAAATTTCTTCATGGTAAGGATGGCCAACATTTGGAATGGGCTCCCAAGGGAGGTGGTGTTCTCCCCTACCCTGGGGGTCTCTAAGAGAAGGCTGGATAGGCATTTGGCTGGGGTCATCTGACCCCAGCACTCTTTCTTGCCTAGGCAGGGTGTCAGACTCATGATCTGTTGAGGTCCCTTCTGACCCTAGCATCTATGAATCTATGAATGAAAGCATTTATACAAGCCACCATTGTGATGCCTTATCAAATCCTACCCAACACACACACTTCAGAGCCATATTGATTTTATTGTGAAAACAACCTTTCCAGTCATTCAGAAGCATGTGAGATTAGAGGGAAGGAGAACCAGTAGGTTCTTACAGAAGCTCTGAACACTGTTTTTCCCCTCAAACAGGCATAAATAAAAAATTGGCCTGATCCTGGCTCCTTTGAAAGTTCATGGCAAAAGTTCAGTAAAAACAGGTTTGGATATAATAAATATGCTTGCCTTTTTTGACAACTCTAGCACCTTAAAGTATAAGAAATTGTAACAGTGGCTGTAGAGGCACATTATAGAGAATGTATGTAAAATGTGTTCATGGTGGACAGCTTTCATGACTCCTTATGAATGTTTCTACAAGACTTACATTTTTACCAATCTTACTAGTTAAGCTCAGAACACAAGTCATCTTGATATTCTAGCACAATTCAGCATGTTTTTAAAGGACAGCAATGTATGCCATCAAAAGTACACTCCTGTACTGAGAGAGACAATAAAACATACAACAGTCTATCTAAAGCAAATTGCACATGACAGCTATCTGGTGTTCTGACATTTATCTTTGAGTGAGGAATGGAGTAAGAGCTAGTTAGAATACATGAAAACGATTGTCTTCATTAATAGATTCAGTTTTGTCCACATTATGATAGTTTATTATAATTTTATGTATGTTATGTATTTTCCATTCTTCCTCTCAATATGATGCCTGGCCTATTATGACTGATTTGTGTTGATTTGGTATTAATGCATAGTGCATGTGATTGCCAGACTGCCTCTGGGAATAAAAGTGTAAACTGCTAGTTAGCATTTTTTAAAAACAAATTTTTCACTGCTGCTTTACTCTACATAAACTTTACTGATTTACACCGACATTCTCCTATTACTTTGTATCCCCTCTTAGAATTTCCCTATAAGGAACAGCCCATGGGGATAACATTTTTTTGAAGGATAGCACTTCTTCTGAGCTCCAAAGGGTTAAAATAGGGATACAACCCACCCTCTTAAAGGGCAGTTGCAAACTTGATCCTCACTAGCCCTTATCTTTATTAGATGCAAAGTTTTGGGGTGCAGAATTATTGTCTCCTGATAGATATGAATAGTGCTGCAGTGGTGGTACTCAGTATATTATAATTCATATTTCTTCCTCAGAGGAAAACATTTGGCAAAAAATAAAAAACTAAACATTGAAGAATAAAACTCTTAACTAGAAAACATCCCTTAAGTCTAGTGAAGGGGGGAAATCGCAACCACTACGCACACAAATATGGAATAGTAAAAAGGCAATCCAGGGAGAGATTGATATATCTGATTAAGACCTCATGAAAACCAACACAGACAGTGAGATGAATAATAAAATATTCAAAAGGAAAGAGTTTAAGTAAGTTATTTATATTTAAGGCAACAGAGATGTGTTATGAGATACAAAGTCAGAAAAATCCTGGCATACTGGATAATGCAATTAGATGGTGACAGATTTATTTTTGCCATTTACTAACACAATGGGAATGTTACTTCTAAACTCAAGCAATCTATGTAGCCTTTTCTCCTTTCTAGTTGATAGATTATCTATAAATAATATTTTACAGCACCCATTACTATAGTATATGACTTAAATTGGAACAAATATGTGTTACCCATGAGTGAAATAGTGAGGAATCAATGGAAATTTACTAAATTCTTGAGGATCAGGTTTTCAGTTGTAATATTTCTATTGACTTCAATAAACATATAGGTGTCAATGGATCAGTGACAGTTTAACCTTCTGACAATGTGACTCTTAGGTTTCTTGTCATCCAAGGTAAAACGGTGACTTTTTAAGTCATTAAAAATATGAACATGTTTTAAATCTGTACCCAACCCTGTTATGTATAAGGAGGACAATAGATTAGAATACTAAATATTTGCTGCTTCATCTGCATCAAAATTTTTTCTTTGTAAATTTGTCCCACAGTCACTACTTGAACTACACAGCATATTTGTCAAGCACAGGAGCAAATTAAATATTTGAAATGAGTGGTGTTGGAAAAAAATTAAAATCTATCTTCCTGAATGGGAAAGAGCCTTGTGTTTAAAAGATGTTTGTAGAACCACAGCTGTACAGTCACTCTACATTTTAATTTTTTTTATTAAAAAAACCCTTGAACATCCTAAACAAATACCCAATTGTTTACGAGTAGAAGGCATCTATTCAGTCCTGCCAAACACAAACACACACATAGTAATTAACTATGATAATAAGGTACCATTGAGGTGGCAACATTATTCCACCACCTGAAAACCTAGGATTGGGAGACTGCCCAGAATCCAAGGCGTTGAATCAAAAGAGCTTAATTGTTCAAGCAATGCAGTTTTTTCTATATGGTATTCTTGAAAAATGAAGCCTATTGTTGATGGCACCAATCTTGGAGTTAATATTTGGTTATGATGTGAACCCAAGGAATATTTATCGCTAATGAGCATGCTATTCTTGAATGAGAGAAACAGAATAAATATACTGGAGAAATAGTAATCTCTTTTAAAAAAAAACCTTCAAACTTAACTTTAGTTAGTTAGTTAGTTAATTCATTAATGCAGTGAGATCCAACCTTGTTTGGTGCCTCCAAGTACTATCAGAATATCAGTGAGCACCTTCAAATGTCTCTGAACTCTTAAATACACATACACACATATTATAAATGTCATCCACATTTATAAGCATGTGCGTGCATGTATATGTGTGTGTGTATTGTACTGCAGAGTTTGTGGTACTTGTACAGTTTTTTAGGACTGGATTGTGCAAAGCTCAACTGGGACATGTAAGAGAATAAATTTAAATTGTTCTTGTTTACCATTGTCACTGTTTGGATGTGTTTTGTTTCTTTTATGAAAGGCACAATCCCTTCATTAAACTGAAAATGCATCCTGAACTATATATAGCAATTGGAACCCTGGAGAGTTGAGGGCATATAATTCAATCTTTAATGCTATTCTAAAGATTTTCCAGCCCGAAGTGTTTAAAAAGGAACAACCTTAAAATCATTAGATTGGATTAAAAATTAGTCTTTCTTTTTTACTTAAAAAATAATTTCACTTAAGTCTATTTCCCTGAAGGTTTCTTTGCCTTTAAAAATTGTTAATGGCAAAATGGTAAAATTTGTCACATTTTCCATACTTTTTGCTCCAACCAAAAGAAACCTTACTTAAAAAAAATAAAGCTGTACTCTCATGAATCCCGTATTTGAGACCATAAATATGAATGATCATGAAACTTGTAATTAAATTGTGAGAGCTGGCAACAGTGGATCTAGAATTATTTGCCTGACAAACAATCTAAGCTAGAAGCCCAAGATATATTCAAGTCAACCATCTGGGTAATTTCCTTCCTGGTGATTTACTGTTGGGGGTTGAATTTTAAACAACCCAGTACAGGCCTTGTTACATGTTATGCTTATCATGTTAAATTTTGATTATAGTAATCATTAATACAACTTAGAAAGTTTTCTGAGCAGCCCCACATAAATGCCTAAATATGATCTAAATATAGATTGTAGTCCTCACCAACTCCCATGTGATCCTAAGGCTAAGGCCAAACATCAGCTGATTTTCAGGTCTCCGCCTTGGGATTGCACCATACTGGCTCACCTGGAATCTCAGCATTTATTTTTGGGTTTGAGTTTTTAGATCACACTGGATTTGGTCAGAGACTCCCATGTGGTTCTGAGGCTGGGATGCACAATCCACCGACCAGAGGCCCACAATTGAACATATTATCTTTGTACAGCAGTTCCAAGTTAATGCAACACATGTTTCTCAATGTAATCAGGAAATACTCCTTCCTCAAAAAGGTGTAACATTGCAATGATATAAGAGCATTTAGCACACCTTATCCTGCTTGAATGCTTAGAAACTAGTGTTTTGAGTGTGGTTAACATGTTAAGTGTAACACATTAACAAGGTCCTAATACAGGCAAAATAGACTCTGTGTACAAGGAAAAGTGGGATATTTTTATCTCACTTATAACATAATGAGGACTTTGAAACATCAATAGGAGTTTTGCCTAAAGAGTCCAGGATAGACTCTAAGTAAGCATTTAAATATACCTTGACTGAAAATACTTTGCATATCTTAAAAGATACCGAACCTAACTTTGAACTCTTATACTTTATTCCCTTCTGCAGATGTTAATGTCTGCTATTTCATTAGTGTAGGTAGTAATTTTATCTGGGACCACATCCTGAGCTACTGTTACATCCATGAGGTGCCTATACACGTGCATGACAGGCATTTCCAAAGGTGATGTCCCTTTCATACTTTGCTTAAAATGCTTTAGATATAGCATCTTAGAACTTAATAGACATTAAACAGCTTGGTGCGAGTTTCATGCCTTGCTGTACTTCTGTAGAGTACATGAAGGAAGTGGCTTTGAGGCATGCTAATACTGGGCTCCAGAGCTAGCTATATGTGGTGATAGCAATTAGTAATTAGCACTTTGAAAAGCCCCAGTTAAATACACGTGCAAAAAAGACAAATTAGGTAGGCTGAGATGCACTACCACAGTTCACTTTACATTCAGAACTCTAATGGGGTTTAATTAAGGCAACTTCCATCATTTAAAAACGTTCTGAATTCACATGTATTAAGTGATGTCTTTAGAATGTTTTAAATGGTGAAAACTGTCACTTGTATAGGCACCCATAGATTTCAAAAGAGCTATGACAATATATACTTACTTAAGAGATGGTCCCCTCTGTAGGAATCATAGAATCTTAGCAAATCATACAAAAATTAGGGTTGGAAGGGACCTTAGTAGGTCATCTAGTCAAACTCCCTGCTCAAAGCAGGACCAGGGATGATGCATAGCGGGTACACAGGGGTGCATGTGAACCCCCTGAGATCACCAGTAGGTGCACCCCCTCTCAAGCCACATTCCCTGTTTAGCCAGCAGGCAGGGGGGCAGCACCAGCTGGGGAGCAGGGCTGCCAGCAAAAGTGGTCACACCGCTTCCAGAAGAGGCCGCGGGAGTTCTGCAAGCAGTGCGGCCGCTTTTCCGGTGAATGAGATCAGCCACAGGTGAGTGACTCTGGCCTATGGAATCGGCCACTGGGGGACCCCACCAACCCAGTCAGAGGGATTGGCTGCCAGGGAACCCTTCCCTCTGGTTGCTGGGTAGTGTCAGGGGGAGCCTCAAGAGGCACCAGACACCCATGAGGACCATACCCAACTAGATCATCCCAGCCAAGACTTTGTCTACCTGAGTCTTAAAAACCTCCAAGGATAGAGATTCCACAACCTGTCTGCATAGTCTGCTTCAGTGCTTTACTACCCTCCTAGTGAGAAAGTTTTTCCTAATATCTAACTTAAACTTCCCTTGCTGCAACTTAGGACCAGTGGTCCTTGTTCTGTCATCTGTCACCTCTGAGAACAGTTTGGCTCCATCCTCTTTGGAACCACCCTTCTGGTAGTTGAAGGCTGCTATTACATCCCTCCTCAGTCTTCTCTTCTTCAGACTAAACAAGCCCAGGTCCCTCAGCCTCAACACTTCTACTAATGCACCCCAGGACACCATTAGTTTTTTTCTCAACAAGGGCACACTACTGGTGCACGTTCAGTTTATTATCCGCTGTAACCTTTTATGCAGAGCTGCTGCTTAGCCAGTCAGTCCCTAATCTGGATTTTTCCATCCTAAGTGAAGGAATCCATCAGTGTTGTTGGAGGGTTAAGTGTTACTGGTCACATCAGGTTCCCTTAGTTTGGATGGTTTGTACATACATTGTCAGGACACCATATAGAATCATAGAAAATGAGGGTTGGAAGGGACCTAAGGAGGTCATCTAGCCAACCGCCTACTCAAAGTAGGACCATCCCCTACTATATCATCCCAGGAAAGACTTTGACTAGCCAGTAATATGTTGCAGATTCACCCCAAAACCAAGTTGCCCTTTGGAGTTCACTATGTGGCATGTGTGCAGATGCTCCTAAATTAGATTTACTCCTGGGGTGTTCAGTCTCTTTTTGTAACTATAGCTAAGCTGTATTCACTTGCCACATTTTCAAATCCTTATGTATTGTAGTATTTGATATAACTAAAATTTTGTATCCTTATACTATAGGTCCCTTCCAACCCTCATTTCCTATGCTTCTTTGATTCTAAGTGTTATTTAAAAAAAAGAAATATACTGTAACTCTGACTGGGAAAGACCAGGGAAAAATCTTGAGAACCACAACAGCAAGTCTTTTTCATGCCTAAAGACATGCCTAAGATCTATCTCCAACAAACAGCTAGAACCTACGATGTAAATTTAGACTAGACTGTTTATAACTTTGCATCCACTCCCTTGCTATTGAAGGCAACTATGCCATATAATTGCATTCACTGAGCAGCTTTTGCTTGTCATCACTTTGGGTAGGAAAGGATTTCACACTACCTGCCCACCACCTTTAAGTTTGGGGGGGGTTGTTTTATTTTGTTGTGTTTTATTTTTGCCTTCCTCTGCAACATTATACTATGGACCATAGATTGGAGTGTGCTCTTATAGATATTTAGAAAGTCCCAAAGTTCCCAGCTAGAAGCACTTTTTTCTTCCACTCTGAGTTATACTGATCACTAAATTTGGAGCCAGGAAGGAATTATTTCCTTACCTCTGATAGATGTTGAACAGGGGTGAATCCAGCAGGGCACAATGGTGTGATCACACTCCCCTTCCACTGTCACACAGTGAGCTCTCCTCCCAGTCCATCTAGCAATGGGGACCTGTGGGAGGGGAAAGGACATAAAAAGTGGGATCAATCTGCTGTTGTTGTTTTCCCCACCCAAGCCCAGTAGCCTGTGCAGCTGCTCCCCATAGCTGTCATCACCCAAGTCAGTACATGAAGCACAGGAGCAGGTTCAGGAAAGGGGGCCCATCCACTGCTGCCATTATCCATGGCTGTCCATGGGATGGGAGAAACCTCAGAGTCAATCCTGCTCCCCTCCAGCCAGGCTGCACAGGGTGATAGGGTCAGCTGGGGACAGCAGCAGCTGGGTCCCCTCTTCCTGCCCCTGCTCCCTGCCCCACCACCTGGATTTCCCCCACAGGCCTGAGCACTTCAACCATGCCTAATCCTCCCTCCTCCCCACCACACACATATCTAAGTGCTCTGAGTGGTGGTGCTAGTCACAACTACAGCTACCCCATTTTATAAATTCTAGATCCACCTGTGACAGATGGGGTTTTGCATCTCACAATAACTGAAGGCTTGGTCCCTTTCCTAGAATTCTTTGAGTTTATGTTAACCAACTGCTTCCCTGCATTAAGGTAAAAGGGCATTGGCAGTGCCTTATCTCCCCTGTTTTTACCTGTGGTGTGTAATAGGGTAATGTTGGTGTTTTGGGTATTGCACCCGACAGCTATGTATAAGGGTTTGAACTGGTGATTTGGGGATTCCTGCCTGCTAACAATGGAGACCTCTTCCAGTCTTCTGTTCCTCAGATCCATCTTAAAACTAGTGAGGTTTTTTTTACTCCAATTACTTCTACTGACTGATTTTTCCAGGATTTCACTCCTAATCAAACAATATTAATATGTTAATGTTTTTACTCAGAATACCTTGTCTATTCAGAGAACAAAGCAGAAAAACATTGTAGAGATTTATTATGAAGAACTCCATAAAATACTTGAATTTATTCTTTGCCTGATTTAAAACAGCAAAGTCCACTAGTGACCACTATTACTACTTCTTTAGTTTAATGAAGAACATTTTTACTTCTATTAGCTCTACTTTCAATAGTTCAAATTATATCATGTTACTTATTATTTATTTTCAAAGAAGAGAGTAAAATATTAAGTAGCTAGATTTTGGGTTTTATGAAGTATATTTTGTTTGATGAAGCATATACATACCTATGGATACTTTGTATGATTTGAAATTTATGAATGGAACATGACTGTTTTACAACTAACCATTGAAAAGGACAAAAGGCCCCAAAGTCTTTTGTATAAAGGAACAGAATGACTGCATTTTTCACAAGAGTCTTAAAAAACAGATTATAGTAGTTGTTGCAAACTAAGAGGAGGTACCTCAAGAATGTTTAAGATGAGTGATGAATTTAGGATGACTGTTAAAACTATAACTCAGCAGCCTTGTTTCAAATCCCTGCTCTGTTGAAATATATCTTGCGTGACACTAATCTCCCTGCCCCTTCATTCTCATTTGCACAATGAAGATAAAACTAATTTTCTACCACCATATCTTATCTTATCTAGCTTTATCACAAACTCTTTGAAGCAAGAAATGTTTCTTACTATGTCTATGTACCACAAATAACAATAACTATCATATCTGGGACCAGATAGAAACAGCAAAACAGTAAGAGAAGGCAGGATCTTGAAAGGTGATTATAGTTTCTACTGCACTGTGCCTGTGTACTCTTTTCTGCTCTTAAAGTCAGTAAAATTTGATGGTGCTTAGTACCCTCCACCAGCAAGCACTGAACACCTTGCAAGGTTGTGCCAAAAGAAGTGTGAAAAAGCTTGTAGACCTAGAAGCAGCAAGTATCTGACAAATAAGAAAGATTTATGGATATAATTATACAGGCACTGGTGCAAAACCTTATAGCAGTTATACCATTGTATGGGAGTTGTGTGCCAAAGCTGTACTATATAAAATACCCTCCCGCCAAGTACCTGAAAAGACGCTTCTGCAAAAAGTTATAGAAACAATCTTTGCCTCTTTGGGCCTTGTTACATGGTAATTTAAGCAGCTTCTGGAGCTCTTAATCCCTGGATTGGTTGCATATTAACATCTTTAAGTGTCTTAAAGCACTCATTATTTGTTTTAAAATTATGCCACACCAGGGCAGGATTATCTCTAATCCACCTAATTTTCCTCCTGCTCCATTAAGGTGTAGCCACTCCGTGCAGCTATTCCACCCAAGTTGAAGTCTCTCAGCATTCCTGGATACAGTGGCACCTCCTGAATCAGGTTCAGAGGGGCAACTAGGGTACAGTGAAGTCAGGCATGACACCTTACCCCCAGGGGACATTGGACAGAGCTTGTGCCGTGGCCCCAGAGTGCCAGGCAGCTGTGGTGCCTTCCACCACCACCCCAACTGGCTCTGCTCCTGCTGGTATTGGTGCGGGTGGGGGAGGGCAATCTCCAGAGGAAAAAAAAAGGATCAGGCCCTTCAGAGCTCAGCTGGTCAGGCACTGCTTGATCTCCAATGGGCTTGATCCTTTTTTTTTCTCCAGAGATTATCCCCTGCCCCCCTATACTACCACTGGTGGAAGCAGCAAGCTGGTCCAGACACCAGTTGGTGGGGTGGGCGCCAAAGAAGAAAAGGATCAGGCCTCTTGGAGGTCAGCCAGCCAGGCACCACCTTAGTTATGAGGGCCTGATCCTTTTTTTCCTCTGGAGCTTGAGCCAGTCTTGGGGGTAGCAGGAGGCAACATAGCTGCTGGGTCCTCCAGGCCTGTGGAGCTTGTTCTGCCTGGTGCAGCAAACCAGTCCTGCCCCTACTGTATAATACAAGAGACTAAAACACACAAAACATGAAGACATTGTAGCTGGCAGCACTGACTTGATTTGCACTAAGAAACATTTTACATAGACTCCTAGTTATGCCCCGGCTCACCAAGCCTCTAGTGGCAAGTCACAGTTGTGCTGGTGAGGGACAGTCAGAGTCTTATCAGAGATCGTTTTTCATTTTAAGGTGTGACTGCTCCATTAAGATGAGCAATACTAAGCCAATTAACATTTCTTTAGATTACAGCATAAAGTGTAACAAGCCTCTTTCTTTCTGTTATCCTGCCATCACAGATGTCCCCATATTACACACACACAGACACACACACAATATTCCTCATGAATAAACACTGATTTGCTGTTGTGCTTCTTGAGATTGTTGATAGAAGAAGCAATTGTTGAACAAGTGCATTGGTCTAGGAAAGAGGGAGTGAAATTGTTGGAAAAGAACCAATCTTGTTAATAGTATCTCAGACATTAAAAAAAAATCAATAGAGTAGTAAATTACTAGACAATAACTGACATTTTGACATTCTTGCTAAGAATATAAAAATTGTAAAATTTTAATTTTAGAACTAGTTCTGAGGATTGTGACACCTTGTATAACTACAAAGAAACCACAATTGAACCTGATGATATTGATAAGAAATATTGCCCTCCCCCCAACACTTTCCCCATTGTTCTGGTTTTTAAAGACAAAGTGGACCTTTATCAAGCACAGAAGTTGACAGTCACAGCTACCATTATGTATTTCAGTTTAGACGCAAAATTTTTATGACTTTTATGGTTTTGCGTGTTTTCTCACACAGAGCTGTTATAAAGCTCCCCACTGTCTTATGGGTTACCCCTTGGTGGGGAAAGGCTAAGGGAAATGACCCCAAAATAAAAGTAAGAGCAGGACAGCTACATCTGGCTATCTCTGGAAAAACCTCTCTGGTGGATCAGACAGATGAGCAAATATGCTCATTTTTCCAGCTGTGAAGGCAGATGCAAAGAGCTGTGTGGATAGTATAAGACATCAGCTCAGGTGCTGCAGGACCTGATGGCCATCCACTGCATCCAGACTTGCCTCCAGACATCTTGACCCTGTCTTGCCACTGGATTCAGACAGGCCTGGATGAGAGAATGAGGTTTCTCTAAGTCTTTCCCAAACATGCAGTTGTTTCAGTAAAAGATACCACCTACAAAATCCTTGCCTTTTACAAAATCCAGATTACTATGTCATACTTTCATTAGCATCCTATACTCGTAGATGTTTTAAGGCCAGAATAGGCATCTAGAACATATGGTAGATAGGTAGATATAAATAGGTTAGATTTCCTATTTATCACAACCCCAAGACTGCAGAGCAGGTAGGAGAAGCCTGATTAGTGTGTAAAGGAAAGCCCCCTGTGGTAGGTTCATGATTACTGCCCCTGAAGCATGTTCAGGGCCTGTAGGGCCATGGTTATCTCCTACAAGGAAGGCCCTAGCAACTGTGTGAGGGTGAGAAGTGCGGAAGAATGTTTCTCATTTAGTTACCCCTAAATTGAGCCACTACTTTGCTTTGGTTAAGGTAGATCTTTTAGAAAGCATCTGGTTCTGAAAACATTAAGCTGGGAAATCCACTGCTTCTCTTCAGGGTTTGTTTCAATGGTTAAATTTGTTCTTTACATTCTCTTTGAAACTGTCTGGCTTCCACATCCAAACATTAGTTCCCATTATGACTTTCCCTGCTAAGTTAATGACATCTTTACTACTTGGTATTTTTTCACTGTAAAGAAATCTATATATTGAAAGCAAATCACCACTCTTTTGATATGCTTAACATACTGAGCACTGATTCTCTCTCTGTAGGACATTTTCTCCAGCCCTCAAATTTTATGCGGTTCATATTTTCAATATCCTTCTGAAAATGTTGACACAAAAAATGTATGCAGTATTCAGGGTCTCTTTCATGAACACCACACAGAGGTAAAAATAATCTCTGTATTATTTACTAACTATTCTCTGTTTTCATAGCCAAGGATCAGAGAAAAGCTTTTTTGCCACAAAATTGTGTAGAGAGTTCATGTTAAGATGCTGAAACACAGTTTGTTTCACTGAACCTAGGTAATTTAGCAGTCCAGATTGCTCTATATTACTACCCTGCCCTCCTCATTACTGGCAACTCTTCTAGTCAGTGCCATCTGCATATGTGACCAGCACTGATTTTTTAAAATATATATTTACAACCACATCACTGCTGAAAACATTGAACATGATTGTCCTAGTACCAATCCATGAATACACCCATAAGAAACACTCATTTTAATAATGATTCCCCAATGTCAACTACATTGAAATCTGCCAGTTACCCAATCCTTTGGTTCTTTTTTGTTTCATTTTTTAAATTTAGAATTACATGTGGCATTAAGTCAAACACCTTGCAGAAGTTTCTTATTTTTATACAGTTACCTTTATTAACCAAAGTCATTATTTCCAAATTTAAATTAGGTTTCTTTGCCAAGTTCTGTTTTTCACATACCCATGATTGTTGGCATTATTTTAGTAAACATTGGGTCGGAGCATATGAAGATAAATATTTAACTTTCCTGAAAAAAAAATTACCCTGAATATAAAGGAATTCTACTGTAAGAGAAACTTTCACAGATGGATTCCCTTACTTCCCCAATCTGGCATTTGTTCAAGGTAGAGGTGGATAATTCTATGGGTAGAATTCCAATGGGGACTGGGTGGACAGAGCATCGTTGGCTGTATGAACTAGTTTTGAATTGTTTTACTTTCAGTGAGTTGAGGCTCAATGGGATGATGGTATCTGGAGAAATACACTGCAGGAAATAACCTCTTTTCATACTAAAATACTGATTTATACAAATTCATATTAAAAATGGACAGAGACTAGCATGACTGCCATTCTGTGTAGTCACTGTACCCAAAGTAGAGAACATGAGCACACTAAAAAGATTAACAGCTAAATTTGCATGACCTTTGGGGTTAAAGAAATTTAGGCATTGATGAATCCAACATGTGTTCTGTTGCATATCAGAAGACTTGCCACAGACATTCAAATTATAATTTGTGTGTGGATTCCAAAGAAGACAATTCAAACTCCAGGTTTTACAGACTCTATTGACACAACAGATCATATATAGTTAAGTTTTTTGAATAGTGAAGTAGTAGAATTTTTCCACTAGAACGAATTCTCCCTCACAAATTAGAATGGTGTATCCCACTGTGCCTGATCAAAAAAAACATTTAGCAATCTTTTGATGATATTGAAAATATCTTACAAATAGAAAAAAAAATCCCTCTAAGGCTGGAATAATGAGCTAGTCAACTGAGTAGTATACAGGATAATAGTCTATGTTTTCTGCAACTAAAGCAGTTATTACTTTATCTTCAGTGATGGAAGCCTACGCCAATAGTGCTAGAGATCCTGAGTTCAATCACTGCTGATGCCTCAAGTCATTAGTCATTACTTACATATTTATCATAAATCCAGATGCAGACAAAGTTGGATGGGAGCAGAGAATGACAGTTTTGGTTTGTGGAGGATTTTAAAGTTCTGAGATTTGGTTTCATTGCAATTCAGAACAAAATCCCAAAGTTTTATGGAAACATTTTATGCAAAATGGAATCAATATTCCCAGTGGTGGCAAATGACAGAGCAAAGAGAAATGGCCTCAAGTTGCAACAAGGGAGATTTAGGTTGCATATAAGGAAGCACTTTCTTACTAGGAGGGTAGTGAAACACTGGAACAGGTTACCCAGACAGGTTGTGGAATCTCCATTAATTGGAGGATTTTAAGATCTGGCTGGGATGATCTAGTTGGGGATGGTCCTGCTTTGAGCAGAGGGTGGACTACATGACCTCTTGAGGTCCCTTTCAACCCAAATTTTCTATGTTTCTACTGTACTTTGCCCATCTCTGAGGAGAACTGGGGAGTCTGAAACACCGGGGAGCCATGAACCTAGAAATATATACAACACAACAGCCACCAAATTGGCTACAAGAAAGCCAGATAGGCAAGCTCGAAGGAAACCAGGCAGGTTTTTGAAAGAAACGTAAGTAGAAGACATGATTCCATCAGGAACCAGTCTGGATTTCATTGGAATTTAATCTAAATAGACATGGTCCTGAGGATCAGTTTAATTTTTACAAATTGGCAAATTTCAGAATCCACAAAATAATTTAGGATCAAATGATCATGAGCTGATTAAGATCAATTTAAATTGCTGAGTGGACAAAACAAATATACAAAAAGGACTTTGGATTTCAAAAAGGTTAACTTTGAGAAACTAAGGCAATTCATTAAAGAACATGAATGGATTCAAGAGCAAGAGACTTAGATATATAAATAACAATGAGTTATTTTAAGGTAAAAGTGCAAATGCTATCAGGAACTTGAAGCCCAAATAAATAGAAAAAATTGCTAGGGAAGGCCTACAAAGTTGTCTGGATGAACAAGCCACTCAACTGGTCCATCCAGAACAAGCATGGGATCTACAAGAAATGGGTAAAAAAGGCATGGATTAGTAAGGAGGAATACCTTTCTATGGTCAAAATATTCAGGAATAACATGATAGTTCAGGTAACCATTGTGAAGAATATAAAAATATATAACAACAAGCTTCTTTGCCCATGTAAATAAAATCAAACACGGATGGTAGAAATGAGGGTGGAAATAAAAGAAAGGTAGGTTCCCCAAAGTGAATAAATTGCTTCCGTCTTCTGTAACAATGAAGATCTCAATAAGAAGACTGGTTATGGAAATTACTACACATCTGAGTTTTGAGCAAAACTTGGGTTGATTAAGAACTGGTATATTACGTAAAAAATCCTTTAGCATGGATCTTCAATGCATATGTCAACTTGGACCCTGTATCATGTTACTGGAGAATAATAAATGTAGTGCCTGTCTTTAAAAGTAGAAGAAAGAATGACCTGGGCACTTGCAGGGCTGTTAGCTTAACTTCAGTAAAAGTTAACATCTTGAAAGAACAGGTATTGAAAGAAAATGAACGAATGAATAATTAAAGATATCGACAAAAATAAACACCTGGAAAAAATGCATGTGTTTATCCAAGAATGCATTATCCAAGTAATGTAATAGCCTTCTATGACATGACTGGATAAGGTGGTATAAATTTGTTTAGATTCAAGCATACTTCAGATATTGGTCCTTGTGGGAAATTATTGGTTAACTTGGAGAAGACAGAATTGGTTTTATAATCATGAAGAAGATATGAAGTTGGCTCAAAAGCAAACAAATGTGGATTATGCTGAAAGGTGGATTATCTGACTGGAGAGTTGATAGCAATGGTATTCCTCAAAGATTACCCTTAAACATACCCAAATTAAAATTTTTATTAGCAACCTTTATATAGGAACTAGATGTATCCTCATGAAATTTGCAGATGACACTGGGTTGAACAATATTGCCAATACGAAAGAATACTGGATTATTAAGGAGGAAGATTTTGATTTCTTTTTGTGTGGAGTGGAGCATTGGAAATGGTATGAAGTTTAGCAGCAAGGTGTGCAGTTGTGACTTTAGGGACCACTAACAAGGAATTTTGTGATATAATCTGTATTCATAGTTTGGAAATAATGGGAGAAAAGAGGTCCCAGGATATACTGGCCAATCATAGGATGTCTACTAGATATCAGAGTTGTGCAGCTATGAAAAAGGCATCTCCGTGTCATGTTAGGCAGAGCATAAAGACACATAAACATTAGAACTATGGTACAAAATACTGATAAGGCCACATTTGAAATAGTGTGTACAATCTTATCACCAGCGTTCAAGAGAGGAATATAAATCGGAACAAGTACAGAGACGGGTCGCTAACATAATTAAGAAAATGGAGACCTTCACTGATGAAAGTTGAGGAATTTGTCTATTTTAGCTGAGAGAGAGAGAAAGAAGGAGAGAGGGAGACACACAGAGAGAGGGAAGATAGGAGTATTTCTTTTTTAAGAAGTAGATTTGTGGGTTGAATATTGAAATGGCAGATCTGTTTAGGCTGAAAAGACCAAATTGATTCAGGATCAAGTGGTTTCAAACTGGTTATGAACAAATTTAAATAGGGAATTAGAAGACGATTTCTGTCAAAGGCACGAGGTCTTCAGAACAACAGTGGAGAAAAAACCAGTATGATAGGATAACAAGTTCTTAGGTTTTTAACTGGCATGTATATGTGGAATTGTAACTTTAATCCCTTTGCTGAGGAAAAGACATAACTGTCTTGCAGTATGGTAGGAACCTAGAAATTCCTAGCTTTAGGGGTTTAGCTATAGAAGCCAGAAAGAGGGTTCCCTCCTTCCCATCCCATGAATACTATTAGCTTAGGGATGGGAGAGGGAAGTATTTATCTTCATCTGAAACACTGGACATGGAGGATTTGACAGGGGTGAACTTGTGATCATATCAAAGGTTTCCAGCTAAGTGTCTTTCTTTTCTGCTCATGATCATACCAATTACCATGTTTGGGATCAGGAAGGATTTTTTCCATTATGTCACCTTGGCAAGGACTGTAGAGTGGAGCTTTCCTTATTTTGCAGTATGGAGCATGGTCCTCCTTCTACAGTGCTCTGATATATATATCTATATACATCTATATATATAGATCTATATAGATGTATATATATAGATGTACATATAGATGTGTGTATATATATATATATATATTTATGCCATGGCAGGGCTTTAGAAGCGCTGTCCTTGTCTCTGTTTTTTTTTAAATCTGTGCCATAATGTAGATTGCTCGTAGTTTTTCATGTGTTTGTCTTGTAGTTGTTTGTAAGGGTTTTTAAGTGATGGATCTGGGGAATCCTTGGGTAAATCACTGCTTGCTAACACAGAGAATTGACCCAATGGCCCAGAAGCCCCCTTCCAGGCCTATGTTATTACATGTCTAAAATGTTTTGTAAAATCTTTTCTGACAACCTCATAGTATGTGTGCAATTTAAATAAACTTTTGTGCATCAAAATTTGAGCTTCAAAAGTTGTTAAAAAATCAAAGTAATCTAAAAAAGCATATTATGTTGTATTGACTTTAAAGAAAATACAAAGGGGTAAAGGACTAAGGCTGCATAAATATGTTTTGGAATATTTGTTGATCAAGTTAAAATAGCATCTTTTGTCACTTAGCTACTTTAGTACATGCAAATAAACAATGAAAATACAAAAGCACAGTTTTTTAGATACATATTTCTTTCACATCTTGCAAAAAAATTGTTTGCAAGACATCTTTGCAGGAAGATAATTATTTAGAACAATTTTGAAAGCTACTAACAGATGTCATGTTTTAAAGATGACTGTTACATCTCTTAATACTCAGCAAGCTGCCTTTTCATACTTCCTGAGGCTATGTTGCTTATGAGAATATTATCATGTCTCAAATAAGTTATTCCGCAATTTACTTGCTTCCCATCTTTATTAAGTTACAGAATGTTTTAAACTGTGATTAAAGTACAGATTATACTCCATTCTCCAATAGGGGAACTCTTTATGTGACCTAACAGATATTCAGACAATGCTTTGGTTCATGTTAAAACAAACTGCTTCCTTTGTGACAATGGTATGCAGGTATGCTAGTCTAAAATGGCTAGAGTGTAGGTCTTTGTATACAATTATAAACAGCAACATTTATATACATTCAAATTGGCAGTGAAGGAGGCAGCATCATGTGTACAATTTAGGTGTGATCCAATGCTGATTAAATTAACTGAAAATTCACATTGGCTTCACCAGAGTTTGATCAGGACAGGAAAAGCACAGTGTGAATTAAAAAATAAAACTTAAGTTTCAACAGCTCATCAGGATTAGTAACTGCCCATCTTTATTTCCTAATGAACATGTATGAAGCATACTGGATTTAATATTAAGAAGAAATTCAACTTCTTGTTCATAAACAACACAAAATATATGTAGCGGGCCAGTAGGGGGCACTCCTGCATTGAGCCACCCATCTCACTGTGCCCAACCACCTTCCAGGCTCTGAGTGCCTCCCTAGGGGTGCCTCGCATCTGGCTGACCCCCTTCCTGGAGCACACTCGCTAGCCTGGGGGTAACGTAAGCTGCCACCACCCTAAGAAGGGACTCTCTCGGCCCTGTGTCCTCGGGGAAACACAGGCCTAATAGTCCTATGGATACTCGACCCAGTACAGGCACTTGGGGCACTTCCCCAAATCAGGGGCCAAAAAGAAAAGTCTCCCTTAGTCCACAGACCTAAGGGGCCTCTTAGACATCATTTAGACCCACCCCTCAATAAGTCTCCTACACCGCTCACAGAGGAGAACTTTATTGATTACAGGGGTAGGGTGAAAATAGGGTACAAGATAGAGCAATATTATAGAAATCCCATAGAGCAAAACAGTCTGGCTGAGGTAGCCTTTCCATCATGCATCTGAGTTACTGCCAGCTATATATCTAATTCGATCTCGAGTAGCTTACTCACAAGTATCATCCCAAGGCTGTTGGAGATTCCCTCTGGAGGCAGGCCATTCCTAGTTCATGAGTTATGGGGGCGAGAGCCAGTTTCAGACGGTAAAGCTCCTCTCTAAGTCTGAGTCCCCCGCATGGCTGCTGCCCCCTTCTCCTGGGCAGTCTTAACTTATATAGCCCCTGTGACCTCGTTCACCTGGTCCAATGGAGGCCAGCACCTATTGGCTGTCGGCCAACCAATTTGAAATACATCACTAGTTGCCGGGCAGACTCTAGCCCACCAGATAGAAGCCCCCCCACCCAGGTAGCTGATACCAGTCAGGTAGGCAGAGGGAGCAGGTTTCCCCCCTCCCTCAGGAATGTATCCAGCTCAGGTTACCTAAAGAGATAGGGTAAAGGTGGGTCTCCTCTGCTGGGCCCATCCTAATCACATTGTCACAGCACAGAGATTTTGGGAGAAACAAAGGTGGCTTCCTGCCACAATATCCTTCCCAAAATTACAGCATTTCATCACTGAATACAGAATGGATTTCTTAACACACTACATGAAAATCTGAGTTAAAATTAGACTTTTTCTCCAGAAGAACCTGAAGGATATATCTTAGGAGAATTCCATAAAAATAAATTACCTCCTGTCAAAATGGCAGCCATCTCCTATAGATCTCAGAGGGACTTACCTCTTAATTTTCTAGCTTTTTAACTTTTGAGATGTTGAAACAGGGAAGAGGAAAGGAGAAAGAGTGGAAGAAATAAAAGCTTCCCTATAACATATTTTACTTTAATGTTTTTTTCAAATGTGAACTCCAATAGAAAATAAGTGTTATCTCAGAATGAAAACATGTTTTTTGGGGGGTTTATCCCCTTCTTTGGACATATTGCTGCACTAGATAAAGTTTGTTGCATGTTTACTCATTGGAATGAGCATGTCATGAGATGAACAACATTTGGCGCAAAGAAAAAGTTGTACGAGGGAAAAAACACAATAAAAAACATTTTCACTCAACCCCCCCCCCCCCGCTCCCCACACCTGTTCAGTCTTTCATGGTATTTTTAATCCATACAGTTTCACTAAATCAGGGACCCAGATTTGTATCACAAGCACACATTTAACAAGTGTACATTTATTTTCTTTTGCATAATAATTTTGCCATACTAAAAATATAGATATAATATTACATTCATTTGTTTTGAAAATAGCCATTTTGTCTTTACTTATACATATGAACTATGCCCCACCAATCAAGATAATATTTCTGAACAGGTAGAACTTGTAGTGCTCAGTTGTTAAGCATGTAAAAATATGCACAGGATCTCTGCACTGCATTGAATTAAAAGCACTGGAATTAAAATCCCACTACCAGCAGGAAAGAGGCAGCAATTAGAAGGGGGCTGTCATCTGGAAATTAGAATAGGGAGTAGGTGGTGAAAGTGGATGACAGAAAGAATTTGAATAAAGGGGCTGGAGGAGTGCAGGATGTGTACAGTCATAGTTTGTGCACATTGTATATCCACAGTGCATATTGGAGCAATTTAAAATAATTCATTAATTTTATTATTAATTACCTTTAGAAGACCCAGGAAATTGCATAGATGTTAGGCATAACTGTCAGTATCAATAAATGGGTAACTGTGTATCTAGCTTTATAAACACTGTTTCACAATTTAAGGACTCCTAATTATGCCCGTCTAGCAAGGCAGACCACAGGCCAGATTTCCTGCTTCACTGAGTGTTTACATTTGGAAAATGAACGAAAGGGTGAGGCCAGGAGGTGGGGGGAGGGGTGTCAGGGAATCCTGTGAAGGCTGCCAGCTTCTCTTCTCAGCCTTTCAACCTGGCACAGACTACAGAATCCTAGAGCCAACTGGCAGCTATGTCCAAGTGACCGCCTACCAGATATGCAGAGTTGAAACAAGCCATTTTGTAGTCACTCCTGTTCTGCTCTTCTCTCCCTAATCCCTGAATAAGGTACTTCAGGGACTACACCATCTAATCTAACTGTTCTGTCTCTGCAACTACTGTTGGCTCCTTGATGTCAGGAAGATTCCCAGAAGTAGGCTGGGAATGGCTTGATGTGCAAAAGGAGAGGAGGATCGATGTGCAAAAGAATGTGCAATGGCTCAGTGTGCAAAAGGACAGGAGTGGAGGAATGAATCTATCCCCATGTATCTACAAATACAGTGTATCTGGCTGTGTGTTTAAAACAAATCCTTTTCTGGGGGACAGGACCATCTGAAGAATCACACTGTATGCTTTACAGCTTGGAAAGGAATTTATTTTTGTTTTTTAAATTGTATGTATGACTTTTCATTAACTGTAGTTTCATTCTGCTGGTCATCCACGAATAATCAATTATGTGTAGAAGTTGGTATGTAGGCACACAAAGATTAATAGGGAAAAGAACTAATGCAATACATCATAATACTTTGATATCACTTAAATATTAATTCCTTTTATTAATTGAGTTTTTAAAAGCAATTTTAGAAAGCTTAGAGATCCTCATTAGAGCTTTCTCACACTGAAAAACAAGCAGTTACTACTTCAGCATTTCATAGTAAGCACTTCTTTATAAATGAATATTTTTCAATTATTACAGTTCAATTTTTCTTGCAAACAAACCGGTTGATTTTAGCATTTTGTGACCATTTCCTAACAAATTATTATTTTATAGATTCATAGATTCATAGATGTTAGGTTCGGAAGGGACCTCAACAGATCATCGAGTCCGACCCCTGCACAGGCAGGAAAGTGTGTTGTGTTCAGATGACCCCAGCTAGATGCCTATCTCACCTCCTCTTGAAGACCCCCAGGGTAGGGGAAAACACCACCTCCCT
>NW_017729032.1:252207909-252218313 GCF_001723915.1 Gavialis gangeticus | reverse complement strand
CTATACTGCCCTGGGCCTTCCTTTTACTCCCTATATGTGTGAAAACAATTTTTTGTTATCTTTAACTTGGATGCCATCCTCAGCTCCAAGGTAGCTTTGGCCTTTCTAACTTCCTCCCTATAACTGCGAGCTGAGGAGGCATACTCTTCTTTAGTAATTTATCCTTGTTTCCATTGCTTATATGCCCCCCTTTTTGCCCTTAGGCTGCTCTGGATTTCTCTGGTCAGCCAAGAAAGACTCTTGGCCCCTTTTCCCCTTTCCCCCCACATCAGGATCATCCCCCTCTGTGCCTGAAGAATCATTTCCTTAAGGCATAACCACTCTTCCTGGGCTCCCATCTCGCCAAATCTCTTACTTTGCAGTCATTGACTAAACGCCTGAGCTCGCTGAAGTCAGCCTTCCTAAAGTCCAGCACTTCCACCTTACTAGTTATGTTTCCCACTCCATGCCTTATGGTGCATTCTATAATTTGGTGGTCACTGTTCCCCAGGTGACCACTGATCTGTAGGTCCCCTACCATGTCATCTCCCATTGCCAATACCAGGTGCAGTAAGGCATTCCCCCTAGTGGGACTATGTACCTCCTGCATCAGGTGGAGGTCCTGTACACAGGATAGGAACCTGCGTGAATGGTGGGAATTTGCTGTCTGTGTCTCCTAGCAGATGTCAAGGTAGTTTAGGTCCCCCATGACTACTGCTTCCCTAGTCTTTATGGTCTCCGAGAGCTGCCTCAGGAGTTCCAAATCTAGTTCTTCCCCTTGGTGTGGGGGTCTATAGCAGACAGCTATCACCAAATCCCTTTGCCCTTGACCTCCATGTATCCTAACCCACAATCCTTCTACTTTCTCCTCCTCCAATTGTATTTTGATAAGGGTTGATGTATAACACTCCTTGATATAGAGCACAACCCCTCCTCCTCTCCTCCCTGCTCTATCCTTTCTGTACAGCTTATAGCCTGCAATGTGTTCTACCCAGTCGTGGGTAGAGTCCCACCAGGTTTCTGTTAACCCCACTAAGTCGTAACTGTTTTCTGCAAGCAGGAGTGTTAGTTCATCCTGCTTGTTCCCCGTGCTTATTTTTATGAACTTCTCATATTTAAAATTGTTTGATGATACTTTGTGAAAACCTATGACTTGCTAATTGTTGTCATTTACTGCAAATTCCTATCTGTGCATTTTTCATTCACCCTTTGAACTGTATGATTTGACATCATACAGTTTTCTAATTTACTTGGCTTCTTAATTAAAGTTGTGCTTTGAGAGGTTATTTCTTAAGATTTCTAGCCAGAAGGAGATGGGAAGGCATTATGGACAGACAAAAGAATCATATCAAGTTTAAAGATGCTAGGGTAGACTAGTGCATGTCAGATGAGCCACAGTAAGTGCTGCCTGTCTTTTATCTCCCTGGTAAAACAAAGCCCCTGGGTAAGGTTAATGTTAAAATTAGCACTGCCAACACCCTGTTTATCATGGAACAGATTACCTTGACTTTTGCTTACTCCTTTTAACTAAATATAATAATTTAACTTATCCATAGGATTATTATAGGAAAAGTGAACAAGTCATAAAACAGGGATAAGTTTGTTTTTTTTTAAATACCTTCTTAGATTTGGTTAAATGTTGAGTTAATGGATTGGCTATTCACTGAGATCATAAAATACTCCATGAGAAATATTTACATTGTTTATTCCTGTCTCATTCCTAAGGTACCATAACTGAACTTTCATATGCACATACAGTACTAGATGTGAAGAGAGGCATTTAGTCACAACAGTTCAGGAGAATTCATGGAACTGTTCTTCCATTCCACATTCATATTGTTTATCTGCCACATACATGGATTAAATCCTCTGATCACCAAAGGGTGTTGCACCAAACTGCAACCAACTATTCACTGTGTACCCAATAATCTGATATACTAGATAATCTATTAATATCTAGAATTCTACATGTTATGTCTTAATCCAAAAGCAGCATACAAAAACTTCATGGCTATTCTTATTATATTTCCTTCTATTAAAGCCATCCCTTTGTCTTTTTCCACTGTGGGTATGTACAGACATTCAAGGAGGTTAGTGAGAGGTTAGATCAAGTTAAAAATGGCCATCCAATATAAGGTATGAGGTCAGGATGAGGGAGACTAGTGTGTGGGAGGAAGTTTAGGGGAAGTGGGAGGGCCATCAGGCTCATAGAGTGATTGGGGGGGGCAGGTGGGGTCCACAGGGAGCATCAGGGAGATCAAGGGGGCTTGTGGGATGGGGAGTTGTTGGACTCATGGGGGGAGGTGCTGGCTCATCTGTGGGGGGAGGGGAGGGAGGGAGGTTGTCTGTTTGGGCCTGGGGAAAGGAGCCAGGGAGGAGCTAAAAACAGCCCCATGCTGGGGGGAAAGTAGGGAAAGCACAGCCCCAGGGCAGGGGTCAGTGGCTGGGCTTTCCCAGCCCTGGGACTCCACTGGGAACTGTACAAAAGTTCAGGTAAATCACTCTTGCTGGACCTGATCTAAGTTAAGCTACCTCAGAGGCATGCTTGGGCATGAAGAGATGAAATTAGGAAGGCCAAAGCACAACTGGAATTGCAGCTAGTAAGGGAGGTGAAGGGTAACAAGAAAGGTTTCTACAAGTATGTCAGCAACAAGAGGAAGATGAGGGAAAGTGTTGATTCTTTACTGAATGATTGAAGCAAACTAGTGATAGATGATGTGGAGAAGGCTGAAGTACTCAATGTCTTTTTTACTTCAGTCTTCAGAGGCAAGGTCAGCTCCTAGACTACTGCACCTAGCAGCACAGTTTGGGGAGAAAGTGAGCAGCCAGCAGTGGTGAAAGAACAGGTTAGGGACTACTTAGCTGATTAGAGGTCCCAGTCACAGAAGCCTATTGTGCATTTCCCCATCTGAGAGCTTTGATCAGCTGACCAGGGCTCGCAGCTGTAGGAGCATGGAGAGCCCAACTTGCTACTTGTTGGTGCAGAGGGAGCCTAGGTTTGGGCTTTCCCACACCAGCAATATGGTGTGATGGGATCTGATGCAAGATCCCACAATTGTGTCTCCTTCCATGAATGTGTGGCATGGCAGGAAGCACAGTTGCTGGAATCCAGTGTCAGATCTCATTACACTTTTCATTTAATGTCTGTCAGGGGCCTTAACAGGAACCCCCCTGCCCCCACAAACTTATTGTTTTTAGCTACTGTCTTAGACTGTCAACAGTCTGTCAGAGGAAGGGTTGCCAGAGTAAAACCTGGATTAGATTTAAGGACCAATTCACTCTATCTTCTGGGCTGGGAGGATTTTGTGGTTTGAGGCAGGGGAGTGGAAAGCAGGAGATTCAGGTTCTGCACCTAGCTCTCCATTTTATGCTCCAGTTTTTTAACCATACCTTTCCCCCTTCTGCTTTACCTAGTCCTATAATCCATTTACCTCTTTAACATTCACTTTTCCACAACTTCTGCTTTCCTAGAGCAGAGAGGTGTAGTTAGCTATGTTAGTCTGTAGTCAAGGTACTCTGACAGCATCTGATGAAGTAAACTTTAGCTTGTTCTCTCTCTCTCTCATATATATATATTTGATATTTTGATTAGTCTATAAGGTGCACATCTACCCTGCCTTATGCTTCTCTACTCAGTCCATTTCCTTTTCTCCTCTGTTTATGGTGTGAAGCAGGGAAAAACTAACAGGGAAGCAAAGGGCCTGGAGAGAAGGAAATTGCACATCAGTTTTCAACTAGGGTTGAGAAACCAGTATATCATGTGTCAAGAGGTCCTCCCCTGTAACTACCACTTAGTTTGTCACGAGTGACTAGTACAACTGAGACATGTTTTGTGACCTCAGATGACACACACTGTCTATATAACACTGGAGCGTCAGCCTTGTCCATTTGTGAGATTTGCACAAATCTGCTACAGTTTCTTCCCTGCTACCTCTTGGATACAAGGTGCTGTTCCTGAACTGATTGGGAAAGAATCGGTCCTTTTTCAAAGGCATAACTTTTGCACCTGTATAAAGTCAACCATTTAACAAAAGATAACTTAAGGGGCAGATTGGGATATGGACATGTTAAAAAACAAACATCAACCCTTCCTGTATATTTAAACATCACATGTATTTCTTTATAGCCCTGAAGGATGTGGAAAAAAAAATCATTATGTGTCTTGAGAAAGATGAAAAAGATGGTTAGGGGAGAAACACATCCCTTCATTACTAAGTGAAGCATCTTAATGACATATTGTCCAAGTTCCATTCCACCCTGCTTGAAAATGGTTAAGATGTCTCCATTTCTAGTGTACTAGTAGACTAGTGTTCTAGTCTTTTACTATGCTACCCACAGGGGCAAAGAGGAAGAGAACCCACTCACCTCTTACATCTTTTTTTTCCCAAGGATTTAAACAATGTTGCAAGCACAATAGCAGCAGCGAATCTGAGTACTAAGGGGCTCCATCACGCTTTGCCTATACCTGTCCTCCAAAACTGACCCACTCTTTAACAGGAGAACCATCATAATATCGTGTGATTAAGCCACATGACCGGGACCTTGATTTGCTCTTGAACCCTTGGTAGGGTAAACAAAATCACAACATTTCAAAAAGAACAGGTTTTGTGACCACAGCTTTGGCAAGTGTGGATGACCTAAAACCTTCCAAGGTGTTTATAAGTAGCATTTAAAATTGGAGAGTGCAAGATGCTGGAGCTCTCTCACAGAAGGGGGTAAGGTTGTGGAGAGGAAATAAGCACAAGTCCCTCCAAATCTCTAAAGATAAGTGATCAGGCACTTCAGGGATATGTAGCTTTCCTTTCAGCTTGTAGCATGAAAGTCCTATGTAGAAATTCTACAGCAAAAGCAGAGGAAGGAGAGTGAACAGCTTTAGTGAGAATACTTCCTTTACCAGCTGAAGAGACTGAGTCTGGTTCTCTGAAGACTTCTTTATTAAATAATAACAGTTTCTCCTCTCCACTGGAATAGAAGCTTTCAGAGGGGGCTAATTTATAGAGAACAAGAGCTTCTATGCTTAGCGTGCTGAGAATCAAGCACTGTCCTCTCTTTCCAACAGGAACATAATTACTAGTGGAAGCATCAACTAAGAAAGAAAATACTTCTAGCCTTTCTGTGCTGCTAGCACCAGGATCTAGCACTCGCTAGCTTCTTTGAACTGCCAAGCCCAGCTCCAACACTGTCACCAATACCAGTAAGTATAGTTTAATGTCCTCTTAATGTATGAAGGATAATTGTATGATATATACTGTATTCAAACACATGCACACACATGCACTAACCTACCATTTTAAACAAGAGAATCACATATTGGCTTGCACAGTTTTAACTCTGTAAAATAAATGTGACAATTAGAATACCATTGCAGGTAATAACAGTCTGTAAATGTGTTATGATTAAGTTGCATGCATAGATATAGCATTCAGATGATTTCAGATTCTAGAAAACATTAAGAGAATAAGGAAAGAAAAACATTTAGTTTATTTTCAAAAAGGAAAGTGAAGGTGAAGGAAAACAAATTCTAATGAATGGAGTTTTAGAAAACTTTTAGTGATTTGGGACATTATTTCCAAGACAAGACACCTACAAAATGTGTGATCAGCTGAAAGATGGTCAGTATTTTTAACCCAATTGTAATATGAAAATGTGCCAATTAAATGCAAAAAAACAAAAACAAAAAAACAATAAAAACCCCTTATTTAAACAATCAGACAGTTTAAGGCCTTTTAGCCGTAAGTGAACTGAATGAGTTCAATCGACTCAGAGGCTTAATGATAGCTGAAGTTTCCCTTACTTTGTCTCATAAGTGGAAATTCTTGTTTATAAATAAGTTAACAATATCAATAGGCTCCAATTCAGCTGGTGTTTAAGAACATGCTTAATTCCATTCTTTCTAGCAAAGGACTTGAGCATATGCTTAAACTTAGGAGAAAGTCTCCTTAATTTTAGGGTAAAAATATGTATGGATTTCAAAGCCATTAGAAAATAAAAGACCAGTTAGTTTTATATAACAAACACTGTGGGTGAATTAGGCATATAGAGATATAGTAATTTGCGTACCAAGGGCAAGTTTGCATATGCATCTTTACATCATGATAAGCAAACCTATTCCAGCAGCAAATTAGTGAATCCTTCTTTATGCTGGCCAGCAAGTAGACTGGTAGAGTCAAAGCTTCCTATTCCCCACATCCCTCCTTCCTGGCTTTCTGAGACAATCGGAGTTGCTGGTACTGTGAGTCTATTGTATGTACCTAGATCCAGTTTCTGCTAAGTTCATGCCAGTGTGCACATTTCGTTCCTTCTTATGACCATATGTGGGTGCATACACAAAAGCACAAAGCATTGAAAAGCAACTGTTGAAAGAACAAGCCTCTTTTGTCATATACACTACTAATGAGAGTGACAGCTAAGTTAGTACTTCCATGATATTTATGGTTTATAGTGATATATGTAGCAGAAGAAACAGGTGGGTTGTCAAATTTTACTTTGAACGTGCAGTGCTGGTGTTTAGAAAAGTGTTGTTTTGACATGAATTTTATATGGAAGTCAGGGATAACAAATATACACAGAACAGCAAGATGTTGTTTTCAAGCATGACTTGACGACAGCAAGATGTTGTTTTCAAGCATGCTTTTTCAAGCATGACATGAGACTGAGCTTGCTCTCAATATCAAGGCTGAATCAGGGAAGATTTTCCACTGATGGTACCAGCATATTTTCTTGATTCAAGTATTCTTAAAACAGAAGTGAATTTTCTAGTGTGTGACACTCTCTTTCAGTTTGGACCAACAATTCTCAACTGAGGATTGGCAAGAATTTGCCACGGTTGCTATGACATCGACACAGTTGTATCCTGCAGCAGTGGCAGTCTATGTACTCCTGTTTTCAGGAGGTACACAGGAGCTGAACTGAGAAGCAAATGAAAGAGAAAGCCATGCCTGCCTGCATTATGTTATATGCAGGCAGGCATGCCGCTTCTGCTGTAGCTCTTTTCAGTCAGGTCCAACGTGCCTCTTGAAAAGGGGCAGTTCTACTAGGTGGCCGCAGCATCTATCTCCAGGCTGCTGCCACTGCACTATGTGCCTCCATTTTCTAAAGGCAAGCTGAAACAACGGGGAAGAATTGCAAGCAAATCGGGCACCTGTCTGCATAATGTAATGCAGTCAGTCACAGCTTTCTGCTGAAATCGCTTCTTGGTTTGGCCTCTATGTAACTCCTGAGAAAACAAAGGCAATGGCTTTCTCCTTGCAGCCCTTTCTCAGTTCAGTTCAGTTCCAAATGTGCCTCCTGAAAAAAAAGGAGCATGGGACAGTTCCACATGCCCCGGCCACCTCTGGTTCTGGGACTCACCATGCAGGGTCATACTGGCAAGGGCTGCAGCAAGACCACATATTCCTGCCACAGCCAGTTCCCAATATTGCTCTGCAGGGGGTTCATAGCAAAATTCCCCCTGCCTGCAATGAATATATTTAATTTGGGATGAATATATTTAATTTAATCAATTAATAACATAATAGTTAGTGACAGAAATACAATGTTTACAATAGTCAGAATCTATTGTAATTAATTTCTTTAATAGGGTGTATCTGAATTTTGGTAAGTTCTGGAGGGGTGCATTGAGTCTAAAAGGGTTGAGAACCACTGGTTTGGATACTGCATATCTGATCTAGATTTATGAGGATGAATACTACCAATGTGCTTAGTAGGCCTGTGCAAATAAGGAACTATTGGATTCAGATTTGGATTCAGACGATTCTGATTCCAGTGATTTGATTCAGAGATTTGGATTGCTTTTCTGATTCAATTCAGCTGAATCAGCTTTGGAAGATTCGGTGCCGATTCGAAGAGATTCAGCCACAGAGTATAATGGAGAATCACTGAAATATCTATAACCTCGTTGTTTTTTGGCTGATTCAGGTGACACTTGCAGGGGTAATAGCCTCTGCTGAAGGCATGTTTCAAGGTGACAGGTGCAGGGGTTTCTGGGAAACTGCACCTCAAGCTGCTGACAAGAAAAACTTGTGTCACCAAGGTTCCCTCTAAGGTGTGCGCGTGCGTGGCTGCACACAACTAAAAGTCTGAAGACAAACTGCTACAGATGGAGATGAAGACTTTTGCTTGCTGCCAGAGATCACAAGCTTCTAGCTGCCACCTTCCTGGGAGTCCATGTCCTCTGCCTTCTCCAATGCTGTCTCTGGCAGTCCTTCCTAGATATTCACTCTTCAGGTATTTGATTCAACTATTATCAAAACTCCTTTGTTTTTTTGTTTGTATTATCTTCTGTTCTCCAGGCTAAATAAACTAGTTCTTTCAGCCTTTCCTTACAAGTCTTGTCTCCCAGACCCCTGATAATTTTTTTTCTCTGTATTAGATTCTTTCCAAACTGTCCACATCCTTCTTGCAGTGTGAGGGACACAATAGTCCAGGTGAGGCCTCACCAGTGTTGAATAAAGTGGAAAAATTATATCCCTTGATTTGCAAGCGACACTCCTGTTAATATAACCTAGGATGCTGTTGGCTTTTTTTTGGAGCAAGAGTACACTTTTAGCTTAGATTCAGTTCACAGCCTACTGTAACCCCCAGGTCCTGCACTGCAGTATTGCAGTCTAGCCAGCATTACCCAGTCTGTATTTGTGCACATAGACATTACATCTCAAGTGTAGGACTTTGGACTTGTTCTTCTTTAATCTCATCTCCCTGATTGCAGACCAGTCTATCCAGGTAATTCTGGATCTTAGCCCTGCTCACCAAGAGTTCTCAATTTTACTGAACTTGGTGTTATCTGAAAATTTGCTAAGGATACATTCAATCCCATCATTCAAATAATTAATGATGTTGAACAATACCAGGCCTGGGACAGAACCTAGGGAACCCCACTTAATACCTTTTCACTGAGCAGAATGAGGACTACTCATTGAGCATGATGATCCAACTAGTCATGTATCCACCCTACAGTACCTTCATTTAGTCTGAATTTCTTTAGCTTGTTAATGTGAATGTCATGGGAGACGGTGTCAAAAGCTTTGCTAAAAACAAGGCATACCATGTCCAATTTGTGAGCAGGCCCAGGGGTGAGCCAAGAGCCCCCATGTCCACTCCTATACTTCTGTGCCATGGCTTAGTGCCCCCCCCCCCAACACACTGCTAGTCCATGCAGCAAAAAAACTGCCCCGTACTAAGTGGTGCTGAGTTGGGGGCCAATCTTGGGGGGGGGGGAGGGGTGTGCCTCCCACCCCATGACCCCCCTACCAGTCACCTGTCAATAAGGGCACTAAATTTGCCCTTTCCCAATCATCCAGGACCTCACCCAACCTTCACAGCTTCTCAAAAAAGATAGTTAATGGGTCCAAAATTCCTTCAATTCCTTCAGCACCCTTGGATGAATGCCATCTGGCCATGCTGGATTGAAAGCATCTAGCTTCTGTAAGTAATCCCTAACTTGTTCTCCAATTACTGTAGATTCTTTTTCTTGTCTAGTCTATGTAAAACTCCTTACTTCAAATCCTTACTACATAGACAGAACTTCAAATATGTGTTTGAACATGAAAGGAAAAGACACTTAGAATGTTTCTGGAAAGGAGGGTGAAAATATTTAAGGAAAATATTTAAGGAGGGTGAAAATATTTAAGAAAAGGTGAAAACTTTCTTGGGGTACCCAGTTTATCTTTGGATTTATGTGTGCTTCATTGTGTCCCCAGTTCATGATGAAATTACACTTCTGGATGATGCATGTCTGTTTTCTGCTTAGTTGGAATAAATATTATTTATACTTAATGTGTTTCTGCTGTTCATGGAGTGCCACAGTCGCCCAAGAGTTTTTGACAGGCATCCAGTTTTGCAGAGACAGTGCCATCAAGTAAACTTTTAACTAGCAAGAAATGCAAGTGTGAGTTTGCAACCAAAAATTTTTGGACAGAATGAGAAGAAGATTTTATTTTCATGGATAAAAATGGTAAATTTCTATGCCTCATCAGCAATATGTCACTTATGTATTGCAAGAGATCAACCTGTAATGCAAGCATAAGACAAATTAGCCAATTTTCATTTGAATATCCTCCTGGAACAGACATGAAGGAAAATTAGCTAGCTTCCCTTAAAACCATGCCTTTGCCATTAGCAGTAACTCCTACTGTTAGAAAGACAAGTTGATGTAAATGACAAGAACTACTTTTTTATGGCATGAAATTTCATTCCAACTACATGTCCTTATTTAGATGGATATGTTATCAAGAACACCATTAAAGTGACACTGATTTTGTATGCAGATAACAAGAAACTCTGAAAACTAATAAGCCAGATTCCAGCTTTATGGCACACTTCAGAAACATGCATCTCCCAAATCAGTATTGATTTTGCAAAAAGACTTAAAGAACTAACTACTATCTAGCTTAGCAATTCACAAATCAATGGACATCCAAGACGGGT
>NW_017729032.1:252201779-252202909 GCF_001723915.1 Gavialis gangeticus | reverse complement strand
TAACAAGAAACTCTGAAAACTAATAAGCCAGATTCCAGCTTTATGGCACACTTCAGAAACATGCATCTCCCAAATCAGTATTGATTTTGCAAAAAGACTTAAAGAACTAACTACTATCTAGCTTAGCAATTCACAAATCAATGGACATCCAAGATGGGTCAGAGGTAATATTTGTTTGCTTTGTTTCAACTAATATGAACATAAAAATGTTGGATTTAGTGGCTTTTCAAGAAACAAGCAAGGGTATTGTTGTTAGGAACAGACTGGACAGCACATTGGAAAGTGCTACTCCTTCCCCAAACAGACTTTTTAGTGTTGCAAGGGATGGAACTCCTGCAGAGTTGGAGGGAAAAGAAAGGTCTTCTCAGACTCTTAAAAAGTCACTCCAATTTCCTAAAAACTTCATGTATGTTTTTGTTGGTATTATCCAGAACAAACTTATAGGCAAGTATTTCAGGTATAAAAATATTGTGCAGATGATTCTGCAAACTGTCAAAGCCATCTGCTTTAATGGGAACAATATCAATGACAGATAAAAAAATAATTAAAGAGCTTGCTCTTGATTAACAAGAACCATAATGACCACTTAACTAAAAAGGAGGAGACATCCAGAAATGTCTTGACCAGATTTTCTCAAGCTGCTGTTCACAATCAAAATAAATGGAAGCTTCTCCAAAGAACTAAAACTCAAGAGTATTCCCTAAAAAAAAAAGGAGAAGAGAAATCCAGGAACACAACAGGAAACTGCAAAAACTTCTAGACAACATTTGTGATCGATTTGAAGACATGCAGAATTTAAAACCCAGCTTTGCCTTTCCTGATGAATCCGGTTATGGTTAATGTGATCAGTTATGGCAGACTAAGCATGGAGCCTCCAGTAATTGATATGCATCTACTCAAACTCCAGGATGAGGAGGGACTAATGATTGTGTAACTGTGTTCTGGACATAAGTGCCAGGCCTAGTATATGTTACCCAAGAAACCTTGGGCAAGACTCGTATAATATTCAATGCAACATGCTGCTCTGAATCACTGTATTCTCTTGTTCAAGTGTCTGCAAGTGGAAATTAAGGAAGTCCTTAGGGAATAATATAGTTTCATAGATTCATAGTTTCTAGGGTCGGAAGGGA
>NW_017729032.1:252201256-252201768 GCF_001723915.1 Gavialis gangeticus | reverse complement strand
GGAGTCAATAATGACTCCCAGATCCTTTTCCACCTCTGTGGAAACATGTCACAGACTTTCTTCATACTTTCCTTATACACATCACCCTAACTTCAAACAGCTCACTTCCAGGACAGAGAACCAAAAGGCAACCAGCAACTAGTATTAGCACAAATATACCCTTTTTGTAAAATTGTAATGTTTCTATTTATTGCAGGGCACTGGGATAAGAGGACAAGCAGCCTGAGGGATTGCCTGCCAGTGCTAGAGGAGAGATAATGAGGGACTTGCCTGACCAGAAGAGGGCTTAGGCTTGAATTATTTTAGCCCAGATCCTGTACTAGTCAGGTATTCCCTCCCCAGCACCTACAAGGTGACGAGCTCCTGGCTACAGGGCATCAGGCATCCTAAAGGGATCTGGATTGAACTAAATAACTCTTCAGGCCTGAGAACAGAGGCAAACTCCCTGAGCAGAGAAACAAAGGTTAGCAGGCAAGTGGTCTTTGTTTTATGCAAGCCCCTAGAGGGTTTGA
>NW_017729032.1:252193509-252196256 GCF_001723915.1 Gavialis gangeticus | reverse complement strand
AGCTCCTGGCTACAGGGCATCAGGCATCCTAAAGGGATCTGGATTGAACTAAATAACTCTTCAGGCCTGAGAACAGAGGCAAACTCCCTGAGCAGAGAAACAAAGGTTAGCAGGCAAGTGGTCTTTGTTTTATGCAAGCCCCTAGAGGGTTTGAGGGGCCTACCAGTGGTCCATCTTCCCAGGGAAGGGCTGAACTGGGGCCAGAGGGTCTGAGAGTCAGGGGGCTGAGTGAATAGGTTCAGGTATAGCCTGTGTTGGAAGGTGTATCTGCTGGAAGATAAGGAGGGCTTGCTCTCTTAAGGGGGAACAGGACTCTTTCTACTATATGTGTGTTTTTTGTTATAGCTCAGGCGCTTATGGTTCATGTTACTGTTTAGTCCAGTGGTTTGCCTGGGACTGTAAGGTGTGGTAACAGCGGTCCCATTAGTGCCCAAAAGGAGACATGATCACCTTGGGCCCTGTCAGAGGAAGGTTCAATGCTTAAGCTGCTCTTGAGTCCAGAGAAGAGCATAGTTCAAGGCTACAGAGCCACGCAGGGACCTGGGACCCAGCAGAGAGGGCCAGGGGCCCCTTGACTGAAAAGACAAATGACAGCTAGAGCTTCAGAGCCAAGTCTGACATAATAGGCCTAGGCTAGAAGACCTATTGAGATAATAGAAGGGGCAGAGACCCAGGAGGCTGAGGTCCCCAAAAAGGGAAAAGCATTATTATAACAACTATGAGGCATGGGGTGTGGTGTAGGAGAAAATTTGGAGCCACATAATTAGCCCATAAGGAGCAAGGAGTAAAATCCCATGAGGGGCCTGAGGACCAGGGAAGACTAGTGGGGGTTCAGTGAGATCGGGGCTGTGTAAAGACCCATGGGCAACCTCCTAATTTATTATTTTACCATCAAGGCATGGCAGAAAAGATAGGAAGGTGCCCTAGAGGTGGAGCGGGCATGGATGCAGAGCCACCAGGGGGTATCACAGTCACTGCTTGGACCCCAGCCTGTGACACTATTAGATTTGAGAATACATGTGTAAACATTATGTTGCAAATACAATATGAATACTATAATATGGTGAGGAGGTCTATATTTTTAGTTTTTTTCCATGTGACTTTCAGGAAAGGGACTGCAGCAGTATGTTTGGGGAAGAGTGAGGTATATCAACATACAATTTACAAGGTGTAGGTACTGAAGCTTTCAACCATATGGAGATTTGGCCACCCCTGCTCTATACATTGAGAAGAGACTTCCTTCTTCCCACAGACACAATAACTCCCTAAACTCCCTTGGGTTCTGAACCTCTCTAGGGCAGGTATGTGTCTACTGAACACAATCAAAGCCTGAAAGAGTTATTAGTACTATAGTAGAACAAATAGTAACATTCACTGGGCAATATATCTCTGTAGTCTCTTATGTCTATTCTAGCAGGGCACATTGAGGCTTATCAGTAGTGTTCCTGGATAAAATGGCACTACAATAACTGATATACAAGACATTCTACCAAGACCACTCTTTTCTTCATTTAAGAATGACAGATTTTAATTTATGAATGACAGATTATATTCTTGTTTCTGTTTAAATTTATTATTAAAATACCATGACTTGCAAATTATATGCCATTTACATTTTGATATTTTTTCACACTTTAGCAAATATACCCAAGGCTGACATGAAATTAGAGAGAATCATTATAGGTCTTTGTATTTTCATGTTAAGAATACTCACTTTGATTAAAGAAGAGAGTTTTTTGAACTTACGTACTTTTGTTTCCTTCAGATGTCCAAAAAAATATAACGAAAAATGTCACTTTTACTGTTGTAATCTATTCAGTCTCAATTAATCCAGCTTCACTAAAATTACATTATAGCAAAATTGGAGTCTTTTTTCAGACCAGACATACAACTTGACTACAATTTTCATATTTGGGTGCTTAATTTTATGCACTCAAATGAATTTGACTTGATTCTCACATAGGCTGACCCTCCAAACTTCTACTGAAGTAGATTAATTATGAATCCTCAGAACCATTAAATAAAAAATTTTGCTTTTCATTAAGGAACCTAAATATTGATTTAGTTATATAACTAAAGGCAACCAGACTGGAAAGCAATGGCTTATTCTAATATTATAAAAGCCTAAATCTTTCTATCTGTCTGTATCGCTTTATTCACACTTTGACTGGCTGATGGAAACAGCCAATCAGAGTGCTCCAAGCGTGGGGGAGCGCCACCATGATTCTGAAGCCGTGCCAAGGACTGGACAGAGGGTTGGGGAGCCGAGGCCTGCAAGCAGCACCGAGGACCTGACAGGGGGTGGGGGAGCCATGGTCAGCAGCACTGGCCTTGGCTTCCCCACCCCGCTCCCTGCAAGAGGCAGAACAGTGGCAGCATGGGGTGTTAGGTGGTGGCACTCCATCCCAATCCCCGCCCATCCCCCTGCCATTCTTTATGGGTAATTGGCTAATATTCCAGTAAACATGGATTTATTGAACTTGTGATGTACAAATGTGTGTACTTCTGGCAATAAACATCAAGCACCAAATTAACCATAAGAGCAGGTATTGCACATTGATCTACTGAGATCCTAAATACAGAATGATAAACACTTTATGCTCATATTTATACATTCTCAGAAACATTTTTTGTTGTAGTTAAATATAAATTTATGTATGTAAAATCCCTTCCGCTTAATATTGTATGTTATTGTGCTAAGATCAAGAAATCTGAATGGTCAGAACAAATATCGAACAAAAGTAAGA
>NW_017729032.1:252187445-252188509 GCF_001723915.1 Gavialis gangeticus | reverse complement strand
TGTAGTTAAATATAAATTTATGTATGTAAAATCCCTTCCGCTTAATATTGTATGTTATTGTGCTAAGATCAAGAAATCTGAATGGTCAGAACAAATATCGAACAAAAGTAAGACGACATCATGTTTCTTACAAAACTACAGAAATAGTTAATAGAATATAGAAATACAGAGAATAACTACTTTAAATAACCACTTTGGGACATTATTGAAATATTTGTAAGTATTGCATAACATTACATTTTATTTCTATACTAGCTTAGATATTCAGAAGAGTAAAACTCTGTTCTTATTTTTAGAGATTGTGTGTCTTCTAGGCTGCTATTTTGTTTCACAGAAGAATTATGTTATAGGTTTGATTAGCGGTATTGCTATAACACTAGACAATGTCTGGCATTTCATAACTATATGAGCAAAAAGTCCAACTTCCAGAACTAGAAGACTAGGAGTAATAAGTATATAAAGAACAAACTACATTAAGGATACCATAAATCATGGAATTCAACCTTAATTTAGCTTGTATCCAGTCATCTTTATTTCTATGTTTTATGGCTTCATACTTGCTATCTAGAAAATAAAAGCTCAACAAGCCATGAAATACCCATAACCTGCCTCTACTTGCTGTTTCCAGGTCATTACTTGCTTCTAAAGACCAATACTGCTTCCAGTTTGTGAAGCAATGTCAACAATACTCTCTTGATACCCTGCCCCTCAACCTGTGCCTCAGAAACAATTAGTGGCATGGCACTGGATGATAATTACACAGTTTTGACATTGTATGCACTCTCACAGGGTGTAGGCACATGTTACAATTAGTATGTGCTGACTTGGTGGTGGTGTGTTACACTCAGCATGTGCTCTGAACAGTTCCCTCTGTAATGTGCACTGCCCTGACCTGCTACTAGAGGGCTGGTGAGAAAGGGAGTAGACAGAAGCTGGAAATCTGTTCTGTACCTGCCCAGATTGCCAGCGCTATAGCTGCAGTGTAGAGTCCAATATTGGTACTTGCTGCCCTCTGTCAGCACAGATTGGGCCCCTGTACACATTCCCCTCTACCCACATTCTCC
>NW_017729032.1:252180165-252182445 GCF_001723915.1 Gavialis gangeticus | reverse complement strand
GGGGGGGCGGGAAACAGGTATAGGGGGATGCCTGGATTCCCCCTGAGAAGAGAGCTCTGGAAAGTGAATAATAGCATCAAAGGGCCCAAAGAAATGAGAAAGTGGAAGGTCACCCAGGAGATGGGGCTTGGACTCCTGGGTCCCCTCCATGCCCCAACAGGAAACCCATGTGTACTCCTAACACCCCCTGCCAAGTGTCTGGGCTTTCTGCACGCCTGAACCACAGAGAACCCAGGTGTTGGAGCCTCACCTGCTCCTGTAGGGCCTGCATTGCCACCTCATGCTCCCGGCTCTGCATCTGTATCTGCTCCTGGGCCTCCGTGCAGCTCTGGGAGCAGGGGAGGTTGGTCAGGATCGGACCCAGATCCCACCACCCCCAGCTCAGGGGTCCCCAGCTTCTCCCTTGGCTCCTCTTTCCTCACTAAACATAAGGGAAGCTTCAGGTTGGGCTCAACCTGGAGAGCAGTAGCACCAGTGGCAGCAGGGTGGGGGAGGTTCCCTGCACACCAGCCCCATGTCTGCCCCACACAAATTGCTTGGTAGCTTCTCACAGGGGAAAGTGGAGCAGAGGGGAGAGGGTAGGGGTGTGAAGAACTGCTGGCACAGATGAGAGGTCTGGTAGGTAAGTGGGCTGGGCAGGGGTGTCTGGGCTGGATCTAGGCATGTGGGGAGCTGCTGGGCCCACTCAGTCTTCTCCCATAGCTGTCTGAAACTTCAATTTTGGTGGTCATTTTTCCCAAGCTTAGTAATGGTGATGGTTTTCAGTCCCCTGTGAATCAATTGTTTAACTCAATAGATCTGGTTGAGAGTCAGAGCCCACAGTTGTATTTCTTTTGGAGCTATAGTGGCCATCCTACAACCGAACAATCTTAGTTGAAGCAAAGAATTGTTGACATCAGTGGTGCTGAAACTTTGGCCCATGAGTCATCTGACCTATGGGGTTCCCCACAAGTCTGGAATTTTGGCAGTGGGGGAGCAGTAGGAGTGTTAACTGTCCCCAAAGCCACAGCAATTATTGCTCCCCCACTGACAAACTTTCAGACCCATGGGGAGCCACACAGTCTGGATTACGTGGCCCCACATGCCAGATCTCAGTGGTGTATAGTTGCTCCATTGCTGAATCCAGCACATGAGGTCAAGACAGCATGCAAGGTCACTTTGCAGCTGGATCTGATGCATGGACCAGATCCTGCATGCAGAGGCAGTCGGTGACCATAGCCAGCAAGCAGGGTCATGCTATTACATGGTATTGTACCCATAGACCAATCCCGCACGCTGATCCTGTGCTGGATCAGGCATGTAGAATGACCCCATGCCATTCATCCAGCTTATGGTTTAGGAACACCAGTGGTTTATGTTAAGGCCTATTTTGAACAAAAGTGTTTTAGAGATGGTCCATTTTAAAAACACCATCTGTTTTTCCCAATACCATTCCCTAGAACTGAGAAGGCTTAGTTCCTATAGTCCTCCTTAAAACCTGACTGTTTTTTCAGTGTCTATACATATATAAATCAGAGGTGACAGTTCTATGAGTAATAGCACCATTGACTCCTTGGAGCTTCCTCAGTGGCACCCCAATTAGGTAATGAAAACATGAGACCTCTCTCAGGGAAGAAACTGACATTACTCTCCTTCCTGACTGGTATTTTAAGTTGCAGTTTCCTTTAATTGATCACCTACAGCTATGCTCTTCAGGGACTATGACAATGTTAACCAGTGACTCTCCAGCACTGTATTATTTATTTAGCATGAAAGCATCACAGAAAAAAATAAATCCCAGAATAAATATAATAAATCAATTTATAAACATTTTAAATTATAAATAAATATTATAAATGATTCTTATTCAGAATAAATATTCTGAATAATTACTTATGTAACTATCTGAGTAAGTATCAAGAGAAAGTTGCAAATCAAGGAGAGTGCTTCTTCTGCTCTATTTGGCACAGGTGAGGCTTCACTTGGAGTGACATGTCATTTTGGACCCCACACTTCAAAAAGTATGTGGACAGATTGAAGAGAATTCAGCAGAAAGCAAAAAAAATAATAATTAGGAGTCTGGGAAGCAAGACTTATGAGGAAAGGTTGAAAGAACTAGGGTTATTTAGTTTGGAGAAAAAAAGACAGGGTGGGAAACAGCCTTCAAATACCTGAAGAGTGATTATATAAAGAGGGCAGAGACAGACTTTTCTGTGTGGCTTTAGGTGGCAAGACTAGGAGCAATGGACTTAATCTGGAGCAGAGGAATTTTAGGATGGAGATTAGGAGAAACCTCCACAC
>NW_017729032.1:252165632-252175165 GCF_001723915.1 Gavialis gangeticus | reverse complement strand
CTGGAGCAGAGGAATTTTAGGATGGAGATTAGGAGAAACCTTCACACTTTGAGGGTGGTTAAGCACTGAAACAGAATACTTAGAAAGGTCTGGAATCTCCATCCTTGGACATTTTCAAGAGCAGGTTGGACAAACATGTGGCTGAGACATTTTAGTCAGGGATGATCCTGATGAGTAGGAGGTTGGACTAGATGACCTCATGAGTCTCTTCTAGCCCTTCTTTCTAATGACCCTACAAACTACTTGTGTGTCATATATGACACTGGCAGATAAAGTACTCAGATTTGCCAGTTATCCAATCCATTGTTAGAGTGGATCTTGCTTCTCCCAGATCAGGGTTCTTTCATTATCATTTGTAATTCTTCATTTGTCAAGACATTTGAAAACCAATTTATCATTCCCTCAACTTCTCTTCCCCACCCCCATCACCTGCAGTATTAGGGATTTCCTTAATACCTGCTCCATTGACCTACATGGAAATTCATCCACTGAATTAGAAATCAAAATCTCTAGCCAGTCCATAAAGATAAATTTACAACTTAGAGCATTGATATAATAGTCTCGGAATAATCCATTTGTCAGTAGCATCTGTTACATCTCAGTGTAACAATCTTTGATTATTCCATGCTCCCAAACCATTATTTGATTATTTCGGAAGCCATAGTGTTGTATATCATGTTGTCTTCCTATTCATTCTTCTCAAAGCCCTCAAAGGTCATGTCCACGTGAGCAGGGTTGTGCATTTGTAGAAGCACAAATAATAGCAGCACAGATTTGTGCCACTATTTTGTGCTGCAGCACACACCCCAACTTGTGTGGTTTGCAGTGGGTCACGTTGTCCGACTGCTCCATGCGGCATGTAGAAACATGGAGGCAGCCAGCCCAGGGGTGCCTGCTCCCTTGTTTCAAGGCACCTTGTGTCCCAGCCAGCTGAGGAGTGCAGGAGCTCCATGTGCTTCAGTGTGGGGGCTCTGCAGCAGAGCCCCAGGCTGCTTGCTCCCCTGTCTCTACATTTGTCACAGCACACAGCACTTTGGCATGCTCTGCACTGCTTCTTTTTCCAGGGCTTTTTTTTTGCTACAGGGAAATCCCAGGAGCAAATTTTGCCCCAGTGCTCTTAATTAGCAGTGCTGCGTATGGTTTAACATGCAACATGTGGGGTTGGTGGTGCTGCAAAGAGGTTTGCTTGCATTTCTGGGTCTGGCTATAAAGTCAAAATAGAATGACTTTGCCTCACTGAATTGGTCATATAGATGGTTCATATCATTATTATATATCAGTATTAATAAATTAATACATAAAAATTCTTGCAAATTCCATCACATATGCATCTGTACTTTTTCCATCACAAGCACATATTATTAATGTCAAATCCTGTATTTTCAGTATTTGTGCAATGAGGTTTAAGCCATGTATTTTTCCAGTTAGGTTTTACTCCTCCTTCCATGAAGATGTTTAATTTAATGGATGACCTATTACTCAGCCAATTAAGGGAATGTATAGATAATTATTATGTATGGTCCTACTTTACTGTACTTCAAAGACCAAATCCCCTAAGCATCCATAGTAATAACTGGCTTAATGTTTTCTACCATAATAGTTATAAAGCTGCAGCATTCACAAATAGTCAAAAGGGACTTCCTTGATTATGGATGTAGGACTGAAAGATACCTCTGAGTCATCAGATGTATCATGAGCATCTTGAGCAGGTCGAGCATCTCGAGAAGGTCCGAGGAGGTGATCCTCCCCCTCTATGTGACACTGGTCAGGCCACAGCTGGAGTACTGTGTCCAGTTCTGGGTGCCGCACTTCAGGAGGGATGTGGACAACATGGAGAAGGTCTAGAGGAGGACCACTCACATGATCAGGGACAGCAGGGCAGGCCCTACAAGGAGAGGCTATGGGACCTGAATCTGTTCAGCCTCCACAGGAGAACGCTGTGGGGGGATCTAGTGGCCTGTTACAAACTAGTCAGGGGGTATCAGCAGGCATTGGGGAGTCCCTGCTCCCCCAAGCACTACCAGGTGTGACTGGAAATAACGGTCACAAGCTAGCAGAGGGTAGATTCAGACTAGACATCAGGAAGTGCTACTTCACTGTCAGGGTGGCTAGGTTCTGGAATAAACTTCTAAGCAAAGTGGTGCTGGCTCCTACCCTGGGGGTCTTTAAGAGGAGGCTAGACAAACACCTAGCCGGGGTCGTTTGACCCCAGTACTTTTTCCTGCCATGGTAGGGGTCGGACTTGATGATCTGCTCAGGTCCCTTCTGACCCTGCCAACTATGAAACTATAAGTCTAATCTCCTGCTCTTTCAGCATCTTGAGCAGGCCAGCAACCAAACCATCTAATCTCTTTCATAAATGATTAAGTTGCATCTTAAAAGCAGGGTAGTGGGTTTTGGTTTCCTTTTTTGCTTATTGGACCCATCTACATCTAGTGACACCTGTTTCAGGACATTGCGCTTTTGATGGTTAGAAACCTTCTCATTTTCAGCCTAAATTCATTTATGACCATTTGTTCTTGAACCAACGATGTACATCAACTGAGACAGCTTTTTCTTCTGTGATACTACTTATTCCCTGATATATTTATAAATGACTGTGGTGGAACACCTTTGGTGCCTGCCACTTCAAGGGGCTTGAGCAGGCTGTGGAGCAGCCAGCAGGTGTGGTTAGGTCCAGTTAGGCAGGCACATGATTGCAAGGGGGCCCCCAGATTGGATGAGGGCTGGCCAGCCAGGGTATAAGCCCAGGCCCTAGGAGCACAGCAGGAAGTTACATCTAAGTAGCCAGTGAAGCAACATCACACAGTCTGAACAGAACAACTCCTGGAACACCTGGAGGTCAGGGTAGGAACTATGAAGATAGAGGAGTTCCCGTGGTCCTGGGTAAGACCTGAAACTGCACCCTGATGGGGTTGGATGGTGCAGTGGGGCTGCCTGTCATGGGGTAGTCTCCAGGAAATGCCACAGTGAAAGGTGAGGATGGGGAGCTGTAAAGCCTTAGGCTCCACTGCCTTGTACCCTGTGGAGGGAAAAGGCTTACACAGCTTACACAGCTTAGGGGAGCACAGTGACAGAAAAGCACAGGGTCCAGGCCAATAGAGTGGGGTGTGAGACAGAGGCCAAGGCTGACTGAGTGGGGCTTGAGGCCCAAGACGTGTAAGATCCAGGAGCCCAGTGAGGGGATGCAGCAGCAGCCCCAGTGAGGGGGCGAAGAGACCGAGGCACATCTGAGGACCCCTGAGGCCAAAATATAGCCTGGAGGCTGAGTGTGGCCCAGCTAAGGAGCCAGGGGAGTTGGAAGTGATATTGGATGCCATCTGTAAGGCATGGGACACAGTATAAGGGAAGGTCCAAAGCTGTGTATTTTGTCCTTGGCATCAGGGCAAACAAATGGGCAGTGTCCTGGATATAAACACCTACGTTTTGGAAACTTCAAAGTCATGGCACATAAGGCAGGGCAAACTGCCCTAGACAGCTGAGTAGGCCAATGTCATGACTGTCTTGAGATGGCCCCCTGTCATAATGACACTGACATCTGCTTTTAGCTGTTGTTTGCTAAGAGAAGCCAGACTCATTTAGTCTTCCCCCGATCATCCTACTGGCTATTTGCTGCACTAGATTGGGTTCATTTTTCTTGAACAAGGGTGATGAGAATTGGGCAGCATATTCAAGATCAGGTCTTGCCAGTGCCTTATACAATGACATTTATACTTTCCTATCTCTACTGAAAATACCCAAACTGATAATTCCAAGGATTGTATTTATCCTTTGGGAGGGTGTATTACATTGGCAGTTCATAGTTATACCATGATCAGTGAGTACATCCAGGTCGTGTTCCTTCTCATTCATTTCCTGTTGATGAGCTCCCATTTTACCACCCCGCACTCTGTTATTAATCGATAAGTATGTGACCTTTCATTTTGTATTATAGAAATGAGGTAAATTCAATTATTCAGTGACTCATTTTGGGACCAGTAATCTTATGTTTGATGATATTTGTGTTAATCTCTCAAATAAAAATAGAATGGGTTTGGAAGGTAGCGAGGTTCCCTCTGTTAAGCAGGGAGCTTGCAAGCAAGAAATAGCATTTTTATAAAATAAGCCCACTACCAGGTTTTAAGGAAAATATGAAACTTCTTGATACTGGAGGGATAATAGTTATGAGTCTTCATTAAAACTGCTAATTAACGGAGTCCCTAAAGCTCTGGGTTTTCAAATGCTAAAGTTTTGTAAGTAAATATCTAATTTCCTCAAGAAGTGCATTTCATAATGTAACACTTCCAAAAGCAGCTGTGTAACACAAGACTGATGTATTGGCAACACTGTCAAAATCATTCAGCAAGTGCTGTGGGCATTTGATGATCAAGGCTGCAAAAATCTCATTCTTTGACAATGCAGAGGAAGTAAGTGATGGCTTATGTTGGAGCATGACTGTTTCCATTGGCAACCCTAGGAAAATGATTTGGCTGGGACCTTGGCATAGACTCTTATTAGGACCAGCTGGGTGTGGCTACATGAGATGTTTACTGTGGTTGCCTAATTAGCTCCACGGTAAACATTTTGGTGCTTATATGGGCATGCATATTAGGCCACAGTAAACTAAAAACTCCATGGCAGGTTAGTACTTGTAAATACAAGTACTCTCTTGCTGCAGAGTTCTTGTTTTTTTTTCATGCACAGCAACACACATGTAAATGCTGACGGGGCTGGTTGGGCCTGCCAGCTAGTCCCACACTAGAGCACCCTCGTGCCTCAGCCAGCTCCTCTGAAGCTAGGTTTGAGCAGCCCCAGGTTGGCAGGCTGACCCCCCAGGCTTCCTGCCAGCTGGGGCTGCTCTGACCTGGCTCAACATACTGCAGTCCCGGGCACATGTTCAAATGGTGCACATAGAAGTTTGAATGGCACAGTGCCGGAGTTTACTGCTGCAAATTAATTGCACACATAGATATGCTTACTGTTACTACTCTGGTTTGTATCATATTAGGGAAAAACATAGATTTATTTTTTACATTAGGGTGCTTTGCTCCTGTTTCTTTGCAGAAGTCTGTTCCTCAGAGCAGTATATGCCTGGGTCGGTGTAGCTACTTGGGGGCTATCTAGGGCCAGGCTACACAGGTTCTAGTGACTGAGCTGAAAACCCTAGGGCAAGAAATATGAAAAGTTGGGCTAACGGATTGTACTTGCATCACTTTCTGCAGCTGTCTGGTTGAAAACCACATAGGCACAAACTTGAAGTCAGTGCAAAGTCTGTGTACTTTTTCAGTCTTACACAATGATTAATAAAAAAGAGCTCTCTTGCAGGACAAATCCATGGCCCCCTAGTACCTGTGCTAGTCTGTCCATTGTTGACATCAGTAATGTTTGGATTAGGTCCATGGTGAGCTCATCTGCAATTGTAAGTCTAATTACACTGCATCTTACATTATACTCCCCTCCCATTTCCAATCTGGATCCAATTCTTTTTAGGAGGCTGAGGGAGCATTAGTTTACAAATGGAGAGGAATGTGGGAAAGAAAGAGAAAAATTAAAGGATGATCAGCATGACCCACATTCTCACTGTCTCGTCACTCCTTTCCCACCAAATATCAAGAGAACATTCTCAAATAAAGCAGCAGACACCTCTTTGAAAGACGCCATCTTTACTCTCTACTGCTTCTGTAATCTTTTAATGCAGCTGTTTATGAAAATGGTAGAAGCATAAAGCCTGTAGGAGTATCCTCTCCAATTTGGCTCTCTCTTTTCTGTGACACCCACCTTCAGGGCAAGAACATATGCAGCCCACCAGTTACCTCAGTTGGCTAGAACTGGCACTAAAATACAAAAGATTGTAGCTCTGATCCCCATTTGGACTAAATGATATCTTGAGGTCCCTTCCAGCCTTATTTCTCTATGATCTATGAAAGTCAAAAGGAAGTGCCTTAAACAGCCCATAGCTTTACTGAGGTACAGCCATCAGAGAAAGAACATAAAATGAAATAGGAATAAAAAATGAGTCAAAACACAAAACGAGGAGGGCAGAGGTAAAAAAATGACACGAAGAACAGAGATAATTGTTTAGGTATGCAGTCAAGGGGAGTGAGAAGGGACTAATGTACTAATTCAACTCCAAAGGACTATAGTAAAAGAAAGGTTAGTAGGTATTGTATCATACTGAAGTCTTTCCAAACCAAAAAAAAAAAAAGTAGGAAAGGGAGTCCCAGTACATACAATTACATTCTCTTGTTTGATATTTTTAAAACAAATTCCCATTGAAAGTGGATGATAAGAGAAGGATAATTGCATATGGCCTTAATTACATACCATACATTGTGAAGATAAATGGCACTCTCATTTTCCAAAGAAAATAATCATAATTACTGTATAGCCTTCAGAATCTTTAATTGCCTTTGAGTAATTATCCCTTTTCTCTTTACACTATGTTCAATTTAATTTGTGCAATAATTAACGGAAATAAAATGCAAGAATAAAGATAGTTAACTGTCAGATTCTTCATTTAATTAATTAGTTTCTTTCAATTTTGAGAACAGTACAAAAAAATGTAATGTTTTCCAGTCTGTTTTTATCACCCTAATCTTGTTTTTCAATTTCTGGTTTTTATTTTTATTTTCTTGCTAATATACAATCACCTTGCAGGTTCACACTAATAATGAGGAAGCCATTACAACTGGGTTGTTTTTGTGAATTAGCAAGTTAATGAACACAAAATACAGGGATTCTGCATCAACATGCTCTTTGTTCATTATTCTCCCATTGACAAGAGTTTAGTTTTTAATTATGCTACTGTTTCATGACGTACTGGCAAATGTTCAGGACCATTGCTTATAAAAAATAATGATGAAGGTTTCTTAAATGGAGACTTTGCTACACCACTCTGCTATTAAATAATCTCCAAGAAGCAAAAGAGACTGCCACTTGTATGTGAGAGTTATGAAGTGCATAGTTTAATGAAGGTAGATTAGCTATATTACATTTGGATTTTTTGTTCCTACAAACGGATGGTTGAAGAGAGTACATTTCACAAAATGAGTCTGAGTTGTGTGTGTTATAGTTTTTCATCATTAACTAAGCCAGTGATAGATTTATTTTTTTATGAAAAGTCAGTTTTATGAATGAGTTTCTGTCCTGCAAGTACAGAAATTTCATTCACCAACACAGACGGTACTAAGCAAAAGTCTCTCTCCCTCTTTTCCAACAGTAAAAAGATATATAGCCTCCAAATAAAAGTTCTTTCTTTCTATGTTGGAAAGCCTCTGAAATCAAACACAAGTTTTCTCTTGCGCCCAAAGTGTAATATTAAAATTACTTGTTTGTTCTATCTGATACCAACCTAATTAAGACACTGACCATGAACAGGTGTACAGTGGTGCTGAGGGAAAGACTTTTCTCCTGTCACAAAAGATACTGTACAGCCATTCTTGCAGAACAGAGCTGTCTGTTGCACAAGAAGTTAGACTAGTTACCTGTGAAGAAGATCTCCTTCCTCTCCATCTAATTTGAGTGGCTGCTCACTTCTCTCATGCATGGAGGACACCCAATATTCCACAGTCCTTTGCTGTTTCTCTCTTCCTATAAGAAAGAGGGATGGAGGGAAAGCATTGACTCCCTGATAGCTTGCCACTAGATGAGTTATCAAGGAGTCCTGTGAGGATCCTGTATGAGAAAATTCTGCCCCCCTTCCTGTCAATCAACTTACTGGCAGAAGGAGAAGCAATCTTCTACAGCAGGAACCCTCCCAGAGACTCAGAAGGGTTGCAGCTGGAGAAAATGGCCCCTGCCATCTCTCCAGTTGGTTCAGAAGTGTTGTGCCATGCTGCTAACCCTCCAGAGCAGGGATGGCCAACCTGCAGCTCCGGAGCCACATTCAGCTCTTCAGAAGTTAATATGTGTCTCCTTGCATCTTTGCACAAGCACACAGTGACCAGCGTCCACACAGAAGTTGTGCTTGTGCAAAGATTCACTGCATGCTTGTGCAAAGATTCAAGGAGACGCATGTGGTCCTGGAGCCACAGGTTGGCCATCCCTGCTCCAGAGGCTTCAGGAGGGTCACTGCTGAAGAAGAATGCTCTCTACCTCCTGCATGCCTCCTGTTCCACTGGGAGGCTCCAGAGGGTGGGTGACAGCTGTCCCATGGCAGCAAGGCTCTTTACCACCATGGGAGAACGGTGTTCCCTCCCTCCCACATCCCCTGCATGCCTCTACTTCCACTCCGAGGAGTGCAGGAGTGGGGACTGTTTTCGTGTTGGGAGAACTAGGAGGAAGAATGGTCCGGTCTCACCAATCAGATGACTGGCAGGATGGGAGATATTTTCCAGGGGCTAAAGACCTCCTGGGCCTGTCTGTGGCAGCTGCTACTTTTCTGGAGTTGCCAACTGCCAACTGAAGACCTGCCCCTTTTCCTAAGGAGGGGAGTGGCCCAGGATGAAGCTCTCCCATTGACTGGACAGCTAGCCTGTGTAGCTTTCCAGCCATGGGACTGGAATACATATATGCTCTAGCTTCCAGCTTATTTTTTGAGTAAGAATTTCAGAAAGCTACATTCTAAATGACTAGTGATTTTTAATTGCCCAATCTTATACATGAAAAAAAAAGATTAATTACTTTTGGAAATGCAGACTAACTCGAATACTACAATCGAACTTAAAATACAGTTGGCTAGTTTAATAAATAGGTCACACCAAATGTCCCTTGAATAAATAAACACACCCACACACATACATTCTTTTATCTCAGATAGAACTGAGCTCCAGAATGGTGGACGGACTTTCACAAACCTAAGACTAATTAACTGTATAGCAAAGAAAATGCTTATACCTACAGAAGGTGCTAGTGGAGTAAAAGCAAATAACAAGACTTGGACAAAAATTCATCTGTCAGCAAGTGAGGAAATGTATCAGAAATAGTTAGGCCAGGTCACATGCATCCCAGATCCAATGGAAAACCCCCAGACATTAATTTCATCCTTGTAACATTGTTGAGGAGGGAAGATATTTCCATAACAGCTCAATATATTGGAGTTATCCCCATTTGTACTTTTTCAGAGATAAACTTTCAATCTTGAGACTAAACTGCATAATGAACCAATACATCTTAAAATACAAGTGTTGGAAAAGAGGGTCTTTCAGAGGAAATGTTGCTTATAACCATGCTGCAAGATAGTTTGGGTGAACCAGGTATACAGAGCAAACTTTCCAAACTTTGTTTAGGCCCTAACTGGAGTAAACTTTTGAAAATGTTGGTTGCTGACTCAACTACCATGATTAGTTTTAAATTATAGTTGGCTAGTTTAATAAACAGGTCAAAATAAAACTGGGCTAAAAAAACCACAACTCTTGTCTGTATTTTTTCCCTGACATATATTTTATTTACCTTAGACTGAATAAGACTTACAGAGAATATAGCACTTTATAGACTGTATGAAACAATGGATGCCGCTGTTTGGAAATAAGGTAGACGGGCACAGAAAAATAGCCTGGCAAGTAGTTGGTCCAAAACCAAAGAGACAGTGCTCATTTTCTCAAAAACCAGGAAGA
>NW_017729032.1:252158345-252160632 GCF_001723915.1 Gavialis gangeticus | reverse complement strand
CTGTTTGGAAATAAGGTAGACGGGCACAGAAAAATAGCCTGGCAAGTAGTTGGTCCAAAACCAAAGAGACAGTGCTCATTTTCTCAAAAACCAGGAAGAACACTGGAACAGGCCACCTATCAGAAGAGGCAAACAATAAAAAGTAGAGAACAGTTAGTTCTTTGACAGTTTTCACTAGATGTAGCTCTGAAAAAAGAAAGTGCAGTTAAATCTAATTTTTGGAGGCTTACCCTGACCTCAACACATATCAGAGGAGATGCATACCACAGCCTTTATCCCTTACTATACATAGCATGACATAATAAAGGAATAAGTACAATGGGCTTATTTTGCCCTCATCTGGAAATATGGGTGTCAAATACTGCTGGACACCCAGTTTCAGACTGGCTAGTATGTTCTGTTTTTGCCCATTTCAGCTACATCTGTTGAGAAATAGATATTATTAAAATGGTAAACTGCTTTAGTATGGGTACAGCTTTACAGCTATGAAAGCATGTTATAACACAGTTTATTCATTTTTCTAAACAGATGTTGTCATTGGTAAAAACACTGCATCCCTTAACTTGATGCAGAAAGGCAAACCCCAGGTTAGTAACACAGCATAAATGCAAGCATATTTGGATAATGCTTGTTCAGTCTAAGAGCAAATGTCTCAGCATATGTAAATCACCTAACTCTGACTTCAGTACAAGCTTAAACTAGGTGAGGCTTCTGATCTTATGAGAAGAGATTCACTTACTACAAAAAGTTTGGTAAACTAAGACATCCCACATTTGCAGTTACACTCCTTACTCACTGCCTTGACTCCTTTTGTTTGGTGTTGACAAAGCCTACATATGGGCACCTTCCTCCCAAATTAAAGTTATAAGATCTAACAGAAAGTCTTTGTGATGACCTCTTCAAAAGAACAGTAATGTTTTTGGTGCCATGCACATTTTAACTGTTGTACAGTCTGATCACCAACACCACATTTATTTGTACAGAACAACAGTAATTTCACTTCAACTTTGGTAAAGTTAAGATTCTGATACAAGAACTGTGGCTCGTGCCCATCTATACTTCTAGTAAAGCCTCACATTTAAAGCCACAATTTTCAGGGGTGAAACTACTTTAATGTGGTTGTCTGCCCTGTCAAAAAGAACAATTAAAAGCACATTATAAGTTCTTAGGCTTCATTTTATTGAATACTCAATACATTTACTATTGACTTACTTTCTTTAGCTATTTTGATATTAGGCTTTTTAGCCTTTAGTAGATATTGGGTACTGGAAAAAGGGGTTTCATCCTAGTGGATACTGGTGCTATGCTATGAGTTTAGCCATGCCACTAACATTAGGTTGGTGAGTGGCCAAGCCTTTGGCAGGAAGATCCCAAGTGTTTGGAACTGAACATGCACACAAAATATCATCTAAGCTTCTCGCCTCTCTCTCACTTTTAATGGCGGGGTGGTGGGGGAGGGCCATTGCTGGTTACAATTTAAGGGCTAAGTTGTGTTATTAGTAGGGACCTACCAAAAGCATGATTGTGAGATTTGTGTGGAAACCAAGAATTTGGAAAGGTTCTGCAAAAAATGTGGGCTCTGTGCTTTTGGTGGTCCAAGCGGGGCAGCAGTACCACAGGGTCTTGAAATCTGGGCTGGGATAGCAGCAGCACGGAGCAGGGCATGGGGCAGCAGCAGCCCATCTTCAGCCAGTCCAAGGAGAGTGGAAGGCAGGACCTGCTGCAACCCCCCCACCACCACATTACAGTGGGACTGGGGTGGGAATGGACAGAGTGCTAGTGCCCCAGCTCCTGCCTTGCTCCCAGCTGGCAGCATCCAGGAGTGCAGAAGCAGGTAGAGTGCAGGGCAGCCAGGGCAGCACAGGAGGTGCCATCCCTACTGCCGAGGTAACTGACCCATGTCAAGAGCAATGCCCTGGTTTGGCAGGGTGTGGGGCTCCAAGCCAGAGGCAGAACCCAAGCATCTGCAGGCTGCACTGTGCTGTGCTGCTGGACAGGCCATCCAGCCTGGCTGTGTTGTCCATCTATCCATCAGGAGAGCATGTGGAGGTACCCAGTAGCAAGATGTTCCCTCCTACATGTCAAACTGTATACTGAATCTACTGATTCAGTCCAATAAAAGACAGTGGTGCACATACTGTACAGCATGTGTCAGCAACCCCTGGCATGCATGCCAAGCATGGCACACAAGGCCATTTTCCTCAGCATGCACTGGGGCTGGCAAGGCAACAGCTGTTTGAAGCCTCCTGGCTGCAGCTGGCCCCAGCTCTGGGGAGCTGCTGCCAGC
>NW_017729032.1:252153724-252158068 GCF_001723915.1 Gavialis gangeticus | reverse complement strand
TCTGTACTATGGTAGAGATGAATGTTGCATTTCAAATTGATTAGTACAAATATTACTGTTCATATCTTTATGAATAGCAACCATGATAAGCAGCTACAATTGAATGAAATTCCTTAGTAAACATAGTAAATGATCAATAAAGTATTAAATATAATAATTTAATTATATACTTACAAATTCAGGATTCAAAAATGCTTTCTAGATATAATCTAAATAGCAATCCAACTTCAGCTGAATTCAGTTCATGTCATTGTATTTATCTGATTCCTTACTACATTTTTTACAATCACTTAATAAGCTCCTAATGGTATAAAGGAATGAACTACAACTGGGGAAAAGCTGGTGTTCTCAAAACCCCCCCTGGTATTATTTGTCTAAATTTAAATTCCAGATAGTTTACCATTCTCAGATTTTGATTTTATCAAAGTAAAAAATGCCAGTTATCAAGGAATTCTTTCTGTATTCCACAAAAGCATGGCTATGCTTCATAGCAGATGGTGCTATAATGGAATGCAGAGATAATTAAACAAAGAGTACATTATGTGGAATATAAAATGGTCTCAAAACAGAGACCTAAAAAAGCAGGAAAAGGGGGATCTTATTTAGTGTGTTAACTAACTAGGGCATGACACAATGGTAACATGGCTATACTGCTTCCAGTATCCAAGCTAGCGCATTCACAGTAAGACTGGGTATCACTGCAAATCACTGTGTTTTACCATGTACACATATCCTAAGAGAGAGCCCATTTCTGCTGCAGTTCTAACAAATTTCAAACTGAACAGGGTCAGACAAGGACAATTCTTTTTAAAATTGTTTTGAGGGGAACAGCAATAGTAGAAAATGAGGTTGCAATAGATTCAGTGGCAATCATGACCTCACAATTGATGGTTAATCAGCGTCTTGTGAGGAAGCTAGGGTGAGCTGAGCAACGTTATGTGTTCCCTTTGAGATGAGTAGAACACAGTGGTAGCCATGAATGCAAGAATCTATCTTGGATATTTGGCTAGCCTGGCCTATCCCATCTGACAGAGGATGCAGTGGTGGAGGCCACCTTAAACTAGGGACAGGCTTGGCCAGTGGATATCAACTTTTGAGACTCAAGGCACCCCATATAAGACTCAAGGTACCCCTTGTTTTTGATTACAGAAAAATACAGCACCCAAAGACCACTCAAGGTTCCAGAACATTTTTGACACTATGGGTTCCTACTGGAAATCTCTCAGTTTATCTTATGAATCATGCATTAGCATTTGCACACAAAACAGTGCTAATATTGAGTGATACCCTGTGGCATCCTCAAAAAGACCCTAGCTGAGAATCACTGGGCTAGGCTAATGTACAGACCACTCCTCAGTCATGGAAACCTGGAACAAGGGACAGTGAAAGCTATTCATGGACTCTAAAGATCTTTGTACCAAATAACTACTTATATATTTTCTCTGAAAGACTGGGGTAGTCTAAGAAGCTATCACCTGTATCCTGCCCCTATCTGTTAAGGGGCTCAAGCCTGGAATTAAAAGATACTGTCTTACTATGCATATGTTCAGTGCATAGCTGAATAGGGCTCCAATCTCAGTTTAGGCTTTTAGGTTCTATTCCTGTATGAATTATAAATATTAATTACAGAAAAGGGGTCATTCAAGTTTCTGGTGAAAGGTATTCTTTAGCACTTAACTGACATCTCAAAGAGAAAGGTGATAAGCCAGGCGTAAAAAAAATAACATGTTTTGCTATGATGTAAAAGGTGATAACTATAGTAGAATTCTTGATCTAGTTCCCCCTGGGAGTTTAATCCAATTATTTCACATACCTGTAAAATGAATACAGGTAATGGAGAGATCAATGAACAGAAATTGTCAGACCCCTTTGGAAAGTGGCACAAATATAAATGAAAGTCAAGGAACTGAATTCTGCATTTTTAGTTATCTTCATAGGAGAGGAATCACAAATGGTCTGCTGAAGAATCAGTTATGGATGTAAGGACTATGAACCAAAAAGCTTTCCATCAGTGAAATGAATCTTAGAGATGGGATAAATGAGGGTAGTGTAAGAGGGGAGATAAGTATCATAGACACATATAAAATTAGGGCTGGAAGAACCTCAGAAAGTCATGTAGTCCAAACCTCTGCTCAAAGCAGGACTGTCCCCAACTAGATCATCCCAGCTGAGGCTTTGTTGAGCTGGGTCTTGAAAACCTCCAAGGATGGAAATTCCACAACCTCTCTGAGTAACCTGTTCCAGTGTTTTACTACCCTTCTAGTGAGAAATACCCTCCTAGTGAGAAACAAGGGAAGAGATAAAGAGAAGGCAGCTTGTCAGAGGAAACTTCACTCATTTTTTACTGAGTAAAATATACAACTGCTTTTTATTCTAAAACATGGCTTCACAAATAAGCACTGTACAAAGAAATCGTAACAAAAAGAGGTATGAGCTTCTTTTGTAGTGCACCATGTGCCCTTTTGCCTATCTAAAAAAGATGCAATAACTACATATTAAATTATCTATAGGCCTTCACACTTTCCAATTTGGTCAACTCTGGAAACAGCTACCAAAAAGCACTAGGTCATGAGATTCTTGTGTATTTTGATAAAGCCAAGTGCTGGACAGTCTTTATATTTCAGGATACTAAATTTGTTTTAGAATATCTTAATCCTCATTTTGAACTACATTTTTTTCTGCAGTTTATGGTTTTTGCTCACATATATTAATACTATGTAGGCCAGAGGCAGGCAAAATACAGCCCACAGCCATATCTGCCATTTTATCCATCCCGCAGGGCCCCTAAAAAAATTAGTAAATTCAGATTTATTTACTTCCTGTCAAAGCTGAATACTTAATGAATGCTGTAGATGTTTGCTTTCTAGAATATAATTTGGTATTTCTCTGGTTCTCTGGCAAAACCCCTTGCTGAAAGTAGTACTTCCAGGGGCAAGGTGAGGGACTTCGGGTAGCATACATCAGAGGTTAGGGGGCAGGACTTCTGGTCACAAGATGGTGACCAGGGAGCAGAGCACTTGTCAAGGGGCAGGGTTACCCATGCAGCCCTCAACAGCTTGCCATAACTCAGTAAGCAGCCCTCTGCCCAAAATAATTGCCTGCCCTGAAATAGACCTATCAAGTTTGTGAAATGCAAAGTTTTGTAAAATACTGCACACACTCCCCCATGACTGCAGCCCCCACTGCCTGGCAGCAGCAGCAGGCAGGGAAGTCAGGGCACTCCTGCCTGGCACAGACACAGCTCCGGCCAGCACTGTGCTGGGGGAGAGAGTGGAACCTGCCTTATCCCCCACCAGGGCTCTGAGCCTGAGCTTGCAGTTCCAGTGCTGGAGCCAGATGCTTCCCCTACTCATCACTGTGCAGTCCCACATTCACACTATGCCAGGATTGGAGGTAACCCTGCCCCTGCTTCTCTGAAGAGTCCGGCACAGGGCTTCTCTTTTAGAAAGCAAGCTGCAGGCACAGCATAGAGCTTTGGGGATAGAAGCAGCCAGGCAAGCTGCATGGGGCTGAGCTCCTTGCCCCCAGTGCATTGATAGCTGCCTCTATCCCTGGCGGAGCCTCCATCCCCAGTGCGAAGCTGCAGGCACAGCATGGAGTCCCAAGGATAGAGGCAGCTAGTGCTGCACTGGGGCGAGATGTAGCACTGCAGATGCTTCCAGGAGCACTATGGCCACTTCCCAGTTGGTGAATTTTGCTTGGCTGTGGGAGCATCCCCCCCTCCATTCCTGACTGGTCATGGGGGGGCATGTGCCCCCCCTGACTATGTTGGCACCAGTCACCAATGCCCCCAGTATGGAACAGAGCCTCCCGCTGCCCTGGGGAGGGAGGAATGGGGGAGAAGAGTTCCTCTCTGGGGCTAGGCAGCCTCACAGAACCCTCCTCCTCACCCCATGGTGCCAGCAGGGAAGGAGGAGAAAGAAGAGCCCCCCCAGCACTGAACAGGGCCCCCTTCCTGGCCCCATAGCAGTGGGGCAGAGGGAGGAGGTGAAAGAGTTCCCTTCAAGGGCTGGACAGGTCTGTATGCCCAGGTTGCTTCCAGTTGTCAGGAAGCTGCTGGCGCCTGGCCACACCCCACTCCTCAACTCAGCTTCCCTGTGGAAGAAAGGGAGGGCTGCTTTAGCAGCCCCAGGCTTCTGGCTTGAGCCACTGGAGGCATGTGCCGAACGTCTATCCACCTGTAAACTGGTTCACTCTTGATAGGTTAGACTAACCTGCAACGATTGAATCAATTCAGGCTCTGCCTTTTTGAATGTCTGTCCCTAGCCTAACAGTTCATTTTGGAGTACAGATGGTCACTTGAAGTCATCTTCTAAGATGTCAGAATTTACTGTCTCCATGAAG
>NW_017729032.1:252141804-252148724 GCF_001723915.1 Gavialis gangeticus | reverse complement strand
TAACAGTTCATTTTGGAGTACAGATGGTCACTTGAAGTCATCTTCTAAGATGTCAGAATTTACTGTCTCCATGAAGTGATGCCTTAAAATCTATAATTTTCCTTTATGAATAGAATAGAAAATGTGTATGTAAAAAGTCTGAAAACTGTTCACTCATTTTTTTTGGTCTTTACATTTAACCACAATAGGGAAATTAAGAGATTTTAAATAAACAGGTGCTGGGAAATTGCATGTTCATCTTTCCCAATCCTGGACAAAGGAAAGTTAGGATAGGGATCTACTGATTTATCTTGTTTCCTTCATTACATTCACACAAAGTTAGCTAAATTCTTATTATAAAAATCAATTTTACGTAGAACCACATCAGTTACTCCATATATTACGTATTTCCACAGGCATGGACAACAACTTCAGCTTTAAAAATTATTCTTCATTAATATGTAGTGCTTTCACCCAAAACTTTATTGAATATTTTTGCAAGTTGCTATTTTTTACTTTTAAAAGTATGATAGATAACTGGGCCTGGCATTTATGACTAGAAGGCATCTGTAAATAGTCACATTGTCTTTGAATAACAGGAACATTCATCAAGTGTTTCTTCACCTTCAATTTTCACGATCTATTCTATGACTTGAGTGAAAAGTAGCTTTTAGTGGTTTTCATTACAAAAAACTAGGAAATATTCTAGTAGCTACAGTTTTAAATACACAGCACAAGAAAAAAAACAAAGAAATACACATCTTTCATATGTGCACACAAAATTCATCTGTAATGTTTTTACTAGGATTAAAGTATTATATATGTTAATTATTAGATCCTCAATTCATCACAATTTTTCTGTAAAACCCACATGAAAAATGCAAGAAAGAACTATCCAACCAGAGTTAGCTGCATAATTCCTGTGCACTTTAGAAGATCATTTTCACTAATTTACGGAACACACCTCATTTTGTTCACTTAAATTCTCAGACCAAAGAAAAAGGAAAATAAATCAAGTTACAGACAATGGCACTATAGTTAAGATTTACCTTTGAGAAAACCTTACAGATGAGTTCATCAACTTAATATTTTACTGCCATTAAATTTGCATTAGCTAAAAGGTTGGAATTAGAACTGGATATTGTTATGCCAAAAGGATAATTAAGTGCATGTTATGAATTACCAATATGCAAGTTGTTGACATGAAGCTCTCTCCAATAAGGTTTAATGGATTCAGAAAAGCTTTGAGCATGAAACTCGAAAGAATGGACTAGAGGGCACTCACCAGACTAGCTAAGCATACTGGACAGACTACACACACCTTTGTCTGATTGAGGTTCACAGAGACTGGCTATCGCTGAATCTGCATGAGGATTTTCTTTGTACTGAAACATTGCTTAATGAAGGAGATACCCAAATATATGTGTCCCTTGTCCAAAAAAATCCACCATGAAAAGTATGTTTGGGGTCTAAAAAAACATCACTTCCAATCACTTGCAACAAACCCAAGGAAACAGAGGTCCAGATTCTCAAAACTGATGGTGGTGCCACTGCTCATGCACCCAATGGATAAATAGTTTGGACACTCACCCAGGTCATAGGGAGCCAAATCTGCTCTGCCTGAACGGATTTGAACCTAATCCACTCATCTCCCAGGATACTGTACGAATGGCTTTGTTATAGGGTATTCTGGGGGTGAATTGTTCTCAGTCTGTCCTGTTGATGCTATTTCACTTTATATGGGTGAAACAAACACTGAGAAGAATGTAAGAATGAGTGAAAAATGACTCTAGAGCCCAATGTTTCAGATACTCCCCTGGGAATCTATTTGAACTAAAGTTTTCCTCTTCTCTGTAGAGTTCTGTATCCATTGGGCCATGGAGTGTCACTCATTCTCTCCCTCTGGCTCAGTGAGCATTCAAGTCATTTATGCAAGGTGGAGAAAAACAGCAAAAGGAGAGATGCAACATACCTCAGGATATTCCCAGAGCAGGGCAGTTTGCCATATATGAAACGATGGATTCAGTAACAGGCAACTGGGTAAAAATAACCAATCTTCTTTTTTTGTGAGTTTACCTATTTGATTCCTTGACTTGTATCATAAAGCACCTGAAGATGAAAGTTTGGAAATGTCAGCATTCTTTAGAGAATGTATACATAAATGGATTATTTTGACATTTCCAAAATGTTTCATTAGATTGTCTTTCCCCTTAGCTATTCAACAAATTGACCTAAATTTATCAGTGGTTTTTGGTTGCCCCATAACTGTATTTTTCAATGAATACATGATTCTTTAAAGTTGCTTTGCCTGGTTCTGTTCTGCATCTTATTGGTTCAATGGTGAGGCAGGAAGGTTGTTCTACTTTTTCTCCCACCAAGAACCAGAAAGACATGACCTTTTTTTTGGAGAAACTGGCTTACTACTGGGAGGTCTTAGCTGGAGTTTCTTCAAGTAAGCTTACCCCTATACCATTTTGCACGGTTTCTTCTTCATCCTGTATAGAATGTACATGACTCTTTAAACGTTATTAATAGAAAAATACTAACAGAAAATGCCCAAAGTGTATGGGATTGATCTCTCTTCATCTAGGAACCTGGCTTACCCTAAAACCTGAAGGTGTGCTACCCATTCATCAAGAAGGTACCATTATATTATTCCTGCAGAAGTTTAACTAATATTCTTTCCCTGCTTTCATTTCTTAAAACTGACCACGTTGTGGGATTGGTAAGATTTATGTTCAATTGTCATGCTTCCAATTGTCAAGAGTGAGAATATATAGATTGTCCTGAGTAAGGAAATTCTGAAAATTTCTTCTATAGCACAGGAAATCTTTCAGTAAAAAGTGAGAATTATTAGGGTCAATTAAAGCTACAAGCAAAGTGTTTGTCATAATGTGTAACCATGCACTGGCAAATAAGCCCCTCAAAGCTTGTACAAAACAGTCTCAGTGTTTCATTCAAACTTTAGTCTCACCACTTCCATGCAAAGTTTATTTGAATGCTTCATCTAGGTCCAACTGAAAGACTGCTAACTGCAATGACTTCTCAAAGTTAAAATAGGAACAAAGAAAAAAATTGCAGGCAACCTGGAAGCAGCACTGGAACAGATTCAATCTATTGATACAATACAGAGTGCCTATGAACTAGGGATAAAAATGATGGGAATCTCAAGTTGTGTGATAGAAGGCAAAATGTATTCTATTTAAAATACTTTGGTAAATCACAGCTCAAGATGAGGATCAGTGGCTGGGTTCTACAGCCATGCTGCAGTAGTATGAAAGACAGCAATGCATTTTAGAGAGTTTTGTTAAGGTTGAATTTTAGTGAAGGATAGTTCTGCAAGCATGTTTTAAAATATAATATAAACTCAGGAATTTCCATAATGGGTTTGGTAATGGTCCTTCTGGTAAGGGATCTTGCATCCTATGCAGGCAAATACCAGGTTTGCTATGGTGTTGTTACATATCACAAGTATGCAGGTGATGGAAAGTCAGAGATGGTTTATTGCCTTAAGGTGCAACTACTCTGCTAAGCCAAACAGCACTAAGCTAGTTAACATTTGTGGGGCTTACAGCTTAAGGTGAAACAAGGCCCTTACTGGTTTTGGGGAGCTCTTGTTGCAATCAAGTTAGACTGTTCCACAGGCCCAAGATGAGCTGGGAACAAACTTCTGGTATCCCAGGAGGCACCACTCCCAGTCATTTTCTCCCAGCGTGAAATTGGGAGTGGCCAGAAGAGCACTAAATGTTAGAATTCCCCCCATCCCCTCTGCTTCCATTCTGGGTTTCCCTCCTACCCCCCTGTCCCTTGGGTCTGCCCCAGCACCCCATCCCTTCAGGCTGACACCCATCCTTCCCACCCCTAGGGCTCCACTTTGCCCCTTGCAGCTCATCCCCACCTCTGCATGGCTCTTCTGCTTACCTGTGGCTGCTGGCACTGTCCTGGAAGAGCAGGAAGGGAAAGGCAACCTGCCTGTCCACCTTCCCACTATTGACTCCACTACAGCTAGGCTGCCTCTGCTCTCTGGGCTGAGCCCAGCCCAGGAAGCAGCAGCAGTGGGTAAGTTTCCCTTCCTTGCCTGCTCCCCCATGCCGGCAGCCACAGGTGAGTTGAGAACTTCAGAGAGTGCAGGCAAGTAGAGACTTGGGTGAGCGGAACCAAGTCAGGGGGTGGGAAGGTGCAATATGGGGGGCAGCATGCCTGATCTGGGGTAGTGGGGGGTTGGTGGACACAAGCCAGAGATATCAGGAGGTGGCGGGCAGGAAGCTGAAAGGGCTCAATTCAGGACAGTGGGGGGAAGTGGGGACCTAGTCTGAGTAAGTTGGATCTGATGGGTCTGATGAGGCTACTAGAGGCTGGTAGGGTCCCAATCTAGGCCACCTACATTGCCCCAGAGAGGGTAGATGAGCCAGGAAGGCACCGAGGCAACTTAGTAGCTCTTAGCCATGGCCCTGATCACCATCCCTCTAAGGGCAGGTCAGAGCACTGCATCTTAGAGGGGGCATTGCCCGTTAACAGGTGACTGCTCATACCACATATTAACTTTAGCAGCAACTAATATTCATTAATGTTAGCCTGTGTTAACTGTAATGTGTAACTACATCCAAAGCAGACAGAGACATATGGTCAGTGTTTCTCAGGTAAAATGACTGGATCCAGAGCATGTATCAGCCTTTCAATTCCTATGCTGACTAGACAGATCATGCTTCACCCCCACAGAGCACGTAAGCATGCTCCAAATCTAAGGGTACCGAGAAAATGCTACGTTTTTTTGGTCATCTTCTTTTGTCTCTGTACCACATTTGACCTTTTTGTTACACATGCTTGTGCTCATTTATTTTTTGGTAATAGTTATTTTGGACAGGGTGGGGGGGAAATCATCTAACTGAAAATGTTATCATGTATGCACATTTAACATTAATGCTAGTTCTCTGAGTCTTGCTTTCTGAGTTTTGAGTACTTTATTGTAGAAAATTCTTTTAGTATATTAATTTGTTTGCAGGTGGATGCACATGTGTGCATGCACACACAAACACAGAGAATCCCCATTTATTCACAGGAGCACAATATTTACTACTTTCATCTTATGAAGCCTTGCATGTTTGCTAGTATCTCAGTGTCTCTATCAAGAGCTCCAGAGGACAGGAGGAAGAAGAGAGGTTCTGGGATCTTCTGTTATGTTCCTGGTATTTTCACTCTCTCAGGAATAGAGAGAACAGGAGCAGGTGGGTGAGAAGGTGTGATCAGGCTTCTTGGGGGTACACTCAGGAGCACAGCTGAAACAATATAGCAGCAATATAGACCTACCAGCTAATGTCAAGTTGGAGTTTGCCAAGATGGTCTGGGAAACATGCAAGAAATACTTGGATTTTTTTTTTGATTATCTTTTGTTGAACCAACTGAATAATTGAGAGAAAAATTAGATAAGTTTTTGGGCACAACGTGCCATTCTTCAACTGGTGCACTTGAAAGCTTGTCAACTTCTCTCCCAAATATATAACTTTTACAATAAAAGATAAATTACCACCCTCCCCCACCAAAATTGCTTTTAATTGTTAGAAGGAATTTTCAAGAAATAAAATACTACCAAACACAAAATAGTAGAATCTACTTGTAAGGAAAGACATAAAAATAAGAGGATAAAAATAAGAAGGTACATAAGTTTTCTGCGTTAACTGAATATTGGGGGGGAAGTTCCTTCTGGAAGTTATGCCAGAACTGGTTCAGATATTTAAAAATTAAGTTAGGCCAAGCCCAGCTGTATAATAGAGAATACTGCTGCAATTGCACAGATGGCTTAGGTCATTCCAAATTGTAGTGTCTTTAGATTCCACTGTACGGTGATTTTTTTTTTATAGTACGTCAAAATGTGTCTTTTGGAATAACTTTTCCATTTGATCATAAGCCTAAGACAAAAGTATTGTTCCAAAACTCTGAGCAACATTTTTTAAGAAAAAAAAATGTAAGCATGGTCATCATCTGGAATTCTGGGATTTCCCCCATCCCTTTCTTCCTTCCTCTTGCGTCTCTCTGAAGTTCCTCATATGTTCTTTCAGACAAGGCATATCACTATAATAATAGAGAGAATGGAGAGACAGGAAACTTAATCATGTTCACCTTCAGATGGCAGGACATAGCTTTACAGGTTAGATATATTAGCTATCAGGATCCCATTTCAATGGCAATAAAAGCAAGGGCTCCTTTTCTCAATACCACTTAACATTGTGAAGTACACCACGAATTCAAGCATTTAATTAATAATCTCTTTCTTCAGCATATTTTCCATGCAAGGAGGCTTAAAATAGTCTTCCATTATGAACATTTTTGTTAAGAGATTCTAAACCAACAAACAACTTCGTTTTAGCTACATCCATATTGTTATCTATGCTCCAAAGTGCTGTATACTCAGCCCCCAGAAGGGTACAAAGAAAACAAAAAGACACAAATAATTTGATTGGTTCTGAAAACACAAAGTTACATGCTTATAGTTGTGTGTTTAACTGTGATAAAACATTATGTTTCTCTCTGGTGGCCTAAACTAAAAGGAACTCAGAAAACATCTTCCAGTAACCACCAGTCTCTGCCTTAATACACTGTGGGTGCATCTACATGAGACGTTTACTGTAGAGCTGCCTACTTAGATCCACAATAAAGTCTCAGTGTCTACACATGCAACCCTATTAGGTTGCAGGAAACTAATTAACTCCACCACAGGTTAGTATTTGTAAATGCAAGTACTATCTTGTGGCGGCATTTAGTGCACAGAAATGCACATGTAGATGATGATGGGGCTGGCTGGGGTATGAGAGTGCTTCAGTGAGGGGCTGTCTGCTGGCTTGTCCGAACTGGAGAATCCTCCATAGCATGCTGAGCTGGACTGGAGTTGACCTGTGGGACCCCTTCATAGTTTCCTAGTTTCATAGTTTCTAGGGTCGGAAGGG
>NW_017729032.1:252132119-252138316 GCF_001723915.1 Gavialis gangeticus | reverse complement strand
GTGCCCTTCCTCTGATTCTTTATTAATTGATGAGGATGTGTGTGCTGTGACCCAGCTCAATGTGCTGTGGCCCTGGGCACATGTTAAGACCTGGTGCCTGGGAGCAGTAAACTCTGGCACGATATGCCAGAGTTTATTCATTCACATTAATTTCATGTGTAGATGTGCCCTGTAAGTATTTGGAATACAGATGGGTGGATATATTTCAGGTGAGTTGAGGCAGTAAACATTTCTAACTAGTATAGTATGGGCTGTGCCACTCTGGACTTGAATTACAGTTGCTAGAGTAAGAAAGGCATATTTCTTACGGATGATACTTGTGAGTAAGCTACCTGAGATCTAACTAGACATATAGCTTACAGTAAGTCAGATGCATCATCAAGGGCTACTCCAGTCACCCTGTTTGCTCTATGGGATTTCTCTGATACTACTTAACTCTGTACCCTATTCCAACCATACTCCTTGTAACCAAGAAAGTTCTCCTTTGTACCTAGTGTGGGAGACTTATTGGGAGTGGGTCTAGATTATGCCTTGGGGTCCCCTTGGTTTGGCTAACTAAGGGAGACCATTACTTGTGCTTCCAACTGAGGAAAGCACCCCAAGTGCTTGAAATGAATCATTACCCTTGAGGGCTACTAGGCCTGTTTCCCAGGGGGTTCAGTGCCAGAATCAAGCCCATCCCTGGTTGGTGGCAGCTCTACCCCCAGGCTAGCAGGTGTGCTCCAGGAAGGGGGTCAGCCAGATGTGAGGGGTCCCAGTAGCCTGGGGGGAGCTTACTCAGAAGTATCATCCAGAGGCAGGTGGAGATTCCCTCTGGAGGCAGGCAGTTCCGTGATCATGAGTTTTGATCATGATTTTTCATGTGATTGGCCACTTTAAAAGCACTCTGTTGCCATGCATGTGTGTCATGGCACATCTGTAGAGCACTTTTAGGAGTCTGAGCACATGAAAAATGCAGCTTCTGTCTGTGCCCCTAGTGTATTAACTCCCTTTCAGCCTAGTTAAATACAATGATCAAAAAACCATAAGGACACCCTGACTGCTTTGAGTAATAAGGAATCATGGTTTTAAAAACAGAATTAAAATTAATATACAATGCTATTTCATTTGAAACATTCCCTTACAAATAGTGAAAGTCTACAATTCCAATTTTCATTTCAGTTTTAGTCACTTCACACCATTCAGGCATTTGTGAAGGAATAGCAGCAAACACCTTTCATAGCTGATTGTGGCTAGTAAACTGAAGTAAGAGGTTTATGTCAGTTTCTGGTATAGGGGCCTATCAGGAAGGAGACAGGAAGAACACAGTTCACAGTCCGTACCTATGGCTGTGATGCTAAAGCACACAGCAGTCTGGTTATTTTTGATAAGCATAATAGCAAATAGAAGCGGATTACAAACAAGTTCAAAATAGAGAAGCCCAGGGGTTGCTTTAGTTCTGTTAGGGAATGAGACAAGAATTAGGAAAAGTACAGATGGGTGAAAGCCACATTATATTCCCTCTTGTCCTACTTTCCTGCACCCAATGCAGTAAAGGAAAAAAAAGAGACTGGCTTTATGTATTCAATGGCCAAAAAGCCTGCTCAGATATTACCCATATCTATTTGGGCCTTGTATTTTATAAAATAAAATTTAGTTTCTATTGAGAATAGCACGAGAAGCAGTACAGAGGAAAGATCATATACACTTCACAAAACTACAAGCCAGTAATAAAATGAATATTGTGTATACCTTACTAAGACGTCTATCAAATAATTTAATGTTCTTAACCCAGCTCCCCATGAATAAAAAAAAAGAAAATCAGCGAACATTATACCATTTGTGGGAACAGAATCAGGATGATTCTGAAATAAAACTGCTTTAGAGAAGCTATATCACAGTCTCTGGGCTCCATGTAATATGTAAGAATAGGTAAAACCCAATTCTAAGCAAAGGTCATCAAATCACCACCTTATTTCACTTTGAGTCCTCACTCATCCACATAGTCAGCAAAGGGTTTATTAGCACTGATCTCTTATATACTTTTAAAATGAAAGGTACACATGAGAGAGAAGCATTCAATTACTATCAGACAGCCAGTGGCCAAAAAGAAGCTCTGCTGTTTACTTGATGGAGTTTGGAACTGATCTCTCTGAACCTATCCATAAAAAAACAGTTTGACTTTTATTGCTTCTTCACTTGACTTAAATGAATTCACCCTCCTTCAGTGACTAAAAAGATACATTTAAGGTAAGGCAAAAGGTCTGAATGGTCATAGTCTCCAAACTTGAAACTTAAACCAACTGTAGTTGTAATCCAACACTGTTGCCTTGTTTATATATTTTTTTCCTTTTCAATTGTCCTTTCCAGCCTCCGAAGCTATGTTTCTGCTTTGTTTGTATATGCATGGGAAGGTAAGAAAAAGTCTTTTGCATCTATTTTATGTTGATTTGTAGTGAAGTTCCAAGTACAGAAATAAAAATAAATGAAACATCACAGATGTTTTTAAGTACTCTACAGCTACTTTAATCTACCTCTGGAGTCTTAAAAGAAGAAAAACAAGGCTGATTCTTTAATATTGTCTTTAAAATGGCTATTTTGGGAATCTTTCAGGTACTTATATGGCCCTCATCAGTGAAGAATGCAAATGCCTCACACACTTTAATGTACTTATCCTCACAATATTCATATAAGGTAAATATTTAAACCCCATTTGACAAATGGAGACAAAAGACAGAGGGAGGTTAAGTGACATGCTCAAGGTCGCAGAGGAAATCTGAAAGAGGAACTAGGTCTGTCAAACAGAGTTCAGGACTGGGATACATCTATAGGTGGTTCTAATACTGAATCAGATTTGGAATGAACTTGCTATGACTCATTTTCCACACATGTAAAATGAGTAAATACTCTCCTCTCTCACAAATCTGTTGACAGAGTTAATAGCTGCAAAGTAATATGAAGGTGTATCTGCCTCATACAAATCCAACATGCACCTGTTTCTTAAAAGTAATTTAAAGTATTCAATGGACATATTTTGGTTATGAGGCAGATGTTTTTAGGACACCTTTGGAGTCTTGATCCAGGTTATGCATCTAGAGCAGGGGTGGCCAACACACAATATGCATGCCTAAATGGCACTTCGTGAATCATGGAGGGAACAAGGAACATGGTGGCCAATACAGTAGGGAGCAACAAACTCCCTGAAAGCAGAGCAACAAACTGGGGAGGAAAAGGTATTAGGGCAGCATAGGGAGGGTGTAGGGCCTACTTTGTGGCTTGCCTGCCAAAGAAGTTGCCCCCCGCCTACACTATTCTAGAACAATAAAATAAATCTTGTTGTCATATGAAAGAATCCAGAAGCAGCAGCAATACTATTCCTTTTTTGGTCATAATCTTTGTCAAATCTAAAAAACCATAAAACCTTAATATGCCCTTCATATGACAGGTACCTTTATCCAGCAAGCCCAGTGGTTACTTCTATGTTAATTCATAGAAATATTTTTTGTTACTTGACCACCTAACACAACAATTGTTTAAAAAACACACATGCACACAGGCATCATTCCATACCATTAAAGCTGCGACCAAAGAGATTCATTGGGCTGAGTCCTGGCCTGGAGTTCTTTGGGGAAACACTTTGGAGAGTTCAGTGTAAGTACCATTTGCTACAGATAGCTACATAATAGGACATTTAGATGCACTTTTCACCACAGGAGAAGATAAGTCTAGGCCTGATGCCTGCCCTCTGGTCCCCAGTAACATTGTTTCATTGTATTGAGTAAATGCTAATCCCTGGTAAACTATGCTAATTTTGTTACTCTTTGTTGCTAAGGTGGCAAACTGAGTCTGAAGACAAAAGGAGGGTCTGAAGGAGTAAAAGGAAGAAGAGGACAGGGCTACCAACTATCAGTAAAATTCAGGCTAAACACAGCTGTCAGTAAAGTCCATACAAAATTTTTTCAGCCATCAGTACAAACACTAAGTAGCCACAGTTTGACTGAAGCTCGGACAAGGTAGTACTGCTGTGCCTTGTCTATGTCTGAGTAGGAGCATAGCACCCTGCACAGACTGCTCTCTCAGATATGCTGCTGCTGTATCACAGGCTTCTTTTAACTCTGCTGATCACAGGTAGGCTTCCCTGTTGGTCTGTCCCAAGACAGGGATAGCACAGCCAGCAGGGGTAAGGCTGTGGTGTGGGAATCAGGAACAGCATGGTCCAAGGTACAATCAGGAGAATAAGGGTTTGGGGATAAGTAGTGGGCCCCTGGTGGTGGGGCAGCACAGTATAAAACCATTGCTGCATTCAAGCAGGGCTCCCAAACCAAGGAATTGTTTTTTTTCTACAAACTTTTTACTGACAACCAAACTTTTTATTATTATTATTTTTACTATAATTGATGTTAAACCTCTAAATTTGAACCTAGACTTTATAATTTGGGTTTGGCAGCAGGACAGGGCCCAGCACAAATAAAATGAGGGATGAAATTAAGAACACCAAAGAACAATAGGAGTTAGAACTAGCAAAGGACATGAAGGGTAACAAAAAGGGTTTCTACAAGTATATCAGCAATGAAAGTGTTAGGACCTAGGTATAAGACCTAGGTCCTCAGTAAGTTTATATCTTCCCTGAATGCAGTTGTGTTAAGGAGGTGCTACGGTTACTTCCTTCAGGCACTTCCTGATGTTATCTTCTCACCCACCATGACTTTGGTGTTTCTTATCTTAATTTGGGAGTTAGTTTCCTAGGAAGAATCGCCTTGAACTACCTGGCAGAATTGCATTATGGGGCTCCTCCTCCCCGACACCCCAACCTCACTGCACCCTTGGTAGTCAATTCTAGGGCAAGTAATTTGGGATTAACCTCTTATCTTGGGTAGGGCTATTTTGTCCCCTGTTGCCCAGAGTTGAAGGGACCAAACCCAGTAGCTCTCTATTCTGCCTCCTTAACTTCAGAACCCCTCATCGGTCTCACTCCCTGCAGCAGAACTTCCTCCTGTAGTCATCCTCCAACCACTTTTCCCTTCTTCCTGGTGCCTCTATGTTGCTAAATACTCTGCAAATACACCTTGAGAGGAGAACCCCCCACCGTCTCAGGCTTCCTGACACTGGAGTCTCTCTCTGGCTGCCCCTCTCTGGGGCCAGAAGTACCCAGTGAGATTTGACTCACACCAATCCAGAGCTAATACTCACTTGGGAAATGCAGCATGCTTGTGGTCATCTTTCTTTCTCATGAGGTGAGTATGGGAGAATTACTTCTATTCTCAGAGGTCCCTCCTGCCTTAAAGTCCTTTCCATGGCAAAAAGGAAGACCAGAGAAAGTGTGGATCCCTTACTAAATGGGGAACGTAACCAAGTAATAGGCTGAAGTACTCAATGCCTTTTTTTACCTCCATCTTCACAAGCAAGGTCACCTCCCAGACTACTGCACATGGCAGCACAGTTTGGGGAGAAGGTAAGCAGCTGACAGCAGTGAAAGAACAGGTTAGAGACTATTTAGAAAAGTTGGACATGTACAAGTCCATGGGGTAAGACATATTGCACTCAAGGGGTCTGAGGGATTTATCTCTGATGTGATTGCAGAGCCACTGGCCATGGTCTTTGACAACTTGTGGCAACTGGGAGAGGTCCTGGATGACTGGATAAGTAGAGATAACTGGACAATATATTGCCCATCTTTAAGAAAAAGAAGAAGGAGGATCTGGGGAACTACAGACTGGTCAGCATCACCTCAGTCCTGGAAAAAACCATGGAGCAGGCCCTCAAGGAATCCATTTCTAAGCACCTAAGAAGGTGATTAGGAACAGTTGGTGTGGATTCGCCATGGGCAAGTCATGCCTGCCCAATCTGATTGCCTGTTATGATGAGATGACTGGCTCTGTGGATTCAGGAAGAGTTATGGATTTGATATACCTTGACTTTAGCAAGACTTTTGACACTGTCTCTGATAACATCTCACCCCATCCTAGTTAAAAAACTAGGTGACTGTGGCATCGATGCCTACACAGTCAGATGGATTGCAGATTGGCTGAGGGGTTGCACTCAGAGGGTGGTGGTGGATGGGTCATATTTGACCTGGGGCGAGGTGGGTAGTGGAGTCCCCCAGGGCTCAGTCCTGGGGCCTGCGCTGTTCAATTTCTTCATCAGCGATCTGGATGATGGGGTGGATAGTAACCTGTTTAAATTCGCTGATGACACCAAAATTTGGGGGGAGGTGAGCA
>NW_017729032.1:252128859-252131829 GCF_001723915.1 Gavialis gangeticus | reverse complement strand
CTTCCAAGGGAAGTGGTGCTGGCCCCTACCCTGGGGGTCTTTAAGAAGAGGCTGGATGCCTACCTGGCTGGACTCATTTGAGTCCCATCTCTTTTTGGGGTTTTTTGTTGTTCTCCCGCCCTGGCGGGGGGTCGGGCTAGAAGATCTACTAGGTCCCTTCTGACCCTTAATCTATGAAAACATTCTTGCAAGCAAGATAAGGAAGTGTGGGTTGGAAAATGCATTGTAAGGTGGATAGAAAACTAGCTGGATCATTGGGCTCAAGGGTAGTGATCAATGGCTTGATGTCTAGTTGGCAGCCAGTATCAAATGGAGTGCCCCAGGGGTGAGTCCCAGGGCTGGTTTTGTTCAATATCTTCACCAACAATCTGGATGATGGGATGGAGTTTGCAGATGACACCAATCTGTGGGAAGTAGTAGTTATGCTAGAGGGCTAAGATTGAGAGAAACCTAAAAAAAATTGGAGGACTTGACCAAAAGAAATCGCATCAGGTTCAATAAGGACAAATGCAAAATCCTTCACTTAGGATGGAACAATCCCATGAATGGATGCAGGCTGGAGACTGACTGGATAAGCAGGAGATCTGCAGAAATGGACCTGATGGTTACAGTGGACAATACACTGAGTATAAATCAGCAGTGTGCCCTTGTTGTGAAGAAGATTAATGGCATATTGGGCTGCATTAATTGCTAGTTGATTAATGGCATATTGAGCATTGCCAGCAGATCGAGGGAAGTGATTATTCCCTTCTATTCAGCACTGGTAAGGCCACATCTGGAGTATTGTGTCCAGGTTTGGGTCCCCTACTTCAGAAAGGATTTGGAAAAATAGGAGAGAGTCCAGCAGAGGGCAATTTTGATGAGTCTTGATTTAAAGCCCACTGAACGCTATGAAATAAAAGGCCACAATATACTGAATGATAGTATCTTCAGATCACTAATGTCCTTAGAGTTGGGGGATAAAATACTTCCACCCCACCCTCTTTGCTTAATAAAATTCTAGCCGTATGGTTCTGCTCTGGGAGAAAGTTCCTCCCCCTATACTCAATGCATATAGCATAGCTAAGAACAAAATGAAAGAGGTAGTAAGATTTTTTGAGGACTGCATTAACTTAGTTCTTGAGAGCAAGAGTTGAACAACCATGCATCAGTTGTCATTACCTCTCAGGGGTACTCTAGAGGCAGACAGGTTTTGCATACCCCCTGAACTCACCCGGTAGTTCATTCCAGCTTGTAAAACAAACCCCTAGTTTTAGTGTTCTGGATGAGATTTTCCTGGGTTTAATGACAAAGATTTTTCTACTGAGACATAATTAAAACATTTATTTTTGTGCTTCCCCCATTTCAAAGCCTGTTTCACTTTCTTTTTCCTATTTCAGTAATCCAATTAGTATATTCCAACAATATATTTAAAGCTTTATCTATTTTCCCACTGGTTTATGAAGGTAGCATTGTTTCGAACACCTGTACTAATAGAATAAATTTGAGAGAGTCTGATGTGACTGTCTCTCAACAGCAGTTATCAAGCTGCAAAAAGGCAAGAGAGAAAACATATCAATAATGGATGAGGAGTTTAATGACCTGTATATTATCTTTGGAAGACTTGTGTTTGATTTGGTTATTTTGTTAACTGTGCTAACTCCCATGGACTACCGTCAAATTAAGTTCCATATAACTTCGAAGGACAATAGGAAAGTACATTCCAGTGTTAAGTTTTTGATTATCTAACATTATGCTTTATATTTCTGGACAGAGTGGGTCAAGTTTGCAGAATTCTCATACAAGTATTGTTTATGCCCTGTATTGTTTATTGGGTGTGTGCAATAAAAACTGGAAAATAGGCACAATATCCCTAACCTGAACACACACAACTCCAAGCACTTGCTTTTCTAGGAGGAAAGTCAGAATAGAAGCACATTTAATGTTTCTATAGCCTCAGCTTTGCATGCATGTCTATATGCACATGCACTTGGATTCAGGGTAGCAGCTCATCTGGTTCATACGTATAGGAGAGCCTGGGATTAAATCTGATTTAAAAAAAAAAAATCACAGGCTACTTTGTCTTCAAATCTATTTTAACCCACCTTAGGAAGACAACTAGTCATAACCTTAAAGAACAGATGTCTGAAATGGGATATTCAAAACATGAGGTACCCAGCATTAGCAAACATTTTCAATGTGACCCAAGTGATGTATACAAGGTCACAGAGCAAGTCTGAATATAATCTCAATTTCCAGTCCCCAAGGATGCCTGTACATGAGCACAAAGGCTGCTCTGATGCACTGCAATTACAATGCATTGGATCATGGTAATTACAGTGCTTCCGCAGCCTCCCGTATCTCGTGTAACAGTGTCCCTGCCTTTCAAAATGGCAGCAGGGACACTAATACATGAGATGCTGCAGTGCTTTAATTAAAGTGGCTCTCAGAGCTGCTCTTATTAAAGTTCTGCACCCAGCCTCCACCCTAGAGCACATATAAAAGTGCCCTAAGAGTTCATCGTACTCTCAGGGGAGGATATAGACACATTCTCCCTTACAAGTTCCAGGTGTCTCCGTGGTGGCTAATTTCTAACAATATGTTGATTCTCTATCCTATAAACCCTCACATAAGAGGGGATTTAAAAAGTTTTAGCACAAAGGTATTTTTTCTTTTTAAGATGTAGTATTTCACATCTATCATCATAGAGAAGAATGGGAGACTGAATCAGCTAGCAAGAGGTGGTGGTTACATCTCCCTTAATACCTAATAAAGCAAACCAATGTCATAAATATTAATTTGAAGTTACTTAATAATGTATCATTTGGACACTCTTCTTGGTTTTGTCCTTATTGCAATCTGTAGGACTCTACTCTGGGAACTGTTCAGAACAGAGAGACTGGGGAAGTGGTTTCCCTGACAACAGAACTACAGCCTGATGCATAAAATGAAAGCTCCTAGAATAGCTCCCCTGCAGCTCATTTCTCCTCT
>NW_017729032.1:252116035-252123859 GCF_001723915.1 Gavialis gangeticus | reverse complement strand
TGATGCATAAAATGAAAGCTCCTAGAATAGCTCCCCTGCAGCTTATTTCTCCTCTCACTATAACGCTTCACATCATAGCTCACACAGATGACCAGGCATCCATATGCTGTTCGATTATTTTGTTTCCTAGTTGCACTGAAGAGCAGCAGTAGAGTTTTATGTTCTGCTAATTAGGAAGTGCACACATTTCAAATAATAGAAGAACTTTTAGGCTAAGTACAGACAGTCATAAAGCTTAAGGCTGAATCAGTTCAGTCTTTGCAGGTTAGTCTAAGCTGCAGAAATTGAACCAGCAAGCAAGCAAACAGACATTCACTTTTGATTCAGGAAATGCAGGCATATGCCTTCAGTGGCTCACCTCCCAGGCTGAGGAGGGGGTGGGCGGGGAAAAAGTAGTGGCTTTGAATTCAGAAAAGCTTGAACAAAAATAGCCCTGTCTCTGAAGTGAGCATATATTGAACAAAAGGGAACAAACCTGTGGAGTCCTGCTGGCTGTGATCATGGATGACAAATCCCAGAGGCACCTGGAAGCAAGAAGAGGAAGTAATGAGCAGCCCTTCAGAGTCTTGCTGCTGTGGGTCTGGACTGCAAATCCCAGAGACCTTGGTGGCAGCAGGAAGAGGAAGTAAACACACAGCCCATGCTGGGATGCTGGGGGACTCTAATTTAACTTGAACCAAGAAGGGGTCTAGGACAAAAGTTTCATAAACCTGTTTAACCTAAATCAGTTAAGTCTGATACTACATTCAACCATTTTTATCTTAAACCAGTAACTTTTCTTAAGTAGAAAGTAAGGAAACCATCCCAGGGTGAATGGTGTCTGGGAGATCCTTATTCTTATACTTACCAGGAGATCCTTATACTTATTCTGGAGGTCTAAAAGGAAATGGCTTGACAGGTGCTTTCCATCTGGTTTTGTAGTTTGCTCATGTTTACATTATTATCCATTTCCTTGCTTTGCATGTAAGTATATATTATAAAACTTCCTCCAACAAACATGAACATATTTAGAAAGTGCTTCTATATCAGTTCATACTTAGGGCAGATTTCACTGGTGGGGCAAATCATCCTTCCCCACAGAGCACATAAGATAAATGCTGGGAGTATCCAGCTAATGGATCAATGCAGAAGCAGACAGTTTAAAATGCTATTCTCTGTCTCTGGAATGTAGGATCTGATCACCTTTTAAAGGCTCAGTTTAAAATTTTAGGCTATGAGACTTCCATGACATTTGTAACTCCAGATGTTTGTGGTGGTTATATAATATTGCTAATTTCCTACATGAATACTTCTACATAAACATTTGAAATGGTGTTTTCATGAATTCTCATGCCTGTAAGCTAGCTTTCAATAAATACTAGCTTAAGTAAAGGTTAACTATGGCGTGGAAAAAAAGTTACATTGAGTTAATGGGGTGAGTCTTTACCATATCAGCTATTTCATGGTAGCTACCTGTGTGAAGACTCCTACCCTAGGAATCTAAATTATAGCAGTTTAGCCTCCAGTGAAACAGGACAGAACTACCACAGGTCAGCTTCCACTTACCACAGGGTAAAAGTAAACATAGGGTGAAGTTATATATTACATTTAGACCATACAAAGTGGACTTAAAATTAAAGTCTCCAGATATTAAACCTCATTAACTCATGCTAAAAGTTCTCTGAACTTTTCAAAGTTATGCCACTTCAGGCTAGGGTAAAATGTTGGCTGTGATACCTAGTTTGTTTTTGGGTAATTTCAATCTGCTCCACAGAGATAAAATGGGTAATATACAATTCTCCAGCATCTCAGAATGCACTGCTTCTAGTCCCCCTACTGCAGGGGTGGAGGGAGAAAAATATTATTTGGGGAGGGCTGAGCATGTGTGTCCTTGCACATGTGTGCACATGCATCCCCCCAGCAGGTAAGTATGTCATGAGGAAGTGGTGTGTGTGGGGGGGGGGCAGATCAAGGCCCCCACAGTGAGGGAGGGAGTGGGGCAGAGGCAGGGACCCTGGGGCAGGTCATGAGATGCTCAGAGCCCAGGAGGCTTGTTCAGGGGAGCAGAGAGGCTCCCACCACTGGGCACTCCCCTGGGAAAGCCCAGAGGGTACGTGCCCCTCAGATCTGTGCATGGGGCAACCCATAGTATCAGCCCATCTCCACCCCACACACAGATCTGGGGAGTTCCCCAGGGTGTGCACAGTGGCGGGAGCCCCTCTGTGCCCCTGGACAAACTGCCTGGGCTCCAAGTATCCCATGACCTGCCCCAGAGCCCCATTCACCCCAACTGCTGCCTCTGCCCCGCTCCCTCCCTCATTGCAGGGACCTCAATCTGCCCCCCAACACCACTTCCCCACGACAGACTTACCTGTTGTGCTGGGCAGTCCTCTGCATGCTGCCGGGTTGCTACAGGCTCCAGCTGCATGTCTGTGTCTGTATGCACCCCTGCCCCCACTTCTGTAGCTGCTTAGAGCCCACATCCAGGCTGCCCTACAGCCCTACCCACTGCCACCACTGACCCGCACTGGGGGGGGGTAAGCCCCATTAGGCCTGGCCTTTTGCTGCCTATGCCCCACCCCCAAACAGAGATAGAGCTCAGGTGTTCTAGCTCCTATCCACACTTCTGCTCACGAGCCCTCTAGTGGCAAGTCAGAGATGTGTAGGCAAGATATGGTATTAACCCTTTTAACCCTTAATGTGCGACTGTTCATGTTCTAATTTTAACACTACTTAACACTCCACAGAGTTAGTATGGATTAAGTTTATTATGTAAATTCACCTTATATACACAGTTACCACAGAGATTGACACCAAATGAGTTTCCCCCTTGTTAAATCACACCCATTTGTTCATTGGGCTATACCCTATATGTATGTTTATGAAGTGAATGCTAGAAGAACACAGATTGTGAAAATAAAGTTTTAAAATGTAAGTAACATATTTGTAATTAAAGAAAAATGTAGTATTAGCAAATGATTAATTTTAGGCTGGACACTTCAGGCACATAGATATTCTTCTACAGTGCCTCCCATACCATACTAAAAGTATTGCAGAGATGCCCATTTCACAATTGATATCTTTGTTTTAAAGATAGATGAAAGGCATCTGAAGAAAGTGGAAAACTTGATATTATCTCCCTACTTGCACAGAATTTCATACACTTTATGAAGTCCAAACAGCTGATAAAAATCACTTTTCCTGCCTTGGAGAAAAATAACTATTACAGTTATATGCTGAGGTAACTTGTAAGTGAAGAGAATTGGGCCCACATTTATATAATTCACAACCACAAAAAAGCTTTCAGCTTTTTACCTAATAATGCCTGAAGTCACACTTTTACTGGAATGCTGCCTGCCTTAAATTATCAGCAGCTGGTACAGTAATGAGATAATTTCTATTTAAATGAGTTCAGTTACAAACAGCTTCTGCAAGATCCTGATCAATTTAAAGCATTTCTCAAATTCAAAAAAAGCACTTCATGAATTGCATAAACAAAACTTGAAGGGGGCAACCCTAATTACTTCCTTATTGAGCCCTATGTTTCATAAATTTGCTCTTTATCTACACTGCCCTTTTTCCATACCATAGTAGAGTAAATTAATCTATTACATGCACATGATCGTCTCATGTTGCTATTTTAAAATTTGTTTTTATTGCCAAAAATATGTAACAATTCTTCCCACTAGCATTTTGCAAGCTATTTAAGCTTCCAAAAGACAGGACAGAATATAGGGTACATAACTCGATAACTGACACTTTTATTGTAAGTTAGATGTTTGACCTGCTGTTGCTATGTACAGTCCTATCAGTGCATAGGGCAGTATATCAAACCAACATCACACACAAAGCTACATTAAATGCATATTCTTCCTGCTAAGTTAGCAGTTCACAAGTAAGAAATAGAGAATTTCTACTTCCCTCTGCATTCTTATATTATCCTCTTCATGCAACTGACCTACAAAAAGAGTGAGGTAGGAGTCTCATAGAAAAAAAAAGTAAGTTTCTAAAATTCAAGATTCAAACCTATACCTGCACAAAACTGAAAACATAACCTTCACATTTCCTAAATCTCAGGTTCTACCTTATATTTTTAACATAACATTTTGCTTGTCACTTCTAGCTTTTTTAAATTATAATTTTTCCCTTTAGAAAAGTCAAAGTAAAAAATAAAAATCAAATCTAGTTAAAAAGTGAAAAAAAAAGCTAAGGACTTTGGCATCAGGTCTTATCTACTGAACTGAGCATCTAGGACTTCGACACAGATATTTAACACTTCAGCTACTGGGCTGGCTGCTAACTACTAACTAACTCCTAACTAAACCACCAACTGCCAATTATAGAAAAGCCAGGCTAGTCTCTCTCACTCACTCTTCTGCTACAGTGATTCTGGCACTGTCTACAACTACTCTTGTTGTACCATGGCCAATGTATTCAGTGCTTTTGACAGGTTACTAACACTTTTCTGAGAATGCAAAAAAGTATGTATTTTAACACTTCAAAATCTTCCTAAATTTTATATGGATTTGCTTGGGACTAAAAACCAACCCCTCCCAAACCCCCAAATTTAAAGCATTTCTTAAATTCTCATTAAAAAGCTTCTCATTAAAAAGCTAGGTGACTGTGGCATTGATGCCTACACTGTCAGATGGATCGAAAATTGGCTGAGGGGACGCACCCAAAGAGTGGTGGTGGACGGGTCATATTCAACCTGGAGGGATGTGGGCAGTGGAGTCCCCCAGGGCTCAGTCCTTGGGCCTGTACTGTTCAATTTCTTTATTAGCGACTTGGATAAGGGGGTAAAAAGCACCCTGTTCAAATTTGTTGACGACATCAAGATTTGGGGTGAGGTGGGCATGATAGAAGGGAAAGACAGCATACAACTGGACCTGGACAGATTACAGGGGTGGGTGAATGAGACTAGGATGGGATTCAATACTGACAAGTGCAGGGGACTGCACTCAGACAGTAAGAACCAGCAGCATACCTACAAGCTGGGGAACTCCCTTCTTGAAAGCACAGTGACAGAAAGGGATTCTGGAGTCATTATTGATTCCAAAATGAGCATTGGCCGCCAATGTGAAGATGCATTCAGTAAAGCTAACTGCACCTTGTCATGCATCCACAGATGCATCACGAGCAGGGCCAAAGAGGTGATCCTCCTCCTCTATGTGACACTAGTCAGGCCACAGTTGGAGTACTGCATCCAGTTCTGGGCACCACACTTCAGGAGGGATGTGGCCAGCATTGAGAGGGTCCAGAGGAGGGCCACTCGCATGATCTGGGGACAGCAGGGCAGACCCTATGAGAAGAGGCTACGGGACCTGAACCTGTTCAGCCTTCACAAGAGAAGGATGAGAGGAGAACTGGTGGCTGTCTATAAACTTACCAGGGGGGACCAGAGAGGAATGGATGAGACCCTGTTCCCCTGAGTACCTACTGGAGTAACAAGGAATAACGGCCATAAGTTGTTTGAGCATAGGTTCAGGCTGGACATTAGCAGGTACTACTCCACAGGCTAGGATCTGGAAGCAACTTCCAAGGGAAATGGTGCTGGTTCCTACCTTGGGTGTCTTTAAGAGGTGGATTGATAATTACCTAGCTGGGGTCATATGATCTCAGACATACCAGGGGTCATATGAGCCCAGTATTCATTCCTGCCCAGGGCAGGGGGTCAGACTTGATGATCTATTTAGGTCCCTTCCAACCCTACATCTATGAAACTATAAAAAAAGGGAGAGGGGCAGGGAAGAATGATGGGCACTTCTGTAGCCTGAGGGGCATTTTCCCTGTTCAATATAATAACCTTCTATAAAACTTCAGTAGAACTTAGTGTTTTGGTTTTGCAGAAGATACCATAATAACCCTTCTTAATGGAAAAAGCATTAGCCAACTAAAGTACAGAGGTAAGTTTTAGCTCTTTCTGTAATATTTTTCAGTACTGATTTCACCTTTGGCCATGTGCAGACACTGTTTCCTCTGGGAGAGATGCTGCTATCCCAGTAAAAACCATGTGTGCACAGACATTCAAGATTTTTCTCCCAGAGCAAAAATGGCTGATCCAAGAGAAAAATAACCTGGGAACAACCAGGGTTGAATGGTTCCTGTAATTCTTTCTCCTGGGAGAGTGAAAGGCTGTACACTGACCTTCTGAGAAAAGATGCAGAACAGTCCTCCAGCATCCCAGCATGTTTTGGTCATGGCTTCCTTTCCTCTCCCCCAGGGGTCCAGGGAAACAGCATGTCACTTGGGCTGGACTCTACTGCTCCAGCCAAGCAGAAATCTCATCACTGTTTTGCAGGGGGAGAGAGTCTGCAAGCAATCTGAGTCAGCCAATGAGGGGTGCCCTATACAGCTGTCATCTGTCTCCAGGAAGTCTAGGAGCCTCCAGAGTAGGCTAATATGCATGCACAGAGGCAGCAGCAGCTTGGCATGCAAATGGTTGATAAGGGGTCTCTGGGGAAGTTTTTCTACCAGGAAAAAAAAATTGGGTAAATTCTCCCAGATCATTTGAACATGAGTACACAGGCATTGTTACATAGAGTAGTAAGGAATGCATAGGTATCTGTATCATGTTTTAACCCAAAGCAAGATTAGGAGAATGTGACACCTGAAAAATGTCCAAGTACTGCTCTGAGGGTCAGTATTGCTGTTCCATTGAGTTAACAAGGTGGCATGGAAATTACCAAATTCAGAATTTAGTCAAGCTTACAAATTTTGTTGATTTACATTTTGCTAACATCCAAACTTAATGTTTATTGAAAAGAATATGTACACACACATACACACCTCTGCTACACAGTCCTCAGCAAAAGATGTTGTAGCAGGTGTTACAGTGCAGTCTCATTGACAAGTATTCATTATCCTATAAAAATATAACAAGAATTTACTAGTTTAGTATTCTGCGTTATAATTAGAACTATACATTTTGTAATAAAGAAACAAACAAAAATGTTGTGATGTATCATCTTTCATCTTCTTTATTATTGCTACTCAATTGCTTACTAATTCACAAAATTCAGTAATTCTCAAGGAGTCTTCCAGTGGTTAGTGAAAATTAGTGAGATTCTAATTCATTGTAGTGTTAGTGTGGCTCACTGTATAATCAAGAAGAAATTAATTAAACCACACTTTAAACATATAGTCAAGCCCACTTATCAACTCACTTAATAAAATAGCCCACTTAAGTGGAAAGCCCATTTAAATGGATAGTTTTTTCTATGCATCAACCTATCTTTCATTAGCATGGAGTAAATGTGCCCATTTAATATAATTTGGAAGGATATGATTTCCCCTTCTAATGTCAAGTGAAAATCACTGGTTTCCTGCTCTGAAGAACACTTAACGTCAATTATTGCACATGGCAGAAGCAGATTTTCAATTTTACACTGACTTTTTAAGCTATAGCTAATATTTTTAGTCTAGTTATATAGTTTTGCATGTATTGCAAAACTTGTACCTGCATTCATAAGAGAAACAGAACTTTATTCTTTAAGGCTTAGTATGGGGAATAAACAGGAGGAACTTGCCCTCAGAATAGCCAGTTCAGACCCAGACATAATAGGGCTTACAGAAATGTGGTGGGATTCATCCCACGACTGGGCAGTTAGCATTAGGGGCTACAGGCTTTACAGGAGGGATAGAGAAGGAAGGAAAGGCGGGGGTGTGGCGCTCTATGTCAAGGAGCAATACACATCCTTTGCCACCAGAATGCAGTCAGAGGAGGGGCAAGCTGAAGTGCTCTGGGTCAAGATACAAGGGGGCCGTGAGGAGAGGGATCTAATGGTGGGAGTCTACTACAGACCCCCCAACCAAGGAGAGAAGCTGGATCGGGAATTTTTGGGC
>NW_017729032.1:252111558-252115806 GCF_001723915.1 Gavialis gangeticus | reverse complement strand
CAGGTGCCAGATGATTGGAAGATAGCCAACGTGGTCCCCATCTTTAAAAAAGGGAGGAGGAAGGACCCGGGCAACTATAAGCCCGTCAGTCTTTCCTCATTCCTAGGGAAACTCTTTGAGAAGATCATCATGGAGCACATCTGCGATGGCCTGGCCTCAGAGGTGATGCTCAAGGGGAACCAGCACAGTTTCATTAGGGGCAGGTCATGTCAGACCAACCTGATTGCCGTTTATGATCAGGTCACAAAAGCACTGGATGCAGGTGTCGCCGTGGACGTAATCCTTCTGGACTTCAGCAAGGCCTTTGACACCATCTCCCACCTCATCCTTATTAAAAAACTAGGTGACTGTGGCATTGATGCCTACACAGTCAGATGGATTGCAGATTGGCTTAAGGGTCATACTGAGAGGGTGGTGGTGGACAGGTCATATTCGACTTGGGGAGAAGTGGGCAGCGGAGTCCCCTACGGTTTAGTCCTTGGGCCTGAACTGTTCAATTTATCAGTGATTTGGATGACGGGGTGAAAAGCAACCTGTTTAAATTTGCTGATGATACCAAAATTTGAGGTGAGGTGAGCACACTAGTAGGGAGGGAAAGACTGCAGCAAGACCTGGATAGGTTGCAGGGGTGGGTAACAAAAACAGGATGCGTTTCAATACTGACAATTGCAGGGTGCTACACTTGGGCAGTAGCAACAAGCAGCACACTTATAAGACGGGAAACTCCGTTCTTGAGAGCATGGAGGCAGAAAGGGATCTTGGAGTCATTATTGACTCCAAGATGAACATGGGCCGACAATGCGAGGTCTATGATTCTATGAAAGTCGTCGCCACAATAGATGCCACAAATAGTTTATGTGGCTCCATCTGTTTATGTCATCTCCACAATGACACGTGAGTGCTATTGGGTTAATTTTAGACTTTATTCTCCCTCTCCATTTTATTTTCAATACTATTTTATCTGAAAATTACATTCTGACAGCATCCTTCTACATTCAAATATCCTGATATCCTCTTGGTAGAAATTGAAAGCTCCAAGTTGTGAGAAAATTTTGGATGAGGGAAACGTTTTAGGTGAGAATTACATTTTCCTCAGCATTGGCCCAGCATCCAGTGCACTTTAAATGCTATAATAGATAATGGCACTAAGATTTGCTGCTTGGACCACTCTTCAGCATTTGTGAAAACAAACAAACCAATCAACCAGTGGCTGGTAAAAAAACAAATATTAAATCTTCACTTTATTTATTTTCCCTAATTCTCTTTGCAGCTGCCTTCTTTAGTCATTCTATATAAAGACCAGAAGGTAGGAGGCAGAACATAAGTCACAATTATATTTTTTGTTAGTCATTTTATAGCGCTTTTTAAAGCATGCCCAAAGTCAATGACATGCTGGAACAAGCATCAGAAAAGCTTTGAAGTGGACAATCAGAGGCAAGTCATAGACCATGCAGGAATAGACATTAAGGCCAGGTACAGACATTACATTTTTACCAGTATAAGTGATCAGAAACTGGTTTATACCCATAACAGAACAGAATTTTGGCACACAGGGTGCTTATACATGACAAAAATTGGCCATTTTTGTGGTTTGTGTTACGGTGTACATATGCAGCAGTTTTTTACAATTTAAATGATGCTCCTGTATTGCAAACTAAACCACATCCACATGTAGTTTAGTTAAGCTGCACATCCACATGTAGTCAGTTTAGCTGCAGGGGGGGCCAGTCCTTCCCTCCACAGGAGTGGTACTCCCTGGGCCCACCTGGGTGGGATGCTAGCTGCACAGGTGCTGCCCCAGCTCACAGGCAGCACCTGTTGTATACAACTCTTCCCCAAGCCTGCACACTGGAAGCCCACCAGGTGCTGCTCCCCATGCAGGATCAGGAAGAGTTGGATCTGGCAGGTGCTACCTATCAGCTGGGGCAGCACCCACACAGCTAGCACCCTGCCTGGGCGGCGAAGCATTGCGGCTGTCGAGGGAAGGCCTGGCCCCCTTAAAGTCAGAGACTTCATGGCCTGGTGGTATCTCTCGCAGGTGGACTCCGCTGGAAAAAAAAGAAGTGGCAAGGGGCCCAATCCTTTTCTTTTTCCCCATGGAGCCTGCTCACCTCTCCTGTGGCTGGGAGGTGAGCTGCCTGAACTGTGGGAGGCCCCAGACCATTCCTTCATGGTAGCAGTGACCCCGGGACAGCACCTGCCCACTAGTAGCCCACCCAAGTGGCCCCAGGGGACACCACCACTGTGGAAGAAGGACTGGGGTCCCCCACAGCTCAGAGATCATTTGGCCCACTGGCAGCTCACGCCTCAGCCATGGGTGATCTGGGCAGCCTCCGTGGAAAAAAAAAAAAAAGGAAAGGATCAGGCCCCTCATCGTAACAGTGATGGAAGCACTAAATTGAAATTGTGGGGTTTTAATCGTTGTAATTAAAAACCTACCATTTCAATTTAGGGGACTAACCCCCAATCATGTGTACAAGTACCCACATAAAATGGTTTAAAAATGGTGGAATCTGGTCTAAGATTTGACCCCCCCACAACCACCAAAGGGCAAATATGTGTTCTGTTAGATACTGACCTAAACTATTCCACTTACAGAAAACCATGCAACTTGGATCAAATCTGTCTCTGGCTTTTTGCATGTCTGTTACTAGCCTAACAGTATGTGTTGTCCTCACTTCCAGGTGTAACACTCCCCTAATCAGAAGAAAAAGAACAACAGAGAATGAAATTAATTCCTAACCCAATATCTCATTCATAGCTACTAATGTAATGAGCTCATTTGTTCAAAATGTCAAAAGAAATACAACTTATAGTGCCTTAAACAGTGCAAACATTGCAAATATTAATAAGAAGATTGAATGCTTTTATTCAAGAACTTCATTGAATATGAGGGGTAATTTCAGAAGTGCTTTTAAATGATTCAGTTATGCCAGTTAAGCAAAATGAAGTCCCACAGTTTGTCTTCAAGGATTGATCTTTAGCATTTTAAGCACCTGCATTCCCCCCCTGAAATTTAACACCATTAATGATTAGTCCCTTAATAGCAGTATTATTGTGACACCAGAAATGGCCCATTAAATGACTTGATACTGTTGTCAAGATTCTGGCATCAGTAGTAAGCTGTTAATACAAAAAAAAGGGATTAAAGAAACATAACCAAAAATTCCATTTTCTGATAAAGGAGTATACAAATGAATATGGATTCTGTCCCTATCTACAAATGTTCTTCAGCACCTCAATATGAGCATGCAGAATTGGGTCTCAGTTCCTATTTCACAATAGTAGAGGTGTAAGAACATGCTACTCAAAACAATAGCAGCAGCCTGAGAATGAAGCAAAATGATTTTGATTATCTCCCTACTTTCTGCCAGCAAGGGTGCCTCAGCAATAGATTTTATGAGATAGATATGGTAAGTGTGGCAGGGCACTATGTGTGCCTGCCACTTTAAGGCCCTGGAGCTGGCAGCCTCCAGGTGCCTAATGAGGGCAGCCATTTTAGGCTCAGGGCTTCCTATATAAACAAGGCAGTTTGGCTGCCTGGAGGAGAGGCAACAATATTGTCTGGCCTGAGGGCTGTTGAATTTCATTGGGAGGAGCTGTAGGGAATGGTAGGAGGGTCCTGGTCCTGGTCCTGGTCCTGGTCCTGGGTATGACTGGAAACTACACTCTGCCAGGAATGGGTGGCCTGGTGGGCCTCCCAGTGGTGCGGGAGCCCCCAGGAAATGCCAGGCCAGTGATCACCCTGGTGAAAGGTGGGTTGGGGTGCCTTAACCCCTAGCCATCACCTTAGGGTGGGTCACGTACACCAGAGGTAGTTGTGGGGGGTGCAAACCCTGAGGAGGAGAGTTGGGGCCAGGCACGGCTACGGCCACCTGAGCCCACCTGTGGAGGGAAGCCCCGAGACCCTGAGTAAAGGGTGCATTACGGGCAGTGTGGTGCCCCCAGTGTGGGGGGGACAGCGTGTGGAGCCCCCAGTGTGTGGGGGGGGGGCAGCCAGAGGGTGAGAGAGCTAAGTCCTGACCCCAGTAAGTCCTCCAATGCTGGGAGGCAGAGTTTGGGTCAAATATAACATCTGAGCCGCAGTTGAGAGGGGGCCAGTGCTGTGGAACCACAGCAAGAGGGGGCAGTGATCAGAAGTCCCAGAGAGGGTGATGTGGAGCCCTGTGAAGGGAGAGGGAGCTCAGCCAGAGAGAGCAAGAGCTGAGTGAAAGATAACACCAATTGTAGCACCATGATCTGCTGCCC
>NW_017729032.1:252088684-252106558 GCF_001723915.1 Gavialis gangeticus | reverse complement strand
TGAGACCCTGAGGCACCAGTCATGGTGTGAGGTACCCCAGCTCCCTACATCTATAAAGGAGGACCCAGAGAGGGGGACCCCAGCATAAGAGTATGGGTCAGAAGGGCAAAGAGGTCCACCAAGAGGGATGCCAAAGAGCCAGAGGCCTAGGGTCCCGACTGGCCTGGAGGTGGGCCAGGGCTAATGTGAGCCGAAGGCAGGGCGATATATGGCCTGCTATGGCGGCGGCAGAGTCTGCCTGAAGGGAGGAACCCAGGTGGGGTCCTACAGTAGGATTCTGGGCCCCATCGTGGGGGACTGGTGCGTATGAGAACATCATGATATCATCAGCAAGGCTTGGGCTGCGGTGTAGGGGAGGAATGGAGCCATCAATTAAGACCAAGCTGTGGTGGATGAGAAAGTGGGCCTTGCAGAGATCGGACCCGGTAGCCCCCCCATTACAGTAAGATACATACATTTTTAAAGGATCCTCAGAGTTACTCCCATTTCTTCTCCCCACAGGCTAAAGAAAGTGGGGAAATCTCTGCATAACTAAAATCTTGTGAAATTTACAGCCCTAATTTGGCTTGAAAAGAATTAGAAACTATCCTGCATGAAGTTTGCCCTCTGTTATTGTATAAACAGGTACTTGTTCAGTACGCCGGACTATATTCAGTGTTTCATGATGTAGAGTGTTGTTAAACTCAAAACACTGATGGTCAACCTTTAAAAAAAACAAAAACAAAAACAAACTCTCTCTCTCTCTCTCCCCCATAAGACAGCAGTATCCCAATACCAATAATGGGATCCTCACCCAGGGTCAACTGTTAGTAAAATTATACAGATATATATTCACAGAGAATCCAGCAGTCCAAGTGTAATACAGGATTAAATATTTGTGTAAAGGTTCTGAAGGGTTTCCTCAGAGCTTACAAGCTCAATCAGGGTGTGTACACTCTTGGGACAAGGATCTACAGCAGGCTGTACACACAGGATGCATGCACATGATCATAACTCCAGGGAGGGAAGCCCGGGAAAAAATGGGGGAGACTAGCTGGGAAGAGGGGAGCTGAAGCTCTGCTGAGAAAAGCTGCTTCTGAGGGGGCAGCTGCTAGGACAATTGCATCTGAGAGGATGACTAGCAGAAGCATTGCTGCTGAGTGAGCTGCTACTGAGGGCTGAGGAGCCACCAGCTACTGAGTACCCAGGACTGCCTGGTATCCTTTACTGAAGGAGCAGGGGTTGTGCAAACAGGTTCCCCGCCCCACTCAGGTGCAGGGAGTCACTGGAGGGAATCGGGGACAGGGGTTGGTAGAGGAGGTTTTCTGGGAGAGGTAGAGAAAGCAGCAGGGAATTGTGGCTGTGTGGGAGGTCCAGCAGAGAGCTCAAGCTGAGAAGGGGCACTCCAGGTGCCAAACACAGGGGAGCTGCCTTGGGGAATGGTGTGATTGATTGCAAGCATCCAGGAAAGACTGGACAAGGGAAGAAACCCTGGTGTCTGGAGCAACCACACCCGAGGTCCTGACAGGCACCCCCATCTTCTGTCCAGAGGACGGCATCACCACCCCTCTTCTGAGGCAGAGCGAGCACCGCTCCCCAGGGCTCCACGGCAGCCACTGCACAGTGGACTACTTTGCTGCAGGCAGAGTGATTTTGCGGAGACCTGGCTGATTAAGTGTATACACCTGTTAGAAGTTCCCTGAGTGTTAAAGTTGATAAAATAATTGCTTTTGTTATATGATAAGTATTTGCTTTATCTGCTGGTATAGATTTTTATTAAGCTCATTGAAAATATTTTGTTTGTTACTTATGGGATGTTGAATTTGTCAATCTCGCACTTATTATTGTAAATAATAATTTTTTGTAAATAGTTATTTAATGTGTGGCCTGGTGTTGGGAGGACCACGGAACAGCACTACAATGAGTGGTGGCTCCCAGCCTGTAGACTAGGGGTGGGCAAAATGCAGTCTGCAGGCTGGATGCAGCCTGCCAGGTCATTCTATCTGGCCCACAGGGCCCCTAAAAAATTTAGAAAATTAATATTTACCCGCCCCTGGCTGCCTGTCATGCGGCCCTCGATGGCTTGCCAAAAATTTGGACGTGGCTGTGGGTAGCACCACCTCCAGGGCTACGTTTGTTGTAATTTGACCAATATGCTTCATGCTAGACTTCACACCACCCTGCTCTTTAACAAGTACTTATTTTGGCACTTGTTTGAGTGCACGTATTTCCTTTCCATATCTTGTTACAGGTCTTAAAATAAGCTCTTTATTACTTAAGAGCTGTTTTCCCTTTCCTTGATATAGACAATGCTGAGACTAGTGGCAGCACTCATACTGTAAACAACAGCCAGTTCCTTTAATACAACATAGTGAACACAAACCTCCAAAAGCTTTACACATTGCATCTTACTGGTGTAAATGACTGTGGGGCAGTGATTCTCAACAAGGGTGATGTGGCACTCAAGTGCCTTGAGCTACTTTTACAGGTGCTGCAGGGTGCCACACAGTGTAAGTGCTGCTAGGTGTTCAAACATGACTTACAATATAAGCTCAGAGATTTCAAATCGAAACCCATAGTATTATAAGCCTTCTGACCTATTGTGATCCTTCCAAGTTCTTTGCAACAGAAGAATCGCTTTACTATTTTTCTGTCAAAAAGTCAAAACATGAGTGAAAACTAAGGGTTGGCATTTTCTGAGGGTGTCATGAGACCAAAGGTTGAGAAGTACTGAAATAAGGGCAACAGGAAAGCAAACTCTTAAACTTAGATGGTGCTTTACTATTTCAAAACAATGACCCCTAAAATCCAGTGGTGTAACTTGGGGTGGGCAAGCAGGGCTTGGTGATTTAGATGGGGCACCAATCCTGCCATAACAGCCTACACTGGAGGAGTTTGAGGTTGTGTCATGTAAGGAGGCTCCCATGCAAGGAGGTAAGAATTTGACACATTCACTGCTGCCTGCCTTGCTCCATTCCCCAACCAGGGCACTAAAATTTCTAGGTATGCCTCTTCTAAAACCTATACAAAGTGAAATTACAGGAAAATATCATCCTAAAGAGAAATTATAGCAGATGTCACATGAGTTACTAGAGATCATATGAAAAGAGATAGTGGCAGAACCCAGTATTCCAATTAGTTCCCTACTTGCTCTATAAGGCCAAGCTGCCTTCTTGAGTATCAAATAAATCCCCAAGGATGAGTCTTTTGTAGATGATTATGGCAGCTTCATTTAAGGCAGAAAAGTATTATGAGCCCAAAATAGCTAAACAAGATTCTGTTTATCCTTCAAGCAATTACATTATTTTATCAGTCTGAAATTTTTATATAAATTATTCTCACTTCAAGAAATTGCAAAAAATACTTACTCATTCAGGGTTCTTCCACCCCTCAAGAATACTCAGTTTTCGCAGGAGAAAAATCAAACAGTAGTTCAAAAGGCAAATAGTCTCTATCCTGCCAATTTCAGCTTTCCGCAGAGATTACTAATTGACAATCCTGGAAGTGACCGTGAAACTTCTTTTTTGCCTTCCCAAAAGCAGTTGTAGATTTTGTGTACCCTCCATTCATGCCAGAGGAACATGACGGGGTGATGCCCATCATTTATATAACAGCTTCATAGCCAGATTACCCACCCAGAAAGCTAGTAACTCAGGTTTGATGTCCTTCTTCAACTGAACAGATTCAAACCCACATCCCTCAGTATGGTCTAACCATTTGATTGCCTACAGTAAGGGTACTATCCTGAGGCATGTGACACATAGATTTGAATCCCCTCAGGCTAGGAAGATGGAGGATCCAAGTCTCATACTTTTTTAAAGCAAGTGCTTTAAATCACTAACCTATTAGGTAATACCATGTACACAGATATTGACATTACTTCAGCAGCCCTCAGCTGCATTTTTTTGGGAACATGATCATGTCAAGCATGCTGCAGAATCATCTATTAAACTAAGCCCCTCAGATGAAGAGTATTTAGCTTCTGGATCAAAATCAGACTTAGGCAGAAGATAGCTGCTGAATTTGCTCAGTTTGGGGCAGTGCCTGTGCATAAGCAGAAATCAGACATGTAGGCACATCAGGTGCTTTTACATGTGCTCGGGGGGCCGGCGCTTTCATTAGAGCAGCTAAGAGATCCACTCTAATTAAAACACTCAGCATCAGCATCCCCATACTTCAAAATGGTGCTAGAGATGCTTTATCTAAAGTTCATTGAACGAACCTTAGATAAAGCATCCCTGTTGCCAATCTGAAGCATGGAAATGCTGATATATGAGACACGGAGGCTGGCTGGAATGCAGTAATTACCATGTTCCAATGTGCTGCAATTAACAGTATGCTGGAGCAACCTCTCTGCTCATGTATAGGTACTCATTGAGTCTGGGTTTGTCCATGGTAGGTGACACCTGAAAAAGGATCTTTTGGGATCACCATCTTATACTTAGAAGCCTCAATTTGCATAAATCCTTTATTAGATCTAACCCAAGTGTCAAAGCTGTACCACATCCTCAGAAGTAAATGAGGTATCCCAGTACTCCAAACAGACTCTCAACCAAGTCAGATTCCTAAAAACATAAAAGAATTACCAAGAAAAAAAAGTAAAGGAAGAGAGGGGCACTTACCTTAGAACAGTTGCTTTAAAAGCACACAGATAAAGATACTCATCTTTACCAACTCCTCCCCAACTTAAAAAGGAATTTTCCCCAGCATTCCCTTTACCCACGAGGCTCAATTTTGCTTGCTTCTAGGGGTCCTTCCCAACCTACAGGCCTCAGCCACTGCAAATTTTGTGAATCCATCTGAGTGGGAGCTTGCAAGCTTGAAAGATTAATATTTCAATGTACTCAGTTATTTACTTCTCCTAAAACCCAACATTCTTCTCTCGCTGTGGGCGTATCTACCCATTGCCCAATGGCAATGTTTTTACTATGCCGTGCTTTAGTACTTCCTTTTGGGAGTACTAAAGCATGGCACAGTAACCGCCTATACTGCGCATGTGCCGGCGCATGGTTATTTTTAGCTGCTACTTTGCTGTAGTGGCACACTGAAATAGGAGAGTGCATCACTGCAGTGAAGTAGCTGCCAGTCACGTGTAGACACACGTGATCACTGCAGCACCATAGCAATGCCCTATGGCCATGTTGTGCGTCACTGCAGTGACACAGGATGATGTGTAGATGTACCCTGTATGTCTTCACTTGTAGCAAGGAGTCATTCTCTGCTTATCTTTCTATTCCGCTCAGTGCCATAGTAATAAGAAAAAGCATGGCTTTGTAATAAATCGTATGTATTTGCTTCCATGTTCCACTTCATGTTTCTACCACACGGAGGTAATCAGCAAAGTATATCAGTTGCAGCTCAGAGTGCTAGATTTTGGGGGAGGGGGGTTTAAATCTCATTTTGAGTATATAAACAGCTGTAGCTGTATCAACAGAGACTCAGCTAGAAACTTCACCACTGCCATGGTCAAATTCTGTGCTGACTTATACTGGGTTCCATTGTCAGAGACAACAACATAGTTACAGTGAGCTAGTAGGTTTGGCTCAAAGTCCAGAGGCATGACAAAACAAGTCAAGATTGCAAGAGGAGGTGGATGTTCAGCAATGGATGAAATTCCTTAAATATGGAAAAGAGCAACAATTTGTGGTCCTTCAGCACAGAAAGAAACACATGGATTAATTTTCCTCCAGGTGTATTTGTCCTCTGATGCTCTGTACTTTCTAGCTCTTTTACAGAGAGGTGACTGTTATTTCTGCTTTCTACACTGCCTGCTTTCCTTTGCAATATTGATGCAGATACAAAATGACACTACAGAGGGAGTAGAATATTTAAGAGTAGACATGTACTATTACATGCTAAACGCTTACATACAATTACCGTAGTTGCTTGAACAAATGGGTTGCTGTTTGCATATACAAATAATTCAGTATGCCCAATTAAATGCAGAAATATGCTTAGCTTAAATTTCTCTTCAACAAAGGTGGCAACTCTTCAGCATATGTAATGTTCAGATTCTGCAGGACCAAACTTTTTTTTAATGTAAGAAGAGATGCTACTAACCCTCTTCATTTTGGGCTTAACTTTCAAAATATCATGAGATTGATTTTAAGCTGTAAATTTGGGGCTGTTTTCATTTCCTTCTGGTTGCTACACTGCAGATAGGGATAACATGCTAAAGCACTTTTGGAGAACTTCATTCATCTAATGTACTCTGAACATTTATGGAGACACCTTCTTCTGAGCTGTTTAATATAACTGGAACAATTTTGTAAACGCTACATCTTCTCTCGAAAGCTTTGCAATGAACTCTCCCAAATCCAAAAGGAGTCAGGATACTGATTGGATACAAGCCTTACAATGCCCTGATGCCAACTGAAACTGTAGCTTTGATACCCCTCCTTAGCAGGACTCCCCTCATACAGAATACATTACAACAATCATGAGCAATGAGAACCTCATCTTTTTTAGCAGTATCTCAGGAAATTTATGGCTCCATTGATTGTAACCATAAACTTGTTTACATATGGACAATTATAAGCAAATAGGATAGGTATATAGAAAACAGTATCAAACAATGTTTCAGTGCATACAGGAAGTAGGCAACTGTCCCTCACTCCTTGCTGTTTCAGAGTAGTCAAAGCATGTAAAGTGGGGAGCAGATGTAGAGGACTCAATGGTATTTCTTTCTCTCTTGCGATTAAAGTTTAACTCACCCGGGAAACCTCAGCCTCCTAGGATGACTTAATAGAAAACTTATTCTGAGCATCAATGTATGGTTTCATTGGCCTCAATTTCAGTTGCACTTGGAACAGTGGCTCCGTGACAAGATTTGTCAGATTAGTCAGGCTCACTCTTCTTCATCGCAGTCCCAAAGGGACAAACAGCAGCATTTGGAAACTTGTTTGTTGGCATGCTGATCTCTAGAGAGGAGCTTAGTGAAGTTCTAGTAATTACTTGTAAATTGAATTTAGGTCCCAAGTAATTTGTGCTCCAAATTAACATGTAGAAGAATATGCCAAAACACTGAGTAACAAGAAATAAGCTTATGGGTGCACTTTTTGCTGCTGAGGACAACCACTTCCTATTTTTCCCTGAGGTTTTTTCCCCCAATCTCTCTTTCATGGGAAGTACAATAAATAAACTAGTTAGCCATGCTATATTTGAAGGACTGAAACCCATTATATGCTTTCTTGAAATACATCAAACACAATGAATGCATCTGGATACAAATAATAACAGACACACACACACAGAGGAAAATCAACACACCCCAAACCACTGGCAGTCCTACTCAGTATTACTTAAACTCACAAATACTTGGACAATATTATAAACCACAGGACCAAGCTTTCTCCTACAACTAGTCTACTGTCAAATACAGAAAGCCAAATTTTTCTTTCTAATTTTGTCAAGCTTCTAGAACAGCTGGCTATCAGAGAATCTATTTGTAGACTCCAGAAAAGTCAGGTTTTGTAAACTATTGTTACTTCATGACCTATGGATAACAGGTCATTTTGCACCTAAACTACAACAAGAAGTATTGTGCATGATGGGTTTAAACTTTGATCTTGCTTAAACTAGTCATTACACAAGAATAGTTAGAATAACTGCAATTAAGTTATTCCCTATGTACACTGGGATAAACAGAAGTTTCATACTCTATTGTAGATGCAGCCACAATATAACAATTTATAACTAAACTTTGCTTTTCCTTGTCTTTTCATCCTCCAACTCCATAGTGCTGTACCACAGGAGTGCTTAACCTCTGGCTGTCGGCCAGATCCGGTCTTTGGCACTGTGTCATTTGACCCACTGGGCTCCCCACAGATCAGGCATGTGGAGGTCTAGCCAAGGCCATGTGGGCCCTGTAACAGAGCCAGGGGCTCCTGTTTGTGTAAGAGAGAGACTGCAGCAGAAAGGGGTTAGGGGGTTAGTTGCAGCAGGGAAGGCAGCAAGGGACCAATTGCAGCCTAGGCATGGTAAGCTGCCCATTAGGTGAGAGGAAAGCTATTAAGCCTGTGTTCCTGGCTAGGGACAGGCATTATACATAAACCAGTTTAAGTGATCAAAAATTGGTTTAAACCTGTAACCGAACAGGTGTTCGGTGCACATAACCAAGTCTAAAAATGGTTGAAACTGGTTTGAGATAAACCTGCTTGAATGTAATACCAGGCTTAACTGATGTGGCTCAAACCGATTTATGCAATGTCTGTCCCAGAGGGGCAGTGCAGCCCTGAGCTCTATGTGGAGGGAAGCTCTTCCCAGTGCAGACAGGCTGAAGCTGCAGGCCACAGCAGGTACCCCAGGGGCTTGGAGAGGGCTGGAGGATGGGGAAGGGGCTCCTGCAGTGGCCTAGTAACCCAGAGGGGGCTTTGAATGTTTTATTTAAAGCACTGGGCTTGCAGCGCTTCTTTAGTTTTTACTGGAAGGCCAGATAGTGGGTGGAGGGATGGACAGGAGGCTGCACTCGTGTGCCTGGGAGGTGCTCCAGATTTTGAACCCCATCCAGGGCAGGCCCAAGCTAAGAGAGCCAGGACCTGAGCCCTGACTGCACAGTATGGCAAAGGTCTCCTGTACTACTGCATTACCAGATTAAAACCATTCTTCAGAAATTGCTATGTGAATTAATAACTCTAGCTGCATATAATTGTCAGATCAGATCAAATGTAACTGAACTGAGCCCAGAGTTTGCAGTTTAGTGTATTTATGAGCCTAACCCAAAGTGTTTTTTTGGTGAAGATAACGGCAACTGCTCATGCAGTTGGTAAAGCAGCTCTGCTTATTCTCCCATGTTAAATACCTCCTCATTTAAAAAGTGTTGCAAGACCTTATTTTAAAGTAGCAAAAGGGCAGGTCTCTTGAAGTGGAACAAGAAACTGCTGAAGAGTTAAGGAGAACTGCATCTTAGCGAATTTACTTTACAGGTTCTAATTCATTGAACTTGAATGTTTAAGAGACTAATTCCCTTCTAAACTCTGCTTTTTCAGGGTTTGGGTCACAGACCTTTTCATGGTGAGTTCAGGATTCAAATCAGAGACACTGTGCACAGACCACAGTCTTATTAAGTATTCCTTACAAATAAACTAAGTTAGCCTCCCAAAAGCATCGGAAATCATCTATTCTGTCTGCATATGTTAGCATGTGCATTCAACCTAGTTATTCTACAAGCAACTTAGTGATCTCTTTTAAAAGCTACCAAGTTAAAAAATAAAACAAAACTTGTTTTAGAAATCTCATTGGTCATTTAAAATCAGTAACTTTAACTGCATATTTTTACAAAATAAGGGCTTTGTTACACATTAATTTTAGGTGGCTCAGGGAGCTCTTACCCCTAGAGTGTCCACATGTAAAGACATATAAACTAGTTTTAAACACCCTTTTGGTATCTTAAACTTATGCCACTCAAGGGCAGGTTTATCTCTGATCTGTTTTACCCAGGTCATGTTCCATGCATGTGTGGTCACTCCCCAGAGATAAGCCACCCTCCTGTTCTGTCGACAAACTTTTCACTTCTTGAACTCTACTGCCCACGCGGTGGTAATAGCACCAAGGCTATTCCCCTCTCCAGTCCCCAGGGAGTGACCTGGCTAGGCAAGTTGCAGGGGCACAGACCTGCCTGGGGTGAAGGTAAGAGCAAAGTAGAGAGCCAGAACAGGGTCCACATGAACTAGGGTGTCCGTCCTGGGGGAACAGCAGCGCCCCATGAGCTAAGGCCACCCAATCTCAATTTATTAAAACATGAGGCTTCCTTCCTAATTTACTTATTTTGTATTTCTTTTTCAATGCTCTCTCTCAGTACGTTTTTATTTGATCCTTTAGTGACTTCCGTGACTGCCAAATTCATTTTATCACCCAGCCCCCAGCTGCCATTCCCACTCATTGCCTCTACACCTTTCACTTCACTACCCAGTCCTCATCACTAAATTCTTCCCCTTCCAGCTTCATGCTCCCATCCTCACCAGCCCCTTTCTCCAGCCCACTCCCACCTAGAGCAGGGATAGAAGCCTGTCCTGGCTCACCAGACTTCTAGTGGCAACTCACAGCTGTAGCTTCCAGTCAGGCCGCTGTTTGCCACCCCTCTAGTGGCAGATCATAGTTCTGCAGGCTGAGGACAGTCCGAGAACATTTTTAGCCTGAATGTGTAACTACTCTAAATTTGAGCTAAACACTAACACTGATCAACATTTGAGAAACTCAAAGTGTCATGTGTAACAAGGCCCTAAAAACTGCTTAGCTATTGACCTTAACAATTAAAATTATACTTCATTACTTACAACTTCATACAGACCATCTTCAATCATCTCCCAGCTTATAAATTGGAGAGCTATCAGACTCAGGCATATAATCTTTTTTATCAGTGAAATTCTACATCTTGCTTTAAACAAGGCCAAGACAGCTAATGGTTCTTTCTAGCCTTAAACTTCTGAATATAAACATCTGGATTCCTATAGCTGTACATTCCATTTATATGTCATGTGTATATTACACCAGAATGATATCCATTTGTTATATACCATTGTCAATTCTATTACAGGTTCTTTATATATCTCTAGTTTGTACATTTTGTTTTATTTTCATAACGTTGTTACATTAAAAATGTAATTGTCTCATTGGCTATTTATTTAAGAATTCATTTTCCCCTCAGTGAAGCTAGTACTAATGCCAAGATCATATGCAATGATTGTGGGAAATCACATGATCGGGGGAAATCACATTTGTCATGAGTTAATCACGCCCTTATTTCTATAGAGAATGGTGAATGTCTTAAGTTAGAATGGTTGGAAAATGTTAACATTTGGGAGAATGTAAAACAATGGATAGTGACATTATTTCTACTGTTGATATAATTGAAAGTTGCATGGTGCATAGTTAAATGAGCAAAAAGAATTTTACATTTGTGTCAGAGATCATCTTCTCTTGGCCTTCACCCCAGTCTCTCCCTTGTTTGTGTCTATTTATGTGCCATTCTAGTTCCTTTCTGACTTTCCTTTACAAATACAACACATACCAGAGAGCGCTGACACCTTGGAAGCAGCTGGCTCAGCTTAAGAACAATTAGCCAGTAAAAATAAGAGTTAGTTGTAATGGTTTAATTCTGAAAGGCCTGATGGGGCTTGGACTGCAGAGTCTGAGGTCAATTGGACTGGAAGAGGACTAGATCAGTGGCACTCAATCTTTTGGCCCTATAGGTCAGATTAGTGGCATAGCAAGCTGGTTTGCTGGCCAGATCAGACTCCACGTATCTTCAGCAGAACCATCAACATTTGGGATCAAGGCCCAGGCCCTGGACCCCAGAGCCCTAAGCCAAACCTGCCTGGCCCCAAATTCTGGTTTATGGTTTGAAATGTGCACACTCTCTCTCAGGTAAGCAGCGGACAAATCTTTAATTTCATGAGAGTGAGAGAGAGAACCTGTGACTTACTTAAAAAAAAAAAAAAGGAGTAAAAGCCAACTGCATACTTAATCTCCAAATGACTCCTATTGCAACAAATGAATAACAAAATATACTATATCTTGCAGACATCACTTCAAAAGATAACTTGTAAAATGGGATGGGAAGGCAAAACTTTCAGTTAGGACCAATTATCCCAGAATGCAGCAAAACTAGAAAAGTTCATAGTTCTATCTAACAGGTATTATATTTACTTTGATGGATATTGCATCAGGTGTTTAGAAAGGTGAAAATAATAACATCAGTAGAAGCTGAGAGATCAAAGGGGAAGAGCATAAAATCAGCATCGCTTCCTACTTTATCTCCAAGACCCCAGTCACACAAAGGCACTTGCTGAATTGAGAACCCTTAATAGTTAGTGTGTATGGGTAGCATTAACTTCAAGGATTCACAAAAGCAATAGTAACCACATTTCTAACATGCATCTTCTTCCTGGACATCCAATGCTAAATTCTCTCTTCCTGGAAATGGATACAGATTTTTGTTTATTTATTTTTTCTTTTTTAATTACCAGTTTTGTCCATATATGCCAGCAGAGAATTTGTCCCTATTTTTTCCACTAGTATTTGCCTGAAACCGATTCAGCTATAAAAGTCAAATAGCATATGCTTTAGGTCCTAGCATCACAAAAAATATTTTACAACCTGAAGGTTCAGTTCCAATTACGACCAATTTAAGTCGCACAAAAAAGCTTTACTATTAAATGTTATACACCCTCAGGACAAATAGTTTACCTCTTTCTGTCAAGTGCAATTATTGTGTCAAGTTTTCTGCAGTTCTCTGCAATTTCTCTCCAGCAGGCCAAACAGTTTGGGCCTCTGGTCATACTGGAAAAAAAAAAATCCTTTTATATGATTACTGATAATGCCATCTCTTAAGAACAGCTGAGGGTTTTCTGTTTCTCAATACATGTAAAATAAGGAAAGGAAAAAGAATAACAGGCTCCCTGTGGATTCACAAACCCCCGGGGCTGGGATATTTTAGCTGCATCCTGCCACTACCAGGACACAGCTGGGATGCTACAGGGACCCAGCACCTGCAGTTGTGTGACAGTGGGTCTTGGCAGCTGTGGGGTACTGCCAGGACACAGAGTCTACAGCTGCTGGGGCTGAGAGCTGCTAGGCAAGGTCCATTCCTGCAGCTGGGAGCCCACAGCTGATGGAGTTCACAGCCACAGGGGAGGCAGTGCTACATGTGCAAATTAAAGTTCGATAGCAACCAGCTATAAAGTTAGTACACATTTTCAAGGCCTAATTTTATAGTTGGTTGCGGCTTTTTATCCTGTGATAAGTAGACTGCACATGTACTTGGTCTCAAAGTAATTGTGCAGTTAACCAGTTCATTGCACAATACTTGTAGTGTTTAAAAGGGGGTCATTTTACAACAAACCTCTTTATCACATGGCCTAATTTCCATCTAGTTGCACTTTAAGAGGAGGAAAAGAATACTAGAGGGAAAAAAACCCCCAGAAAACTTGTTGTGTTTTGATGTAATGGCTTATTCTTGAGCCTACAAATGTTGACCTCTAGAGGATGCCTAGGTATTAACGCTGCTTCCAAGCTTTTACATTTAACCTTATCTCTTGGGTACAGAGATTGCTTATGTGGTGCACTTTTTGAAGGCACACAGATTAAGAAATTCACAGTCACTGCTAGATTTTTGTATTTCTGTTGAAACTTGTTTACTGTAACAAACATGCTGTGTTTACACAATGCTTTTGCTAAGGAAGTGAGTAACTTTAGTAATGTATTCACAAGAGTTCATATTATGCCAAAAGAACTTAAGGTTGTGATTGCTGATAACTGTTTTGCTTAAACAATGCCATTTTAGAAAAAAAAAAGTCAGAATCAAATGTTGTGAGAGCTTTTATAAGTAGCATGTTTAATTGTATAGTCACAACCCCCCCCCATTTCCCTACCTTTGTTGTTTCATCATTTGAAACCAATGTTACCAATCTTATTTCCCTGTCTAACATTCTTGACCTTAAACAACATTCTTACCCACCAGTCAATTTCACTGTGAGGTTCTATCCAGCTGCACTAATATAAGTCTATAGTATAAACTGTCTAAAGCTGAACTGCTATAATTAAACTTCAGGAATATTTTAAAACATTCCTCCTCTAGTTTATTGTAAAATCTAAACTTTGGGCCTACATTACACGGTCATATTTTGTCTATTGGGCAGCAAAAACTCTCAATTCAATCTGTTCTTTCTAAATGAATCTTTCCTATTCTGTTTTTATGACATGCATTAGGTACATACATACCCACGTGCATATACTCACATTGGCTTTAGTTTCTTTAGTAGATAAAGCATTACTCTTAAGCAGTATAAAAGAGATCTGTCTTACTGTGTGAGGGTAAGATTGTCTTATTCTTGCAAAGTGATACTGAAAAAGTCTGTGTAGTTGTCAAATCTCTAACAACATTGTTTCAGGGAGGTCTAACAAAGTACTCCATTCATAGGTAGGATTTTCAAATTGGAGGGAAGGGATAAAAGATGAATATCCTATCAAATTATCTAATAAATATGAAAACCAGATGCCCACTTATGACAGAATGGTTTAAGATACTAGTGGAATCAGTTTGAAGGTTTTAGAAATACCTATTTACATTACCAGTGTTTTCTGATGAATAGACATTCCAGTATTAGGTATGTGGAAATTAATGAAAATTAAACTTTTAGCTAAGGATGATGATAAAAGATAGTAAGCAAGCTGTAAATTGTGCCCATGTTAATTAAAATTATATATCATTACAATCAGGTAAAATACTAATCACTTGATTAAGTGCAACCATATTAAGTATGTGAATGAACAGGGGCAGCAAACAGGGGAAGCAGTTTGCCGGGAGTAAGGGGAGGATGGGGAAGAGGAAGAGAAGCCAGGTGCCAAGAACCAGATCTTGCTCTGGGAAGGTAAGTGATCTAGGGCTGCCTGTGACTTTGGTTTGCTGAGTGTTTGGTGGGCTGTGTGTGTTTTGGGCATGTGCTCTGAGAAGCTGGGAGTGTTGCTAGCTAACTGATTGCTGCCTATGCCTAACAAAATTCCCAACAAGGGGACAGAGCCAGTCCAGGCCCAGCAGGGTATAAGAAAAGACTCCTTGAGGAACTTGGGGCAGCAAACAGAGGAAGCAATTTCAGGCAGTTTGCAAGTCAGTGGGGGAGCCTTTACACTTGGTGAGAGGAAGCAGAAAAAAAGGAACCCTTTCAGAAGCAAGGATAGCAACAGCAAAAGTAACAGCAACAGTAAACAGGCTAGCTTACAGGTAAGCTTGGCTTGGCAGAGGAACAGTAAGAGAGATTACGTTAATTAAAAGAGCCAGGGAAAAGGTTGCAGGATGTTACAGTGCCAGAGCCACTGCCACTGCCTCTGCTTGCACTTGTAAGATGTCTGTCCAGGCAGGACCGCTCACCTTTCAGGCTTCCACTGGGTTTGGTGCTGTAGAGACTGTGGCTTGCAGGTTCCTTCCAGTGACAGCCAGGTGGGGGAGTGCCTGTAATATGAGCGGTGCCTCCTGTGGCGTCTCTCAGGGAACAGGCAAGAGAGCTACAGGAGGAGGTGGTGAGGCTCTAAAGCATCCTTTGCCATGAGGAGTTCAATTGATTCAATGCTAGAAGAGACCTCCAACACTGTAGAGGAAAAACTGTCGTAGGCAGTGTTAGAGAAGGGAGAGAATGTAGACTCTGAGGAAGGTTGAAGCTGGAAGCTTGTGACCTCTAGCAGCAATCTTCATCTCCACCTGCAGAAGTTCACCTGAAGAACAGACATGGAGCACTAGCAATGAAGGGGGAGGAGTACGTTTCATTTGTGAAGGAGGATAGGACAGGACTCCACAAGGTTTGGAAGGATCTCATAAGCAGAGTGGCTGTGACATAGATGATTACATGGTCAGGTGTGTAGCAAATGGCTTAAGGGTTGTACCTAGAAAGCGGTGGTGAATGGGTTGGTATCGACCTGGAGAGATGTGGGCAGTGGGGTCTCCCAGGGCTCAGTCTTTGGACCTGTGCTATTCAATGTCTTCATCAGCAACTTGGATGAGGGTGTGGAGAGCACTCTGTCCAAATTTGCAGATGAAACAAAATTATGGGGTAAAGTTAACACACTAGTGGGAAGGGACTGAATCTAGCTGGACCTGGACAGGTTGGAAAAGTGGGCAGAAAAGAATTGGATGCAGTTCAACAAAGACAATTGCAAAGTGCTGTGTCTAGGGAGAAGAAATCACCAACACACCTATAGGCTAGGGGATGACCTCATCAGCAGTGGTACAAAGGGATCTCAGAGTCATAGTTGATTCCAAGATGAATATGAGCCATCAATGTGACAAGGTAATCAGTAAAGCTAACCACACTTTATCATGCATTAGCAGGTGCAGCACGAATGGGTCCAGGGAAGTGATACTTCCCCTCTGTGCAGCATTGGTCAGGCTGCAGTTGAAGTACTGCATCCAGTTCTGGGCGCTGCACTTCAAGAAGGATGTGGATAACCTTGAGAGGGTAGAGTAGGGCCACTCGTATGGTTAGGAGCCTGCAGGTAAGGCCCTATGAGGAGAGACTGAGGGACCTGGAGCTCTTCAGCCTTCGTCCGAGAAGGCTGAGAGGGGATCTTGTGGCTGTTTACAAATTCATCAGGATTGGGCAGCAAGAAATTGGAGATGCTCTGTATAACACGGCACCCCCTGCAATAACCAGGAACAACGGCCACAAATTGACAGAGAGCAAATTTAGGTTGGACATCAGGTAGAACTTCTTTATGGTGAGGGTTGCCAGAATCTGGAATGGGCTTCCAAGGGAGATTGTGCTCTCCCCTACCTTGGGGATCTTTAAAAGGAAACTGGACAAGCGCTCTTTCCTGCCCAGGGCAGGGGGTCAGACTCAATGATCTATTGAGGTCCCTTCTAACCCTAACAACTATAAAACTATAAGACCACCACCACCAAGAAGCAATGATGAGTGGTGGTGGTTGGAGACTCCCTTCCATGGGGGACACAGGCATCCATCTGCTAGCCTGACCTGTGGTCTTGGGAGGTCTGCTGTTTGCCTGGAGCATGGATCTGAGATGTCAAGGAGGGATTACTGAGACTCATCCATGCCTTTGACTACTACTGCATGCTGTTTATCCATGTGGGCATCAATGATACTGCCAGGAGAGACCCTGAGCACATCAAAAGTGACTACAGGTCTCTAGGTGGAAGGGTGAAGGGGATGGGAGCTCAGGTGGTATCTGATATCATTCAAGGGGAAGGCCCTGGGCAGGGCAGGGTGTATCCTGCAGATGACTGAAGGCTGTGTAGATGGTGTTGCCAGCAGGCTTCTTTGACCATGGGATGATGTTCCAACATGAAGAAGTGATAGGAAGAGATGCGATCCATATGATGAAGAGAGGGAAGAGTATCTTTGCAGACAGGTTCGCTAAACTAGTAAGGAGAGCTTTAAACTAGGTTCACTGGGGAATAGAAACCAAAGCTCTGAGGTAAGTGGGGAAGTGGGTGAGCTGGAAGAAGTGCAAGCAGGAAGGGGCAACAGGGGAGGCATTCTCATTCTTCCTGAGAAATCAGGGCTATCAGCTAGGTACCTCAGGTGACTGTACATGAATGTATGGAGCCTGGGAGACAAGCAGAAAGAATCGGAAGTCCTCACACAGTCATGGAATGATGACACAATTGGAATAAGATAGACTTGGTTGGATAGCTCGCATCACTGAAGCACATTCATGGATGGGTATAAACTGTTCAGTAAGCACAGGCAGAAGTGAAAAGGATGAGGAGTTCATACTGTCCAAAAGCCAGAATGATTGGGAAAGGGGCAGCTGGCCTAGCTCCACAAAATCCCTGCCAGCCAGGACCCTGTAATCCTGCTGCCCTGCTCTGGGTCCTGCTGGTGCTGGCCCTGTGCTCCCATGCCCACTCACCCCCAGTGCCCCCCCAGCCGTGCAGTACAGGCAGGGGGCAGCGCACAGCCCTGACCCCCTGTTCACCAACAGGGAAGGAGCTGGTGCTAAGTGCTGGGAAAAAGAGGCCCCTCACCCACCCTGTGGCTGGTGCTCCCTGCTACAGCCACTCGTAGCCCATGCAGGGCTGTCCTGAGCAGGCACAGGGAGCCCCATACAGGCTGCGAGTGGCTGCATGGGGCGCCATCCACGGGGTGGGCGAGGGGCTGCTTTCCACCCCTGTGCTCAGCATCAGCTTGTAACCTGGCCCCGCTGCCAGCCTGGGCCCCATGCTGGCTCTGGACTCACCTGCTGGGGTTGTACCATGGTGGCAGCAGCTGTGCCTTCCCCCTCCCCCCCGCCCCACTTGCCACACTGGGCAGCATTTACTGCTGCTGCTGCCCTCCCAGAGCTTGTGCACTGGGCAGCGCAGGGGTGGCAGTGGCATCCTCACCACAGCCTATTGCAGTGTGAGCTCTGGGTGGGCAGCAGCAAACGCTGCCCAGCGCAGCAAGC
>NW_017729032.1:252056348-252087472 GCF_001723915.1 Gavialis gangeticus | reverse complement strand
TGGGGCTGCCTGTGCCTGCTCAGGACAGCCCTGCATGGGTTGCAAGCAGCTGCAGCTGGGAGCACCGACCATGGGGCGGGAGAGGGGCCACTTTTCCCTGTGCTCCACAGCAGCTCAATTCCCTGACCTCCCCTGCCCTCCCCACCTTACCTGAGGTTCCCACACCAAGGCAGCCATGTGGTCCCAGGCCAGAAGCCTCTCCTGGGGTTTCCAGCTGGGCTGGGTGGGGGTAGGGCTGGGTGGGCCCTGATGTTGCAGGAGCCTGCTGAGCTTCTCCTGGGTACTACTGCCCCTGGTTCCTGTCATCTTTGACAGGAACCAAGGACAGATACATTTTAATTTTCAAAATTTTTTTAGGGGCCCCGTGGGCTGAATATGGCCCACAGGCCATATTTTGCCCACCCCTGCCCTGAAATCTCCTGGTAGGACAATACAACAGTGTGCAGGCACTCCAGGAAGTTTTTGGAGAATGTTGAGGACAACTTCCTAGTGCAAGTGCTTGAGTGGCCAACTAGGAACCATGCTCTTCTTGACCTGTTGCTTATAAACAAGGAAGAATTGGTGGGGAATGTACTAGTGGATGGCAACTTGGGCAGCATTAACCATGAGATGACCAAGTTCAGGATCCTAAGGAAAGGAAGGAAGGAGAACAGCAGAGTATGGACCCTGGACTTCAAAAAAGCAGATTGTGACTCCCTCAGGGAACTGATGGGCAGGATCCCCTGGAAAGCCAGCTAAATCACAAAAAGGAAGCTTACAAGAAGTGGTAACTTGGACAAATAACTAGGGAGGAGTATAACAGTATTGCTTAGGCATACAGGGATGAAATTAGGAAGGCCAAAGCATAATTGGACTTGCAGCTAACAAGGGACATGAAGGGAAACAAGAAGGTTTTCTTCACTTATGTCAATAACAAAAAGAGAATCAGGGAAAGTGTGGGTCCCTTACTGAATGGGGGAGGCAACATAGTACCAGAGGATACAGAAAAGACTGAAGTACTTAATGCATTTTTCACCTCTGTCTTCACAAGCAAGGCCAGCTTCCACACTACTTTACCTGGCAGCATAGTTTAGGGAGAAGGTGAGCAGCAACAGGGGCAAAAGAACTGGTTAGGGTCTATTTTAAAAAGCTGGACATATACAAATCCATGGGGCTGGATGGATGCACCTGAAGGTACTAAGGGAGTTGGCTCATGTAATTGCAAAGCCACTGGCCATCATCTCTGAAAAGTCATGGAGAGGTCCCAGACAATTGGAAAAAAGTAAATATAGTGCCCTTCTTTAAGAAAGGGAAGAAGGAGGATCCAGAGAACTACAGACTGGTCAGCCTCACTTCAGTTGCAGGAAAAGTAATGGAACAAGGCCTCAAGAATGCATTTCTAAGCATTTAGAGGAGAAGGTGATTAGAAAAGTCAGCATGATTCACCAAGGGCAAGTCATGCCTGACCAATCTGATTGCCTTCTATGATGAGATACTGGCTCTGTAGATGTGGGGAGACAAGTGGATGTGGTGTACCTTTACATGACCATACTTTACAAGACCATATCACAAACCTTGCTAACATAACCCCTCATTTTCTTTTTTTTTCTTTTATATATGTGTGTGTGTGTGTATATATATATACACAGAGAGATATGCATTCCCTTCCCTTCCCCAACTATTTCTGACTTTTCCTCTCCCTCTCTATTCCCTACAGATAATTATAACTAAGCTAAGATATAGGATAAGCTTTAACATTTTATTTTAAGTAGAAAGTTTTATTTTTCTCTCCCCTCTTTGCAAATAAGTGCCCTGCTATTTTGATAGATACCCACTGTTTTATAAATGATAATTATTATGTTTGTACTGCTTTTATATTGTGTGATTACTGTTTTAGGCCTATACATATGTAAGTTAGCATAAGTCATGTTAAGTTTCCATCTTGTAATATCAAGCCTCCATCTTATCCCCATGCCTCATTGTGTAACCTATGACTCACACCTACCACTCCTATGTACCTTGGTTCCTGAATGAATGGGATGAATGAGTGTGCTTGAGAGACAATGGCAGTAGGTCTAAAAATAGCTCTTTCTGAGTGACCAAACCATCAACACCAATACCTGGACCAATGACCCAGCCCTTGGAACCACCCTCAGCATTCAAGAAACAAAAGATGAGGCAACCCACCATTGTGCCAAGGCTGCCTATGCTCAGTAAGGACACCTGGATCCCTCTGGAACAGGACTGACCTTGCCTGGACAGGCCCTCCCCATAGGAGATCAGTGGTAGTCTGCCCCATATAAAAGGGTAGTGAAGACTGACTCCTTTGGAATGCTATTTCCATCTGGACCAAACCAGCTCAACTTCACACCTCCTATCCACCCCAGAGGCCCTGTCCTCTGGACAACACCAAGCTGAAAGAGACCCCGACTGGCCATCAAGGACCAACTTTCAGCCTGGGATAGGTAGATATCACCTGCATATTTCCTCCTCCAATTTGGACCCTCTCTCTCCTCCCGGACTTCAGCCCCTGCACCAAGCCTCTTTAACCCCTGCTGCCATTGTGTGCGTGTGCGTGTGTGTGTCCATGCAAAGGAATCAATAAAATATCGTGTCACCATCTCCCCTGTTCAATAAAACCACTATCATTTGTTACCCTGAGTTGGGTTGTGATTTACTGAGCCCCAGTGCCTTCCCTATCTTAAATTCTGGTCTCTGTCCCTCGGCTCCAGTTCCCCCCCTCCCCCCCATTTTCCTGATCTCTCAATTCTTTCTCCCCTTTTCTGTCACCTCTCAGCTCCTCTTTGTCCCTTTTCTGCAAGCTCTTAGCCCCACTCCCACCACTTTTTGCAATCTCTCAGCCCTGTTGCTTTCTGCAGTCTCTCAGCCCCACTCCCACTTTTGCCTCCTTTTAGCCCTGTCACTTTCTGTAAGATCTTTGCCCCGCTCCTGCCACTTTTTACTTCCTCTTAGCCCTGTTGATTTCTTCAATCTCTCAGCCCTGCTTCTGCCACTTTTTCTTCTTCTTTGCCCCTTTTCTGCAAGCTCCCAGCCCTGTTGCTCTCTGCAGTCTCTCAGCCCAACTCCCAGTTTTCCTCTCCCCACGTACCTCTCAGCTCCCCTGTATTCTCCTTGCTCTGGCTCCAGCCTCTGGACTTCTCCCTGGCATCACTCCTTTTCTCTGCCAGCTTTCTTCTTTCAATTAAACACCAATTAACATTAAGTTACCCCAACTTCCCTCCAGTCTGTCGGTTCTAATCCCAGCACTGGTAATTTTCATCTCAGTCTCCACCAGCAGTAACCTGAAGTAACCCTAAGCCTCAGCATCTCAGCCCAGCTCTCTCTAAGTCTACTGGTTCTTATCCTGGTCCTGGCAACTTTTACCCCCTACACTTTCTCTCTCTTACCTTAACCTTCCCCCAGGTATCCCAAGTACGCCAAGCACATACATACACACCACAAATTAGGAACTCACCTGTGTGCATGTGTAGCTGAGTGGTATGTATGTGAACTGATATACATGTATGTCACTGTGTGCATGATATATGAATTAGGAATTCATGTACGTGTATTGGGTATGCAGGTATTGTTAATTGATTCTGGTCTAATTTCTTTTGGTCTGTAGAGTGTGTGTAGGTGCTTGAATTGGTGATAGGTGTGCATTTGCCTAGGCTGGTAATTTTGGATGTGTATGTGCTTGGATTGGTAGTGTGTGTATGCACGCCTGGTGGGGGTGCATGCACCTAGAGTGTGTGTATGCACCTAATTGATTTTTGAGTGTGTGCATGTGCAATTATACACTATGCCCTCCTGTCTAACAGTGCAATATTGAGATCCTGAGGGTTGGTCTGATCCCACAGGGCAACAGTCTGCTACAAAATTATCACAAGAGAGCTAAAGAAATATGGATTGGATGGATGGACTTTAAGGTGCATAGAAAACTGGCTGGAACATCAGGCTCAGAGGATAGTAATCAGTGGCTTGATGTCTAGTTGGCAGCAGGTATCAAGTAGGGCTGTGCAAAATTTTACTGGCCATTTTGTGTCAACACTGTAGACTCATTTCAAGGTCAGAACAGCAAAATCAAAATGAAACAAAGGGCTGCAAAACAGCCTTGAAACAAAATGAGGCTATCTGAAATGTTTTGAAAGTTGAAACATTTTGACCATAGTGCTGGGGAAATGAACTCAGCCCAGCTGGGCTGACTTCCCATCCCCAGCAAAACATCCAAACAGCATCGAAACAGCCTTTCTGTTTTGATGGAATGGATCAGCTGTTTCAAATTGAAATAACATTCGAAACGGAATGCTGTTCTGTCAAACTGTCGAAACTCAAGGCAAAATGGAACAGTGCTATTTCACACAGCCCTAGTATCAAGTGAAGTGCCCCAGGCATCAGTCCTGGGGCTGGTTCTGTTCCATATCTTCATCAATGACCTGGAAGGTGTCTCTGCAAACTTGCTGAGGGTTCACTAAGCTGGGGGGAAGAAGTTGATATGCTGGAGGGTAGGGCTAGGATTCAGAGAGACCTCAATAAGTGGGAGGATTGGATCAAAAGAAATCTCATGCAATTTTATAAGGACAAGTGCAAACTCCTGTATTTAGGATGTAATAATCCCATGATATGGTACATGCTGGGGACTGACAGGCTAAGCAGAAGCTCTCCAGAAAAGGACCCAGGGATTACAGTGGACAATAAGCTGAATGTAAACAAACAGTGTGCCCTTGTTGTGAAGACAGCTAGCAGCATACTGGGCTGCATTGGTAGGAGTGTTGCCAGCAGATCAAAGGACGTGATTATTTCTCTCTATTCAGCCTGGGTGAGGCCATCAGGAGTACTGTGTCCAGTTTTGGCCCTTAACTTTAGAAAGGATGTAGACAAATTGGAGAGAATCTAGAAGATGGCTCTGACAATGGTTACAGGCCTGGGACAATTGACTTCTGAGGAGAGGCAGAGGGAACTGGGATTATTTAATCTGAAGAAGAGAAGATTAAGAGGGGATTTAATAGCAACCTTCAACTAGCTGAAGAGTGGTCCCAAAGAGGATGGAGTTAGACTGTACTCTGTGGTGCCAGATGACAGAACAAGGATCAATGATTTCAAATATAGCAAGGGAAGTTTAGGTTAGATATTAGGAAAAACTCTCAGTAGAAGGGTAGTAAAACACTGGAACAGGCTAGTCAGAGAGGTTGTGGAATCTCCATCCTTGGAGGTTTTTAAGCCCTGGGTAGACAAAGACTTGGCTGGGATAATCTAGTTGGGGATGGTCTTGCTTTGAGCAGGGAGTTGGACTAGGAGACCTCCTGAAGTCCTTTCCATCCCTAATTTTCTATGATTCTATATTTTTAAAACATCTATGTATATTAATTGTTGCTAGTGATAAGCAGTGGGTGTGTCTACAAGAGATGCTACATCACTGTGGCTTCAGTGATATAGCATTGGTGGGCACAAACCATGATGCCAATGTTATGTTGCCATAGAGATGAGCTATTTCACTGTAGTGCATTGCTACAGCAACATAGTTGCTAAAAATAACTGCACCACTGGGACAGTGCAGTAACTGCTGCAAGCACTAAATGATGGTGCAGTAACAACTGCACCATGGGGGGCATATGTAACCGCGCCCAGTATTAATATCAGTACACAGCCTTATATTTCTGTCCTGCTCATAACAATTAACTGGGATGGGGTAGCCTAGAAATTTATTGAGAAGAGGGGGAAACTAATACAGATATGTGATAACACTACATTTTCACATTCCATCAAATAAACATGTTCAATGAAGTTAGGTGATAGATATTAGGGCTGTGCGAAATTTCACCAGGAGTTTTGTTTTGATGCTGTTTCAACTCATTTTGAGCTCAAAACAGTGAAATAAAAATGAACCAGAGCTTTGAAACAGCCTCAAATGAAATGAGGCATTTCAAAACATTTCAAGTTTCAAAGCTCAAGCTGCACTTGCCTGCAGGGAAACAAAAACTAAAGGAGAGGGAGGGGAAGGCAGGGAAGGAGTGCTCTCATTATTTACTGTGTAGTTGGCCAGTGACTGTCATCCTTCCCTGAGGTCTCTTCTAATCCCAGTGCTCTGGGGGAGGGATGGAAAAATTACATTGTTTGAACTGCCCTGCTTCCTGCCTTAGTGTCAGTTACTGAGCTGTGGGTTCCAGTTTTGCCTGTCAGCAGCTAGAGGTGCAGGGCCCCTGAACCCAGACTCCCCCTGCAGCTATCTACTTGATATCTGGCAGGCTTCATGGCTGCAGCAGGGCCTAGGAGGCCTCACTTTTCACCCCCTTATGCCCTAAGACAGACAGTCAGTTGCACAAGCACCCATGTCACAAGTTTTGCCCATCAGCAGCCAGAGGTCCAGGGCCCCAAAACCTAGAAGCCCCTGCACCTATCTTCTTGACAGATGAAAGGCTTTGTGGCCTCAGCAGGGGCTAGCATGCCTGCAGCTTTCACCCTGCTGCGCCTTAACACATACATAGTGTCGCCCATGTCACGAGTTTTGCTTGTCTGCAATTTGAGGTGCACTTTCCCTGAAACCCCTGCACCTATCTCCTTGAAACTTGGCAGACTTCATGCCCTGAGAAGGGGCTATGATTCCTGCATGTTTAATCCAAATCAGGCCAGAAATGACAAAGTTATAGGCTGACTGAGCTTCCCTATTATAGCCTACAGACGAAACATCAAAACAGCATTGAAACAGCAAAAATCTTTCAATGAAACGAAATGGAATGGCGATTTCAAATCAAAATTAAATTTGAAATGGAACGCTATTCCTTTGACATGCAAGTCAAAATGGGATTTCGAACAGCCCTAATGGATTCTCTTATCTACCATTTTTTTAAATAGTTGGAAGTGCTCGGTGAATGATAAATAGGAGATATGCTTTGTTAATTTTTATTTTAATGTATGGAAAAATGGTAACTTTACAGTTAAGGTTGCAGTGTTCTTTTTCTAAAGATGCTATTAGTTCCATGGTTTGGGGATTTGTTTTCCGTTAAGTCTCAAGCTGGAATATCTTGACACTCAAAGAGATTTTATTAGCTGCGTCTTGTACAAAAGCCATCTGCTTGTTTAATTTCACTCTAGTTCTTTTCCACTTTTGTGAGAAAAGTTATTCCTTCTTGAAACTGCATCATTATGGCATCTTCTAGCTTGTTATTTTGGTTTTATTATGATAGCACTATTGTCCTGATTATTTTGACCTACTCTTTTTAGCTGACTTTGCACAATGAATCAAATTTCTAGAACAAGTGTCTAAATCAAAGCCCTGTGTTTTTAGAAAGAAGTTTCATTCTGTTGGCGCTCATCTTCAGGCATGAATCTCTGCCTTTCCTCCATTAGAAATATCACAAAGAGTCATATCAATAGCTTTGTGACTTCCCTGTGCAGGAATATCACTCTGTTTTCTTCAGCTGTGTTGGTTACATAAATCAAACTGAACACTTTTTCCCCTGTTAACAAGTGTCAAAATGTATTGCCTGCTTTCCCTTATATTTGATTCAAAAAACCACTGTGGATATATGGGGTAACTCCTGGGTATGGAGATATTATTGCCAAACACTGAAGGTTTGGGGTTTGCCAGCTGATATTAATATAAACTTGTACCATAGAGTCATTTGCCATTAACCTTGTGTTAAGATATAGATGTCTAGCAGGCCTTCAGTGTAGGAAGAATCAGTGGCAAGTGGCATTGGCCCGCAGATTTTCACATACGTGTACTGCTGGCTTGGTGTTTGTGGGGGAGGAGAGGAGCCGGCAGGTTCCAAAACCCCATGCCCCGATGCCAACGGACTTATTTCCCACCCCTCGGCTCAAAATGCCAGGGCGGGGACACTTACCATTCGCAGGTGCGCCCAGGATAAAGGGGAAGAGGCGGTTTGGCTCAAGATAAAAGAAGCGCCGACAGCGGCTCCGGGGGTGGAACCAGAAGCGGGTGGCGGAGGAGCCGAGGCTGGCAGGAGCGCCTGGGGATGGACACAAGCAGCCAGGAGCTACAGTAGGACCTTTTGGGGTAAGGGTAGTCCCCAACAGGGCTCGGGAGCTGGGAAGGAACCGGCCCAGCCCAGCCACAGACTGTTTTGAGTCGGCGGGAATGGCTCGGTCCGGCAGGAGCCGGCCAACCGTATTTTCTCTAGTACAGGGGCACTCACAGAGGGTGAAGGTGCCTCATCTGAGATTGAGAGGGGCAAGTGGACCTCAAAAGCCCTGGAGCGGGCTGAGGAGCTCAGCGGAAGCTCGAGAGAGGGTGTTAGAACCCGCAGCGGACAGGGAAAGACCAAGGGGGCCCACAAAGGGTCCAGGGGGCCTCCAGGCTCTGGGGAATCCCTGGTTGTCAGCATTAAGTTGTTTCTTATCTTTCTGTTTGCGGATCCCGGGCACGGTCTCCCGACAAGGGAGGGGACCAGGTTGACGGACACCTGCATGGTGGAATGGGAGAGGGTGTAGGGGCAGTGGAGCCCTCAGCAATGTGGGACCTCTAGGACCCAGGAGTCTCATCTTTGGACGGACACGCGCCGGATTATCAACACTGAACCAGGTTATCATCAGAGTCATGGCAGGCGGTCCGAACGTGCCCCGCCTATAAAGGAGTGGTTCCTGGAGGATCACCCCAAAGATGGACCCGACGCACGGGGGTGGAGGTTATGGCGAGGAGCAAAGACTTCACTGAAACCCCCCCCCCCCCGACATCTGGGGCATTGGCTGGGAAACGACAGCGGCCTCGCGGGCAACACTAACAAACCCAGATGGAGCACCAACAGGTAATCCCTGGGACGGAGTCATTGCAGCAGGCAATGAACTTAATGGCCCAGGTGTTGCAACAGCAACAGCAGCAGGCCATGAGGCAAACGAGCATACAAGAACACCTGCTTCAACAACAGGTGTGGGCCCAGAGAGGTCCATGGGAGTTCAGAATGCCAAAAATGTCAAGAGAAGATGACCCAGAGGCATTCCGGTTTGAGAGAGCAGCCTTAGCAGCCGGGGAGGAAAGGTCAAAGTGGGCCGGCCACCTAGGGGTTCTGCTAATCGGACAAGCACAGGCTACATACAGGGCAATGTCCCGCGTGGATGCTCAAGACTACGACAAAGTTAAGTCCGAAATCCTGAGGCAGCTGGATATTACACCAGAGCGACATCGCCAGACCTTCTGACGGGAGAAGGCAGGGGAGACAAGGGCCTCTCACATCTTATGACAGCACCTAGCCGACATGTTAACCAACTGGCTTAAGCCAGAGGCAGCCTCAAAGGAAGAGATATGTGACCAGATTCTCCTGGAACAATTTACATCATACCTTGACGAAGGTATCCAGAGATGGGTGAAGTGCCATTGCCCCTCCTCTTCCCGAGAAGCTCTGTGATTGGCGGAGCAATTTGATATGGCACAGGGCAAGCACAGCAAAAGCCGAGGAAGCAAAGGACAAATTTCCACTGCTAGACCAGACAAAGAAGGGAAGGGGAACAGAAGGGGGAGTCCCACTAGCCTTGCATGCTTCCTATGTGGGCGAAAGGGGCATTTCATCAAGAGCTGCCCTCAGGGACTCCAAACCAGGCCTGCCAAGGGCGCGACACTCTTCGATGAGTGGAAGGGACCAGAAGAACCACCAGAAATAGAGGTGATGGATTGTGGGGTAAGGGGCCATGGAGCCAAGGGAATCCAACCCCTACCGGAAATTAGTGTGTGGGTAGAGGGGCACCCCGTCAAGGCGGTGGTCGACATAGGCTGTGCCCAGTCCCTGGTGTGCCCCTCCCTGGTGGAATGGCAACAAGCTCGATGATGCCCCGGAGTACACATGCTATGTCTCCATAGGCAGAAGTCGTATGTAGAAAGACGACTGCTGGATGTACAAGTAAAGGGTACCCAATGACAAATGCCGGTGGGGCTCCATGAGGGTATCCTGTATCCCATGATCCTAGGCTGGGATTGGCCTGAAATTTATGAGATAATAACCACACTGCAGCAATCGGGGGACACCAGAGACGGGCTCATGGGAACCGAGTCTGAGGAGGCAGACGAGATGGAAATGGAGGCTCTAACCAACACCAGTCACTTCCAGGAGGCACAGGAGGGTGACCAAGAGCTGCTGCCATTCCGGGAGATTGAAGCAGCATGACTCGCCACCCAGGTAAGGCCCCCTGAACGGGAAAAATCAACTCCCCAGGTAGAACTGAGAAGAGGGTTATTGTATAGAATAAAGCAGGACAGAGCTCAAGGAGAGGAAGTGGCCCAACTAGTCATACCTCAACCCTACCGAGAACCCCTGCTACACCTAGCACACAACAATCCTCTAGGAGGGCACCTGGGGAAACATAAAACAGAGGCCTGCCTGGCGCGATGGTGTTTCTGGCCTCACATGTATGAAGACATTGAAAGATATTGTAAGGCCTGCCAGGCATGCCAGAGAGTAAGCGTACATAAACCCCCTAAGGTGCCCTTACAATCAATGCCAGTAATACGGGAACCTTTCACTCGGGTAGCATTGGACATGGTCGGTCCGCTGCCTCGGAGCGCAGCGGGACATCAGTACGCGTTGGTGCTGATTGATTACGCGACCCGTTTCCCAGAAGCTATCCCACTGAGAACAGTCACAGGGCCCAAGGTGGCTGAAGAACTGATGAAGTGGGTGGCTAGGTTTGGGATACCAAAGGAAATCATAACGGATCAGGGAACCAATTTTATGTCATCCCTGTTGAGAGCCTTATGCAAAGTACTGCAGGTGCGCCACTTAAAAATCGCTGTGTATCACCCTCAGACCAATGGCCTGGTAGAACATTTTAATGGGACACTAAAGGGGATGCTGTGCCGATGCACCCAGGTCAAACCAAAGAAATGGAACCTGATGGTTCCACGCTTATTGTTCGCCATCAGAGATACCCCTCAGGCCTCGTTAGGCTATTCACCTTTCGAACTGACATTTGGACATCAGCCTCGTAGCCTGCTAGATGTAGTAAAGGAAGGGTGGGAAGCCGAACTGGACCTGGGAAGGGAAGCCCCCGTATATGTCCAAGAGCTAAGGGAGCGATTGCAGGTGGTAAGCGAGCTGGCCCAATATAATTTAGAGCGAGCCCAGGAAAAACAAAAAGAAAGGTACGATAGCCAGGCCAAGGCGAGAGAGTTGAAGGTGGGACAAAAAGTGTTAGTTTTGTTGCCTAGTTTGACCAGCAAGTTTTTAACAGGTTGGCAAGGACCTTTTACGATCACTAAGAAAGTAGGCCCTGTTGACTATGAGATATTATGACCAGGGGCCAAGAAAGAGCAACAGATATACCACATTAACTTCTTAAAGGAATGGCATGAGCCAGAAAGCCTGTTAATTTCACATGACCCCGAGGCGACCGAAGCAGGAGCACACACTAGTGGTGATAAAGAAAGGTGTAAGCACAGGGATCAAATATCCGTGGGGAAACAGTTGTGGGATAGCCAACTTTCCCAATTAAAGGAGTTAATAAGAGAATTTAAGGACATCTTCGCCGAGCAGCCCAGAAAGGCAGTCAGGGTCGAACATAGAATTATTACTCAAGAGGGACAGATAGCAAGAGAAAGGTGGCGCAGGATCCCTTATCATAGGCATCAGCCCATAAAAAAGGAACTCAAAAAGATGCTGGAACAGGGGATTATTGCGCCTTCCTGCAGCCCGTGGCGTAGTCCCCTAGTAGTGGTAGAAAAACCGGACAGGAGCTTAAGGCTATGCGTGGACTTCAGAAAGTTAAATGCTATGTCCCAGTTTGATGCATTTCCAATGCCGCAGGTCAGTGAGCTGGTAGAAAGTATAGGACAGGCAAAGTTTATTTCTACCCTCGACCTGTCCAAGGGATATTGGTAAATCCCGTTACGGAATGAAGGCCAACCTAAAACAGCGTTTCGCACACCATGGGGTTTGTTCAAATTCAGGAGAATGCCTTTTGGTCTGAATGGAGCTGCAGCCACCTTTCAAAGGCTAACGGACTGGGTCCTGGTGCCTCATCAGAGCTACACTGCAGCCTACATAGATGACATTGTAATATATACAGAAACCTGGGAGCAGCATGTAAAAGCCCGTTAGGCCATTCTACGAGAGCTCAGACAGGTGGGTTTAACCGCCAACCCAAAAAAATGTGCCATAGGAAAAAGAGAAACCAAATATCTCGGGTTCTTGGTGGGACAAGGCCGCATAAAACCCCTCATTGATAAAGTAAAGGCCATTTGGGACTATGTAGCTCCCAAGACCAAGAAACAAATGCAGGCCTTCCTAGGGCTGGCAAGCTATTATTGGAGGTTTATCCCAGAATTCGCCGAGATAGCTAACACTCTAGTTGAAACCATGAAAGGGCGCAAAGCAGGCAACGTCGAATGGAACGAAAAATGACTGAAGGCGTTTAGAGACCTGAAAAAGGCCTTACGTCAGGAGGTGGTTCTACATACACCCAACTTTGATCTTCCTTTCACGCTACAGACAGATGCGTCAGCTTACGCCCTAGGAGCGGTGTTATCCCAAGAAGTCGAGGGAACAGAACGACCGATAGCCTATGCCAGCCGGCGGCTCAATGACCACGAAAAAAGGTACTCTACTATTGAGCGGGAATGCTTGGCAATCCGATGGGGAGTAGATTATTTTAGATTCTACCTCCTAGGGCATGAATTCAAATTAAGTACTGACCACGCTCCGTTAAGATGGATGAATATAGCCAAGACAGACAATGCACGCATCATGCGGTGGGCCCTGGCCCTCCAACCTTTTTCAATTTCGGGTGGCGTACAAGCCAGGAAGGGCCAACACAGCAGCTGATTTTCTGTCAAGGTGTGGAGATGAAGAACTAGGGGATAATGAGGATGGAACAAAGGAGCAAAGGAGGGCGAGAAGAACACCTAGAAGCGTCTTGAGGGGTGGGATATGTGGGGGAGGAGAGGAGCCGGCAGGTTCCAAAACCCCATGCCCCGATGCCAACGGACTTATTTCCCACCCCTCAGCTCAAAATGCCAGGGCGGGGACACTTACCGTTCGCGGGTGTGCCCAGGATAAAGGGGAAGAGGCGGTTCGGCTCAAGATAAAAGAAGCGCCGACAGCGGCTCCGGGGGTGGAACCGGAAGCGGGCGGCAGAGGAGCCGAGGCTGGCAGGAGCGCCTGGGGATGGACACAAGCAGCCAGGAGCTACGGCAGGACCTTTTGGGGTAAGGGTAGTCCCCAACAGGGCTCGGGAGCCGGGAAGGAACCGGCCCAGCCCAGCCACAGACTGTTTTGAGTCGGCGGGAATGGCTCGGTCCGGCAGGAGCCGGCCAACCGTATTTTCTCTAGTACAGGGGCACTCACAGAGGGTGAAGGTGCCTCATCTGAGATTGAGAGGGGCAAGTGGACCTCGAAAGCCCTGGAGTGGGCTGAGGAGCTCAGCGGAAGCTCGAGAGAGGGTGTTAACACCCGCAGTGGACAGGGAAAGACCAAGGGGGCCCACAAAGGGTCCAGCTGGCCTCCAGGCTCTGGGGAATCCCTGGCTGTCAGCATTAAGTTGTTTCTTATCATTCTGTTTGCGGATCCCGGGCATGGTCTCCCGACAAGGGAGGGAACCAGGTTGACGGACACCTGCATGGTGGAACAGGCGAGGGTGTAGGGACGGCGGAGCCCTCAGCAACGTGGGACCTCTAGGACCCAGGAGTCTCATCTTTGGACGGACACGCGCCGGATTATCAACACTGAACCAAGTTATCATCAAAGTCGTGGCAGGCGGTCCAAATGTGCCCCGCCTATAAAGGAGTGCTTCCTGGAGGGTTACCCCAAAGACGGACCCGACGCATGGGGGCGGAGGTTACGGCGAGGAGCAAAGACTTCACTGAAACCCCCCCCCCGACAGTGTTGAATGCTGAAATGACTGCCTTTGAAGGCCTTTCTAGTGTCTCAGACAGCAAAGTAGATTCATTGCTTTAAGTGCAAAAGTATTCCATGCTTTGATAAGTAGTTACCAATGGATCACTCTCTAGTTAGAGGAGACATCAAGGGGGGTTCTCCAGGTGTCTGTCCTGGATTCATTATTGTTTAATATCTTCATGAATGATTTGGGCTGAGATTGTCCAACTGGTAGCTTATGGGCTGCCTGAAGTCCATGAGAGGGTAGTTTGCAGCTTCTGCCCAGAAGCTCCCCTCATCACTCTGGCTACAACAGCAGCTGGAGTTTTTGAGCTTTCCCACACTCCTTTCACTTCTGCTGTTTGTACCCATCCCAGTATGGCATAGCACAGGAAGCTGAGGGTGTCACCAGGGCTCTGCAGGTATGTGGTGCAGCTATGGGGATGCATCCATGTTGTGCAGCAAGGGCATGTCTATATGGCATACATCCTAAATTCCCATGGCTTCTTCTGGTGTGGCCTGCATAGCTGGTGGCCCACTATGATGTGCTCGGTGGGGTGTGTGCCCACTGGCCACTTAGAAGTTGGAGGGGCCTGATTTGGAAGATGTTATTGAGTGCAAGCTTAGGCAACTGGCAGAAGACACCATGTTAGCTGGAGGTGTGGATACTCTGGAAGGCAAAAATAGGATCCAGAATGACATGGACAGACTGGAAATAGGGTCCAAAAATTGGTCAGATGAGATTTGACAAAGACAAGTGCAAAATCTTCAGGAGTGTTGGTTGTAGATGTGTTGGTCTAAGGACATAGACAGACAAGGTTCTTAGGGTAAATCTGATATCTTTTAATCAGACCAACTAAAACACTTGGAAAAATCTTTTTTTGCAAGCTTTCGGGTACAAACACCAAGAAGGGTGTTTGTACCCGAAAGCTTGCAAAGAAGATTTTTTCTAGTTTTAGTTGGTCTAATAAAAGATATTGAATTTACCCAAAGAACCTTGTCTGTCTAAGTGCAAAGTCTTGCACCTGGGAAGGAATAATTGCATTCAAAAATACAAACTGAGGGAACTAACTAGGTTTCAGTAGTGCAGAGAAGGACTTGGGGATTACAGCATATCAGAAGGTGACTGTGAGGCAACAGGATTCTCTTGTGGCTGGAAAAAAAAAGCCAACAGCATCCTGTGTTGTATTAACAAGAGTGTCACTTGCTAATCAAGGGAGGTAATGCTTCTGTTTTATTCAGCACTGGTGAGGCCTCACCTGGGAGTACCATGTCTAGCTTTAGGCCCCACACGTCAAGAAGGATGTGGACAGGTTGGAAAGGGTGTAGCACAGACTAGGGCTGTGCGAAATTTCACTGGTTGTTTCAATTCAACACTGTTTTGACTCATTTCAAGCTCAAAACAGTTCAATCAAATTGAAACAAAGGGCTTCAAAACAAAATGAGGCTAGTTGAAATGTTTCAAGTTTCAAAACAGCCAGGTGGTGGGAGACAGCAGACAACCAGGGCTGCGCTCCCAGTGGCTCCACAGTCCCATGTGGCTCAGCCGGAAGTGCAACCCCGGCTCTCCCTGCCCCCTGTGGCTGTGCTGCAGGAAGTTGATCACAGCGCAGAAGAAAGGAACTCATCCCAGCTTCTGCCTGATAGATTGTAGTGCTGGGGAGGGGAACTGAGTGATTGGGTTCAGTTCCCTTCCCCAGCTCCCCAGTCCCAGGAGGTAGCACCTGGCTTTCCTCCCTCATCTGGCAAGCAGATGGGGGCCCACAGCCCCAGGAGAACTGACACAGCCCCTGCAGCCCTCCCGAGGTTGCAGCCTCCCTCATCCGGCAGGCAGATGGGAGGCCGGTTTCAAGCTTCCCCATTATAACTTATGGGAGAAACATCAAAACAGCATCACTGTTTCAACGAAACAAAATGCAACAGTGGTTTCAAATCAAAATGAAATTCAAAGCGAAATGTTGTTCCATTGAAACTCAAGTTGAAATGGAATGGTGCCATTTTGCACTGCCCTAGCACAGACCAAGAAAAATGACTAAGTGCCTGGGAGGCAAGACTTATGAGGAAAGGCTGAAAGAACCAAAGTTATTTATTTTGGAAAAGAGAAGACTCAGGGGGGAGTTGATAGCAGTCTTCAGATACACGAAGGGTGATTATAGGGAGGATGGATATAGGCTTTTCTCTGTGGCCACAGGGGAGTAATGGCCACAGAGGAAATTTAGGTTGGAAATGAGCAAGAACTTTGACTATGAGGGTGCTCAAGCATTGGAACAGTCTAGTCTAGACAAGCTGTGGAACCTCCCTTCTTGGAAAATTTTCAAAAGCAATATAGACAGACACTTGGCTGGGATGGTTTAATAAGAGATGATCCTGCAGCAGGCTAGACTAAATGATCTTGTGAGGTCCTTTCTAGCCTTATTTTCTTACGATCCTATAGCAGTTTTCCCCAGGATGAAACTATTGTTAGATCACACTTTTTAAACTTCTATATATTGCAGGATAGAATGCATGCATGTGATAATTACTGCAGATGAGCTACAGTGAAGTAGCTTTCTTTTTAATTCCTTCATCATAGTTTCATCTGTATCCTGTATGGGTGTATGCATGCTTGTGTGTAGCTGTGTATTATAAAAGCTCTCTTCTTGCCTCTCTCCTATGGCCTAATAATCCACTGAAAATATTTTCAAAGGTAGATGCTATCCTATGTCCATTTCTTAAGAAAATGGAAATTGGTTTTTTTTGATTGCTCAGCTTTCACAAAGACCATACAAACAAACACTGTTGCATTCTGTTTGTATGTTCTTGGTTTTGATTAAGGTAAAAATGGACTTCAAAGTCAGAAGCTCCTAAAAACACTGAATATGATAAGAAATTCCACAGATAGTAAAATGAAGCATTTATTTTATAGCTTTAGGAAACTGGAAAAAATGAGTAGTAAAAATATGCACAACGAAAAGATTTCTGGGTGATCAGAAAGCTACTTTAATGCGAGAAAGTTGCAATGTGTAAAAGAGCCAAGGTAGGTTAATCAACTATAAAAGGAAAAAAAAAGGAATTTGTTAAAAAACCTGAAGGTATAATAACTGGAACTTATTTGATTGCAGACGTAAAAATTAATAAATATTTTCAATTTCTACTGGACCACATTCTCTGCATTTGATCTGATGGTTGAAACATAACAGAAGGATATGAAATTGGGAAACTGCATCTAAGTCTGCAATTACACTTTAATGTCTGAAGGGTTTCTCAACTACCTGAGATTAAAAGAAAATGTTTACTATCCTTCCTCATAAATTAGTATTCCTCAGTGACTTTAATGGACTTCTGGAAAGAAGAAGAAAGAAAAGGAACCCAAATGTACGTACTTCACAAATGATCTTTTATTTCTCTGAATTGTGGGAATTGTGCATATCATATCAAAATTCAGAAAAGCCTGATGACTATGATGATATTTTCACAGATGAGAGTACATTGTTTCAATAGCAAAAATTCACATCAGCTCAGAGTAGATACTCATTTTTCCTAATATATTCAAAGGTCATATAGTAACTGCAGGAATAAGAGACAGAACTAGATAGATGGACAGATAAAAATGCTCATGCTGCCACAACTACAAAATTAATCAATGTAGGCCATAATGAATAATTCTGTGACGTGGTAGTAGAATGGACTCAAAAGTTTTACTCCTAGTTAAGCATAGTTGTGTGAAAAAAATTGAATAAATAATGCATAGTCAAAGGTAGCTGTGGTTCTGTAAATCCCCACCATAAAGATATCTTAATCGCATAAAATATATGTTAACTGGTTAGATGAGAAACTATCTGATTTATCATTTGACATGAAAATTGTTTCATTTTCTTATCTGAGTGCATTTGTTTGCCTACACAATTTTAGAAAGTTCAAATACATATCCAGAAGTAGTAATGAGATTATCGTGTTCAAGTTTCCTCCTTCCAATTCTGAAAACAGCTCAGAAGCTGGCAGGCAAGCAGGCAAGTTACAGAAAATGCTAAGTTTTGAAACATCTTCATCATGTCATGAAGGTTCAGATTTTTGCCCGACCCACCATTTTTGAAGCAGCCTGCAGCCATGCAGTTGCGTTTGGTCATGGCTATAGACTTCTTTCTGTGGCCAAATCATGCAAGCATTATGACTTCTGTTTGTGCCCTAACATATTAAGTCAACTTACCTATGTTATGAATGGAATAATAGCACAATTCAAAATCCAAGCAGCAGCAATGGAACTTTATTTAAATAAGGATATATATTTTTTTAAATGAGCTATCTTTAAAGGACGGCTAGTTGTTCAAGTAGCCTTGCGTTTTGTTTTGTTGTCATTCTGATTTCCTCTGGAAAAAGAAAAAAAAGAGGATTTTCCTTGCAAGACAGTAAGCTGAGAAGCCTCTGCCTTCCTTATATAAAGCGATAAAGCTCATTTCCTCAGTCATTCTTGAGGTCCAAAACTGTAAACTTCTCATATACTAAGCTACTTTCCAGCACTCTGAATGCCAAGTGCAACAGTCTATTCTCCAATCTTGCCTTCACTAGTAAAATATTGCTACACAGCATAAAAATGAGAAAATGAACCAAAATGGCTCATTTTGTCCACATCATGATTCAGTTATGATCACATTATTGTCATACTATATCATCAGATTGTGGTGCTGTATTACAATATTTTGATACATAATCATAATACGATGCAAACACTTAACAATAGGGATGCTACACTTCTGGTTCTTCTCTTTTTATAAAACCCAATCCACTAAAGCATAAACACCTCCTAGCTTGTATATTTTCCTGAATCAGTGATAAAACTATTAAGACAGGTATACAGCTTAGAAGAAAATTTGAGGTACATTAATTTTTAATGATTTTCCCAATTTATTTTAATTTAGCTGCATGCATCATTTCTTGCACCTCTCCCCCCCTCCTCCCCCTTTTTGGCTTAGTGAATTTATTCCCACAAAAACACTAATTCTACTTCGATAGTGGGAAGATATTGAATAAGTCCTCTTTCCTGCATGCAAATAAATGGTCAATGATTTCCAAGTTAAGCAGTAAGTAGTGGCAGGAGATTAACACAGTGCTACAAAGTAAATACATGATTATTCCTGTCTTCTACAACCTCTCTTCTTGTCAAGGGTAATTACTTTGGGCTTACTATATGAACCATAATTATCAAGTAATGTGTGGGAACATACATTTAATTTCTAGTTAAATGGTATTTGCCAAGTCAAAACTATTAAGTAGTTAGTATTTAAGGAAAAAGTCATTATACTATTATTTTGCATTTAATTTCAGGCTTTAATTCATCCTTGCTGATTTAAAATATTTCAGTAGTTTCTCAAATAATTTCTGATCACAAATTTGTATCAGAATGAACTCAGTTCATTTTACTGGTACAAAGCTATTAGAACTCTTAAAAATAGCCTATCCAGTAAGGGAGAAGGGGCAACCCCGTCCCTCCACCCCCATGCAACCTGTACCAAAGGCCCTTTATCATCTTGAGTGCAAAATAAATACAATCAAATTATATTTTAAAAACTTTTTTTTAGTACACATTTTATAAAATAGTTTCCTTCCATTTGAATCTGTTACTACAATATAATGTCTGATGCTCAGCTACAAGAATTCTATTTTGACCTCTTTAAAACATAGTATCATCTTGTCCTCATTGTGAAAAAAGTAATGCTTTCTGATATTCTGCATTTCTGTCTTCATTTGTTGGACTTCCAATCCTTTTTAGACCTTCTACTGTTAGAAATCTGTATAATAAAATTAATTGGGTAAGAAGCAGGATCAAACTGACAGTTCTCAAAGCACCTGCATAGGTATGGTCAAGCTCCACCCAGAATGGTAGCTTAATAGATTAATAAAGTTATTTTTCTGAAAGAGAATTCTGAGAAACTAAAGCTACCCACATCTCTGAAAAGAAAACAACTTTCATTGTATCTTTTTACAATCAGGGAGTTATTATTATATTATAGACAATCAAAACTCGTAGAGCCAGTTTTACCAATATTTTCTTGGTATATGATAAATATTGGAGAAATTACATACTCGTTTCACCTCTTTTCTCTAAATTAAGTAGTGCTGTTGCATAATTATCTATGGCCAAATTTCGACAGATGTTACATGGTCTAAGGAAGGTCAGGATATCTGTTCCAGCTGTCTCTGTCCCCAAAGAGCTGTTTCAGCAGCTGTAGAATGCCAATACTAACCCAAACAGGAGCGGTGCCACCTATATGCATCCTGGAAAAATTCTGATGTGATTCATTAAGATTCATTAAGCCAACTCTATGGTTCTTTTGCAGAGGTCACAACCAAAAGATAGGCATCCATTTGCATTCTCTTGAATCTTTTTTTTATTGACTGTTGCTTCATTGATGTAGGACATGGGATACTGTTGTCTCATCTGAGGGCACTGGCAGGGATCTGTGGGTAATCACTTAAAACAGTTCGAGCGATTCCTTCATAAAGAAAGGACACTTAAGCAGTAGAGATTAGAAAAAAAGCACTTGGAATTCTCTCTCCTGCAGAATCCTTTTATAAACGAGTTCTTTTCAGCACCTTGCAAACAACGATCAGGAGTCTGATCCTATTCCACTTTTCAGGTATCTATTATGATACTTTTCTACCCTGTTTGAATTCTTGAAAATCTAATAAATACATCTATTTTTGTAACACACAGTCAACTTAGACTTAAAACTAAGTCACAAAGGCGCATCCAGACGAGCATACGTGTGCGTTTCCCCAGGGACAAACAGCAGTGGTACATAGTTGTGCCACTGCTACTTGTCCCTGGGGAATGCCCATGAACATGTGCTCTGGTGTATGGTAAGTTGTCCCAAAGGGGAGGGGAGCCCCAGGTGCTGGCCCCAGTAGCCTTACCTGGGGCCCTGGGGGCCTCCATTGGTGGCAATTTGGGTGTGCGGAGCCTGGCTGGCAGCCAGAATATGGTTCTGTCTGACCAGGCTCCAGTTTCAAGTGGCACATGCTGAAGCCATGTGCACTGCCCCACTTTTTTCTGCTGCAGTTTTTTAACACTGAGATCTCTTGGTGTCTGTCCCAGGACAGAATGGGGGAAGGACCCCAAACTAAAAGGGAAAGTCACTGGGAACAGAATAAACAAGAAGGAGAGGAAGTAAACATAAAAGTTAAAGCAAGAAAAAACCACTTACCCACAGCAGGAGCCGTGGCACAGCTGGAATGGGGAGAGAAGCCCGCACACCTCATTAGCTGTGATTTTATCCAGCTGAGGCCAGCCGATGATGTCACCAGCAATCACCAGCCAGTGGGAATAAATGTGACTGCTGGTGGAGACAAAAAGGGAGGGGAGAGCAGACCCGAGGAGGGCATGGCTACAAGACACCTCCCGGGAGTCCCTCAGGGTGGAAAGAACACCACATGAAGAGCCAGAGGAGGCTCCAGATGCTGAGCCTGGCAGGGGCAGTAGGGAATGGCTCGACAGTGCGAGAGATGAACCAGAGGCAGCCCCTGCAGTCAGCAAAGGTGGCAAGAGAGGAAACAGAGGGGGACATGAAGACCCACACCATAACAGGTGGGAGCATTGGGGACAGTTGGGAGGAGGAATCTCCCCCTTTGGGAGAGTCCCTGCAGGAGCAGCGTGAAGGGCTGCAGAGAAGCAGGGTACCTACCCTAATTATAGAGAGTAACCAGGCATACACAGAGGGGCTATGAGGCACCTGGAGGGTGCCCCAGAAGGGAGAGAAGTGGGGCAGCACTGGGCACTGGGAAGAATTGGATAAAGAGGGAAAGATGACCTGAGCAGGAGGCCCTGGGTATACGGCCCCAGATAAGGGCCATCCCCTAGACAGGTCTTAGGGAACAAGGCACCCGGTACCCTGATATAAGGGACCAAAAAAGGGGCTACCCAGATTCCCAGCGATACTATAAAGTGTTATTTTGTTTTTTTCCTTTTGTGTTTTCCCCATGTGAAAGGATTGAGAGACAGGAGCCAATACAGATAAGGTAATCAGTACAGGGCCCATAGGGGCATCACATTTGGGTTCAGGCCATAGTGTTGTAGTTGACTCTAGAGAGAGAACAGGCTTCACAACCAGGATCTCCCACCACAAACAACCTGGGCTGGAGTAAGTGAGCCGGCCTCAAGAAGTGGTACCCAGGATGGGAAGGGACTCAAAAGTCCCCACAGCTGTACAAGAGTAGAAGCATGGCCAGGAAGACCTGGTGATCCATCAAGGTGGCATGAGGTCGGGGTGTAGGGGTGGCGGAGCCCCGCAAGTGACCATCGGGCAGAACCTGTGCTGCAGGAGGACCCCGGGTAGTCATCCCACCACTGAGAAACATTCAAAGTCATGGCAGACAAGATTGGGGAAGACCACGTAAACATCTACTCGGCAACTTACTGGAGTCTGCAAGGCGTACACCACCAATTACTTGAACCAAGGCTGCACATGACTGGGTGTTCGAGGCCCAGCAGTCAGTGTCAAAAAAAGCCTGCTACACTGCAAATTAACAGTGTTGCAAATGCCTGCATGCACAAAAATGTACAGCTTATGGCACTGCAAGCAGTCTGCAGTGCTGCAAAAACTCACATGCGTGTCTTAGTGTCCCCCAAAAGGCATCAAGTGCCACATGCTCCTTTTCCTTTAATAGTTGTTGTAGGACTCAAGCAGGCTGGAATAAGACCAAACAAAAGAGTTTAAGTCCATGTAGGTACCTAAGGCCCCCTCTACATGTTACAGGTATAGCACAATCAACAGGTTAATTGTACAATTACCTTTAGACCAGCTACACGTGCAAAGTAGCTATCACACAATAAAGAGCTCCAATCAGCTTTCAAGTTAGACCTTGAAAATGTGCATTAACTAGGGCTGTGTGAAACTTTGGTCCCTCATTCAGTTTGCTGGAGATTTGGTAGCTCCCAGCAACAGGGGTGCAACCCCCGAGTCCTGGGGATCATGGTTGTTATGATTTCCAAGAGCTGGGGATGTGCGAAACCCCCAGGTCCACACAAGGCTCTTGGTCCTGGCTATACCTTACTTGCATCTGGGACCATAGCTGACAGGGCTCTAGGTCCAGATTGTGCTTCACATAGTCAGGACCCAGAGATCCTGCAGCTGATGGGGCTTTGGTTCCAGGTTGCACCTCTCATGCAGCTGGAACCCAGTGTCTCATCAGCTGTGGGACTCTGGGTCCTAGCTGCACATGGCTTCTATGGCTGGGGTCCCTACTCAGCAAAGTGGGTTCCCAGCCATGGTTGCCTGCTTCTTGCCAATGCAGGGAGAGGCCAATTTTAGGGTCTCCCTATGCCAGCAATAAAGCACAATTAAATCTAATCCTGATCCCACAATCATGCATTGTGCTATTGTGAGGATCATGCATTAGATCTAATCATGCCTTGACCTACAAGTGTAGGGGGGAATAGGATTTGGCCTATGGTGTACTGGTCAGACAACATGGACTCCTTCTCTCTTTTCCTACACTTGACAGACACCAGTACAAAGGTGGCCTAATGCCTGTATGAGACTAAATTGTAAAGAACAGCTGGCTGAAGCCGAATCCAAGAAGAACATAAGTAGTGACAGTGAACAAAAGAAAGTACTTTAAATACTTCAGCAGCCATGGTGCTTTTATTTTGGTTGAAGGTACATACAGAGTGCATCTACAGGAGATGCTACATTGCCGTAGTGATGAGCTATGGCAATGTAGCATTGGCAGGCATGAACCATAATGCTGATGCTACTGCACAGAAGGTTCAGAAACCATCTGTGTGCTGCTGGGACTGTGCAGTAATGGTGGTTACTGTGCAGTAATTTAGTACTTGCTTAAGCAAGTACTAAATGACTGTGAAATCACAACTGTGCAGTCAGGGGCACGTGTAGATGCACCCACAGTTTAGGAATACATTTTGATTCCTCATTGATGCTAACCCCTTATACAGCAGTATCATGAACAGATCCAAGATTCTTTACAAGCAGGGTGCGAGAGCAGTGACTGATGCTGCAAGGATGGCTGCACCCTCTGCTCCCAGCTCTCTTGGAAAAAGCAGATCATGTCATAGAAACAGCATCCAGGAACTTTTTTTAAGTCTCTAAAATCAGGTAATAATTCTCCGTTCCCCACCCCCACCTGCTTTCACCGTCCCTCCCCTTTTATTCTGTGCTTTGCAGCACATCATCTCCCCTATCACCCTCACCACTTCTGCCCACTGCCACCATCTCTGGGTGAGCTGGAAGTGGGTGAGGGGCACCAGAACCACTGTTGTTCTTCTCCAGCTCATTTATACAGAGATCTGGGCTCAGCCAGGGACAGCAACAGTGATTGGTGGGTTCCCCCTCCCTGATCCTGCCTCCAGACAGGTGGTGAACACCAAGGGGAACTAGCCAGGAAAGAGAAACCTGCCTAATGCTGCTATAAAAATCTGTGAGCTCAGGATGCAAAAAACATTCAATATGGTTCAAATAATAAAAAAAAAAAGAAGTTATTTTCAAAGCATTTCATTTTGATTTCATATCCTTTTACATTTTTTATTTTTGTATAATTTAACTTGAATTTCTAAAAACATATTTTGAAGAGAAAACATTATTATTTTAAGTGTTGGACCAGGACAATATCAATATTTAAACATTTTCTCAGGAAAAAAAAATGGTTGTCAAAGCCAGCTATTTCCTGAGAAGGGTTTTGGTTCTAATAAACTAGCAGTGTTCAAGAGAAAACCATTTCATCAAAACATTCTCTGGCCAACTGTAATATAAAACTGTGACATAGCCAAGCCAAGTTCTGTAAGAGTGAGATACAATTTTGTGACTAGTCAGAACATTCTCTTGTGAACACTATTATACAGGAACTTAGTACCAGTAAGCAATAAAGGGATATTCCAAAACTGCCAATTACTCTTGCTTAATTATGTGGCTTCAGATTTGGCCTATGAAGACCTCACCAGGAAAAGAAAGAAAAAAAAATGTAGTATTTTACTTTAAAGTGACTCTCACAGGATACATTGTATACTGGGAGTTCTTTGAGTCACAACATGTAAAAGGAACATCATACTAAACTCTGCTGTTCAAATCCCGTCTGCACAGGTAGTCCCACAAGATTTATTAAAACCTTGATGGTTTGTCCAGGAATGCAATTTTTGTTTTTTATACAAAATGCACTTAGCTAAACTTTGCATTTTGTTTTTTAATGAAATCAAAACTGAATCTGGTCAGGGTTTCTCATTAATCACTAATTTATATCCTAAAAAAATAGGTTAGGTTACAACAAAACTAAATTAATTGCAATGCTTGATACTATATTTGCCTAACAACCTGCAGCTGCAGATTTAGTGGTGCATTGGCAACATTGCTAGTATTAATATTCTCCTGACCCAAACTTTTTGAGACAGCTAAAATCAGTCACTTGAAGATATTCAATAAAATAATAGCAATATGTCCTGGGATAAGTTCTCTGCCCCTTCAACACAAATAATAAAACACCCAGCCATTTTTAAGTCAGTAGAGTAAAAGAAAGAATACATTATTTTTTAGGGTTTTTTTCCCCCAAAATGGTTAAGTTCTGTAATGCTATGTATAAAATTAAGGGGAGGTTTTCAAAAATGCCAAAGGCCTATTGGCTGCTAAGGGGAATTGGTCCTTTTGATGCTTTTTCAAAGCTTTTCTTTCATTTATAAAATAGGGTTTTCTTTCTTTTCCTAGGCTGCTCCATCTACTTTCCACCGTGTTCTGGTCTCACTCTAAGCAAATGATTTCAGCTTCCCTAAAGTTTTGGAAGATTTTATATTACTCCCTCTGACTCCTGAAAGGAGGATGTGGTTAGGAAGCAATTTATGTTCTTCACCTACTCAGCCACTGCATGGGCTACCTCCATAGCAGTTCAGGGAACCAGGAAGGAAGTTAAGCCCTGCTGGCCAGTGTTCTGTTACTAGAACTTCAGGCTAATTCTAAAGCAATTTTGATAGCAGGTAAATGGTCCAGTTATTAATTGTGAGGCCTTTTTCCCTCATAACACTTTAAAAACCCAGATCCGTATTGAATCAAGCACTGGATTGGCATAACAATTTATAAACAGCTTCAAAGGAATTATTATGAAGTGCCACATCAAAGAATCACTTATTAGCCTCTCAATAATATAGCATTCAGTGTGTCAATGATCTCTTTAGGAAAAAGAAAGCAAACATCTTTATGCCTACAGATTGACAGGAACATTTTAATGGCTTTGAAGTGTTACTGTGCATTGTGTCAAAGCTTTGTACAGTAGCTTGTAGTGTGAATGAATCAAAAGGAAGCAGAGATAAAATAAACCTCAACGTAGTCCAATACACCCAAATTAATCCTTAACTAAAGATTCAGTCCTAAAAATGCTTACTTTCATGGCTGTGCTTATTCCATTCCACAATCCCATTAAAGTCAAGGAGACTATCACTGATTGGGAGCACATACATGTGCACTTTAATGTACAGTAAAATAGGCTACTGCACATTAAGTGTCACTAAAACAGCATGCACTTTTGCTACTGTGCATTAAGGCAGCCCAGTGTGCATCTATTTAATACTTCACATTAGAGGCACTAAATTTAACGCACAGTAGCAAAAGTGCATTAATGAATATGTAGACACCCAGCAAGTATATATAGAATCACCCATTTAGGACTATACATTTTTCAGCACAGAGATCTTGTTCTTATGAGTCTTTAGTACCCAGTACATTAGAAAAAAATTCAAAACTTTGGACATTCAGGGCACCTATACCTGAGCAGCAAAGCTGCTCTGATGCACTGTAACTACAGTGCATCTCAGTACAGTCTTGATTAATAGAGTCTGCTAGAACGTGGTAATTACTGCATTCCAGCAGACTCCAGCATCTTGTGTATCAGTATCCTCAAGCTGAAAAATAACAGTGGGGGTCCTTTAACTAAAGCTTGTTTGATGAGCTTTAGTTAAAGCACCCCACCACCATTTTTCAGTGTGGGGATGCTGATACACAAGACACTTTGGCACTTTAATTAGATTTTGTACCAATTAGGCTGAGACCATGACTTGACAGGCTGAAAACTACTGTAACGATTCATTGAATGGCCTGAATAGTGGCTGAAAAATAGACAAGGCAAGTGAAAAAGGAAGATATAAATAATTTTGACATCAGCATATCAATGCTTTTTGAAGATTTTGTAGTTCTAATGCAACTGGATGTTTTGACTCACAAAATGAAGATGATGATTTTGGATATTACATGACATGCAATTCATATAATGTAATGGTGGAGTCACAAATCTATTTTCTTATGCAAGAATAACATGAACCTGTTCCTCCACAAGAGGCAGGAGACTACTCATCTCCAAGACAGCTTGAGCAGATAGAGTGAGCTGGGAAGGTTAATCAGCAGTTCTAACACTCCTTATTCAGCTGCCTGAATAGCAACAGGCCTTGGTCCTTGTGGATACAGTATGAAAACAAAAATGAATGTTAATGACATTTATTTACACCTGGGTTGACATTTTTCTGTATGCATAGGAAATCATCAACATATTTTTTTAAAGGTCAAAAGCCTTTGCATAATATACTTCACTCCATGGGATGGATAGTCTTTGATGTTGAATTCAATTCCTGTGTTTACCATGTGTTACCACTATCAAAACAAGGCTCTAACCTTTTTAATACACTGGTCTATTTTCTTTCTTCTTCCCGTTCTTCCTTTGGAGGAACCATTTCATTTGTTAGCTCCATTGTAGCATTATTTGCCATTTACTTTGAACTAACTTATTGCTCTGTTTTCATTTTAGAGGACTCCTTTGTCACTTATTTTTCATCATTTATTCTACTGTTACAAAGGTAAGTGTTATTAAGATTATCTGCCAGGTGCCATTATAGCCAGTGCTAGTACCCCAACTTCATCTCGTTCCACCTTCACAGTTGCCTATCCCACTAGATTCTTATATATTTAAAACTGCCACCAATTCCCATCTTCATCTAGGTGAAGAATGGCATTGAGGGTTTTATTTCAGGCAGAAGGCTGGTTAGATATGCACCATATAGACTAACTATAATTTAGTTAACTTATAAGGAGTATAACTACCCTGCCTTCTGCAGGACTTCAGGCTAACATGGCTAGTTACATCTCTGCTTGTGGGCTGTATTTTGCACAGTTTTTCTTTACAGACTCAGAAATCTATGCTTCTTGCAAGGAAAAGGGAATGCAGTGGAGCTGTCCAATGTTAGTGTAAAGGTAATATTGTTTCTGATGTGACAAAAATGCCTTTTCCTTTTCCTATTATAAATGGGAAGAAGGTAGAACCTGAAGAGAGAACTCCATTGCATGAGCATTAAAAATAGCAGCAGACATCAAGGAGTCCTGGCTGAAATGTGGGAAAAGAAGACTAACACTGAACAATGAGTATTCTTTTACATATAATGATATGTTTCTGTTATACAAAGTGAGAGATTTTCTTTCCAGTTCTTTTCTGGCAGCTGCTTCTTAGTTATAGTGTTATATATTTGCTGTATACAAATCAATTAGGACTGGCAATAGGAACACAATTTGAGCTTGAAAGGGTAAAAAAGGGAGGAGGGAATGCAGCAGAAATGGTACAGTACAAAAGCAGTTATTGTGAACTTTAAACACATTCAGAGACTGGATTCAAATAACAAGCAAAGCTTATGTGCTTATGTGTTACGTGAATAATTTCCATACCATGCAAACATTTGAACAACAAATAAAAGGACTGAATATGGTAAAAAAATACCTTTCCTGCAAAAACTTTCATGACTCCCTGCAGAACCAGGAAAGAAAGAGAACCATGGATGGAAAAAATTTAATCAACCTTTTGTGAAGGCTGAGAGGTTTGGTTTATATAACCTTTCACAAAACATCCTCTGCTGATTGCAGTCAGGAGTTAAGTGTCAAAGACCAGCTCTAAGTTCTATGCCTTCCTTTCGGCAGGTCTGGTAAAAAAAAAACTTCCATTCTAAAAAATGTCATATTGTTCATTTGTTTCATTTCCATCTAGTTATGTTCTATGTCTCCAAAAGGATGCTGGCTGCCCCACTAGTATATGCTAAAGACAAGGGCAAGTTCTACCTGTAAGGTGGAACTCCAACAGTTGCTGGTTAATGGCAACCCTCTTTCCTACAATGGGAAATGGTTTATTTGGAAATCCCTACACATCAAAAGACGTGCAACATTTTTTTCCCATGAAGATTAGATAACAACCTGCCTACTATACCCCAGGTGACTCTATATACAGAAGTGACCATATGTTTGTAGAAAGGCTTACCCTATTTTCATATAGTAGTTTACTCAAGGTTAAATATCTAGCTGAAGACTTGAAATCAAGCAGACCTTTCAAGGTCTTGGGTTAGAGAAAAAAGGTGGGTCCTGGAAAAATCTACTAGATTTGATAAATAAAAACAAAAGAAGACCATTGCCTACTCTAGCAACATTCTTGTTGAAAGCCAGGTTAGCTCATATCTTGTATCATCCTAAATTATACAGTGAAAGCCAAAGCTTGACCCCATTTCTTCCCTGGTCTCTGCCATTCACAAGGCAGTATCACCTTATGCAAGTTACTGTGATGTTCTAATATTCAACACAATATCAGTTAAGTACATTCATGCTACTGGGGCTGTTTGTTGGTTTAAGTAATCCTTAGGCACCTAAATTTATGTGCTTCCATCTTTACTAATTTTTTGAGTCTATAATGAATACATATGCTTGGTCTGTTGAGGTATTTCTCCACTAACATTATTTCTTTTTAAGGACATCCCAGAGCAACCCCCTCTCCCCCCTGAGGAGAGAACTTAATGGACTGAAAATATTATTGCTTTAGAGTTTGAAAACTCCATATTAATACACTTGTGATCTTTATCAAGTCTGAATACATAAACTTTGTACCAAGTATTCAAAACTCCTGTGTATCAAAACAGAAATAAAATTGCAGAAAGACTTGTAGACACAATGCATCCACAGAGCATGAATTTTCCCACATATCAGGAATCCTACCCACATAGGACATCATGATAGAACTAATGGAGCACTGAGTTTGGGTGACAGAATCAGAATGGAACTATTTGTCTGACCTACTCCTAAATCCCCTCACCTTTTAAGTTTAGATGAAACACAATCTGGACCTAAACAACATTTTTGGCTTCCTTTCTTTTTTTGCCCATATAGGCATAAAGTTTATATAAGAACAAGCAGGACGACCAGTGGGATAAGAAATACTGCTGTTATTTGGTTGTTTTAAAAGGTTTTTCCATAAAGAGTGAAAATTTATGCAGATCTGGAGAAAGAGAGAAAAAAAGAGAGAGAGAGCCATATATTCTCTTAGTACTGTCACAGCATGGGGTCCTGCAGGATGGCCATGATCTCCCCAAGCCCCGTTACTGTGCCAATTTGGCCCAATGGGCACCCTCAATTCTCACCCGCCAGGTCTTTGTTGGTAAATATATATTAGGGAGGCTGCCTTTACATCATCTTGGACATGGTTTTGCTGTACTCTGACCCTGTGGGCTCCTGGACCCCTTGTGGGTCCCATTCTGCAATGGGTGTTTCAGGGCACACTAGCCTTATGGGCTATGCGTGGCTCCAACCAGCCCTTTACCATGCCCCAAACCTTGCAGATGGAACTGATGTTGTTTGGTCTGGGCCTTGTTACAGTTTGGCCCCATGGTCCTCCTTGTGCTCTCCGCAGCCCGTCTTGCTTTGCACCTTCACTGGCACTGGGGTCAGTGCACCCCCAAATGCAGCACCCTCTCTGGCACTGGGGTCCCCACACTACCGTGGGTCCCCTATGAGGCCTCCTCCATCCCCAAATAGCCTCACCCAAACCACCAGTCTTAAACAGCAAACAAAACACAAGCCCCTGGGCTATAACACAAATTCAAGTCACCCGGCCACAGCATCATTCAAACCATACCAGGGAAGACTCCGTCCCTCAACAGTGTCAGAAGCTGCTCCTGCAGTCAGGCCTCTCCCCTTTGGTTGCTCTGGCAGAGCTCCTTCCCCCTTGGCTGCTGGCAGGGAACTGCCCTCCTAGCCTCAGGCCTGGGGTTTATATGTGAGCCAGGCCCTGCCCCTTTCTGTCAGCTGACTGCTGGTGAGTGGGGGCCACTATCTCACTCTGGTTGCCCCGGTAACCAGAAGCTGGGGCCTCCAACTCATTGCTAGGGCTCTTTCCCTAGCAGTTTCCACTCTTTAAAGGAGCAGGGCACATAAGTGCTCTGTGACAAATACCATATTTCATTTTATTTATTATTCCATAGGAAGTAGATAGATAGATAACCAACATTAAAATAAAAAGAACACTGTGACAGGGGTATCTCGCTGGAGCCTTTCTATTGGTGGC
>NW_017729032.1:252050334-252056337 GCF_001723915.1 Gavialis gangeticus | reverse complement strand
ATGGTTTGCCCTATGCCTTGGCCCGCTTCTTTACTTCTGGGGCCCCTCTCTGCCCCCTCTCACTCCGGGGCTCTTCTCTGCCCCCTACCACTCCGGGGCTCCTCTCTACCCTCTACCTCTGGGCTTCTCACTGCCTCCTCTTGCTCCAGGGCTCCTCTCTGTCCCCCACTCGCTCCGGGGCTCCTTCCTGCCCCCTCTCGCTCTGGGGCTCCTCGCTGCCCCCTCTCACTCCGGGGCTGGGGCCAATGCGCCCCCAAACAATGCTGCGCCCTCTCCAGCACCAGGAAACCACACGCTACTGTGGAGCTCCTATGAGGCCTCCTCCACCCCTAATAGCCTCACCCGGTCCTCCGGTTTTATAAAACTACAAATAGAAAACACAAGCTCCTGGGCTATAACAAAAACTCTAAACCGTCTAGTCAAAACCACATTCTATCCCTACCGGGAATACTCCAAGTCATAGCGGCAACCAGGGGATGCTCCTGCAGTCTATCTCCTCACTGGCTGAGCTCCCCCCTCCTTGGCCGCCAGAGGGGAACTGCCCTCCTGGTCTCATGCTTGGGCTTACGAAGGGGCAAAGCCCTGCCCCTTTCTGTCAGCTGATCCCCTTGGTTCTCCTAGCAACCAGCACCTGTGCTACCCTGGAGACTGGCAGTTGTGCCTCCCCTTTCTCACCGCTAGGGGCCTCTCTTGAGCCGTCCCTGTTCTCAGGCGCAGGGCACCTAAGTGCTCTGCGACAAACACACAGTTTCAATTTCCCATAAGTCTCTTTTATCATTCTCATAGAATTCCACAGTAAATGAACTTTGTGCTTTCTTAATTGTATTTAATGATATATTTTACCTTATAATGTCCATCTGCATTGAATAAACCATTTTATATATTTTATTGGTGTATTCAGTTATTATTAGCTCTATCCACTGACTATACGATATTTATTTTGCTAATTATTTAGCATACTTGTACTGCATATTTCTAATGATTTTTGTCCCTTTATCCTAAGCAAAACTGGCACTGACTTTTCCAGGCTTTGGACAGCAACAGCTCCTGATATTTTAACCATTTTTTTTACCATCCCAGCATCACAAGATTCTTGCGAGTTAGAGAAAGTAAAATTGCCCTCATACAACAAATGAAAACCTGGATCATAAACATGGCTGATGTAACAAAGAACATGGCTGGGTTCAGAATCTGGGGTGTATGAATTCTAACATGGTATTGAAAACCCAAGATAGCCATCTCTCCAGTGCTCCCTCCAGCTGTGCTGGCAACTGTATTTTTGCATGGTTTTTGCTTTACTGCTGGAATTCTGAGAAAAATGTGCACAGAGGTTTCTAAAACATATACCAGATGTTTCTCTGAAACCTACATTTCCATGACATCACATTGAGGATATGACCCTTTTGTGGCTCTTTTCTATTTTGCACTATTTGAAAGCAATAATCAGTTCACTGCTGCAGCATTTAAAACTAACAAATAGCTGACACTGCAGTGCTGGGACTTGCTTTCCTCATTTATTTCATTTTATAGAATATTTCCTTAAATTCTAAAGGACTAATTCATTTTTGAAACAGTTTAACTTCTAGTTTAATGTATATGTTAAAAGCTTATCTGTACAATCTTTTTAGCATCTACTACAGTCTAAATAGGAAATAGCCTAACTCATCCTTTATTCACAAATACCTACAGTAATAGTTTTTGTTAAATCCTAACATGTCTTTCCCAAGTATCCCCAAGCAACATTAAGTAAACAATTCGGAGCTATTTGTAGCAAGTTTATAGTTTCTCTGTGCTTAGTGGCAAATCAAAGCAATAAACAGATTTGATGATATTCACCTATTTGTTTTTTTCTCATCAGATCAGGGTAAGGTGACCTAAACTGGTGTGAAATAAAAACAACACCAGAAATCTGTCTGCCATAATGGAACCAACACTAAACACACATTACTAATACTTGTTAAGCCTGTGCCGGCTGTCTTTTTTGTCATTCCATCTTTCACTAGTAAATTTAACCTAAGCATTCCCATTAACTTGGAGCATGTACTGCCTACCTTAAAGTTTCTGCTGCCAATTTCTTGACTCTCTTTTTTCCCTAGTGCTTATTTAACATATGTGATAAAAAGATACAGAAAAGTCTATGGACATTCTCCTACGAAATACATTTAGAAAAATGCGGACAGCTTTTTATAATTGCAAATGACTATGTAGAGGGTTTTTTTTATATTAATGCTGTATGTCCTTAAAAAAAAAATTACAGAAGGTGAAAAGACTAGATATATCTGCTAACCTAGACAATACTCTACTGTAAAAGACATGAAGTTCAGGCTTTTCCTTAAAAATAGATGATGCTACAGGTCACTAGCTATTTTTCAGTACAAATTGTACTTTTTTACAAGAGACTGTGACATATCTAAGATGTACTCTATCTAAATATTCATAGTCACTTTCTAATTATTAGAAGGATCTTTTTTGGCATGACAGATCATACTAACGGCATTATTAACTCTGTCACGCAGAAGCACTGGACGGTTGGTATGCACAGCCTAATACATTCTGAGAAAATCTACACAACTTCCCAGATTCAATGAAAGCACTATTATTTTCTTGAGTAAGTTAATGATATTGGAAAACTGTTTCCAGTAAGCTATCAGAACACTAATATAGATTGTACTGGTTCTTCATAGGGTTATTTTTATTTTATTTTTTTTACAGGCACTGCAGTTTAATTAAAGACAACAGATAACTGTTCTCATTATATCTCATCCTTATATGCACTTCACTGTAACAAGCCGAGCTGGCCATCACCAATAATTTATATATGGGCAATCTGGTTTTCATGCAGTCAAAATTACCTAAATGGTCACTGCATTCAGACATCATTAAGATTGATGATGGTGACGATGATACTTTCCCTTTAATCAGGAATGTTATTAGAAATCTCATGCATAGCTCTTTCTATCCCTCCTTCCAAAAAGTAAGGGTACAGGTATAGGAGCAATACTTTCATACTCCAGTCCTTAGATTAAAGTGTCAACTCCTTTGCCTGGGACATTCTTTTCCTTTTCTCTTCATGAAGTTTCTTCTGTCAGACTTTTTACCTCAGTGTGGAAAAGAATGCAGCAATATGAAATGTGTCGAGTGTATGCCTTCATTAACTCCATTGGAAAAAAACCCCAATAAACAAAAACCCTACATACCAGTTGAGGATCTGGCTCAAAGTAAATATCTCAAAATGTAATAAATCATAGCTTCTCAGCCGTCTTGTCACATATGCTTAACACTCATTGACATTGTATAACAATGGATTCTCTCTCACATGGAGTCACTCTCGCTTAATTTTATGGACTGCCCATAAGTACAATTCATAACAATTCTAGTTTTAGTAGATGAAGTGTATGACTCACAAGTAAAAGAGCTATTTAAAAAATGGAAACATCTTTTTGCAATAATAATAGGCTTATAATGTCAGTTTTCTGGCACATCACAAGCAGCTAATTTGGCTTACAACACTGATTGGTCTTTCCCCCCATATACCCAAAATTAATTTGCCTAGAATTATCTTCCTTATAAAATATTAATGTATTGTGTCCCTAACTAGTAGAATCCATGTTTTACATTTTAATTTCATAATCATCTTCCCATCCGTATTAAAATGTGTTTTGCCACAAATTATGAGTTGTCAATAATGGTTGCCTGCTACTTAGCTCAAGTTGTGCCTGCTTCCTTCCCAGACCTGAAGAGGGGTACCTTGTACCCAAAAACCTGTTTAAGATCTCTCCCAACTAAACAGATAGTCCAGAAAAAAGGATGTCATCAAAATAATCCTTGCTTCTCTTATTTTCAGGACCATCACAGCTACATCACTCCAACACTACTACATGAGTAAAATTAACTCATGTAAAAAGCTACTTTTTTCTTTAAAAAAAGAAAAGCCTAAAATATCTGACTTAGTAAGCAACGAATACTCAACACCCTTGATAGGTTAGAAAAAGCAGAGGTACATTATCCAAAGAAAAATAGAAATGGCATGACCTAAAATGTTGTGTACATTCAGCATATGCTCAAATACTTTAAAAATATTTAAAGCTAATCTGCTTTTTTAGCTGCTGGCAAGGAATTAGCTGGGATGTAAATGGACAATTTTACTGACCATTGTTTGGACAGCCTTCATGTTGCCACATTGAATAATAAAATTGGGATCCTCTTAGGAAAGTCAGAAGAAAATTGTCTTTTGGTCAAGTCAACAAAGTCTGTGTAGAAGTTCTGTGTGCCTGAAGACAGTGAGCCAAATTCAGCTCTGGCATGATCATGCATAGCTGGACTCAATCAGTAAGATACTCAAAGCTATATAATGAGATGAATGTAAAGAACAGTGATAAAGTCCAGCAGAGAACTGAAATGGACTTCGGCCCAGATAGGCTCAGAGTTGAAGCTGGCCTGGGATGTTTCATATCTCACATTAGATGTACTGCAGCAGAAATGCTGAACCAGTCACATCTTAATATTCTCCCAAAATAAACTTATGGCAATACCATAAAAACACCATTTACAAATGCTACCATCCTTATCTTTGAAAATGAAAAAAATATATCATAATACCTGAGCACTGTAGTCAAGCAGGTATAACAGTCACTAGTGACTGGAGTTTGAAATCTGAAAACATTCCTGAATGCAAGATTCAGGATTTTTTTTTCTGTTTTAATGGTGAGGGTAATTAACTATTAGAAGTGATTTACCAAAATATTTATCTGTTCATAGGGATAGAGAAATTATCTATTATTAGGAGTCTTTCAAATTCAAGACAACGTATCTTGTAGAAAAGATGCTCTAACTCACAAAATATGTTTTGGGGTACAAACTGCATAGCTGTATACCTAGTGTTGTACAAGAGGCCAGGCTACATTTGGACTACTGTTTAAGGATTTGAAATCCATTGACATAAATAAGTCTTTCTAATGATGTCAAGAATATAAAACTGAGCACTGCTCTGTAGGCCATTATTACATGTAAATACTGAGTGACAAATAAACAAAGTTTAATAAAGTAGCACGTTACTAATAATTTCTTGTACTTAGTGACAAACCTGCCCAGCTTGACCCATATGTTAGTAGTGAATATCACCAGTTTCCTAAATACATCTCAAACTTCAATCATATCAAACAAATTCTAAAAGTTACCAAGGCTACCAAGTAAGGAGGATGAATTCTTCAAATAATGCTTTCATTCACAGCCAACTGGGAAATTGATATGATTTTGTCATGGACTCAGGTTTTAATCAACACATCATTCCCTTGGCTGCCTGGTGCGCAGAAAATCTTATTCCAACATGAAATGCTTCACAGACACAAAATGGTTTGTAAAGTATGGACAAACTCTTTCACTTATCCACAGTATTTAGTTTTCAAAAAATATCAAAGAGTTCCTTATTGGGATCATGGCCCCACTGTACTAAAAGCCATATAGAAATATAATTAACTTTGGACATGTGTATACCATGCCCAGGAGAAGCTAAGGGAGGGGCAATCTTGAGCTCAACCTCCAAGATGTGCTCCACATGGCCTTTCAGCCATGCTACACACTGGGGTTTGGAACACAACTCTGTGGAGGGAAGAGCCTAAAGCAGTTTCATGGCACATTTCTGAGTTTGGTAGATATAGGCAGAAGGGAAGAGCACTTGAGATATGGTGTAGCCAAGATCAAAAGCTTTGACCTAAAGAACTGCATACACAACATGCAAATGCATACAGGTTCAGCAAGGATCATTCATAGGCACCCATAAACCCATGACGGCCAAATATTATGTAACCAAATCTAAGCTTTATTATGCAATCAAGACATTTATGACCTCAAAGCTGACTTAGACCTGTGTGACTGACACATGCTATTTAACAGGAAGTGCCAACCAGAGCAGGACCATGCCCCATTCTCAAAAAAAAAAAAAAAAAAAAAATGCTGCTATGCCATGTCTGTTGGTCAACAAATATTTAAATTCTAGGAAGATGC
>NW_017729032.1:252038643-252045334 GCF_001723915.1 Gavialis gangeticus | reverse complement strand
TCTGTTGGTCAACAAATATTTAAATTCTAGGAAGATGCCTTAATTGAGGATAGGGTGAATTATGAGGCATTGATAGCTGTATTGGCAGGTAAGAATTTGAGCACAGAGCCTCATTAACACAACTGCTCCAGGCTTGAAACACACCATAGTGGAAATTTTATTCTAAGTAAAATATTCACTAATAAAATGTTAGTTAAGTTAGCTAAGTATTATTTCTGCTACATAAAGTAATAATATATTGATGACACCAATAAATGAAGTGCTATGCAATATTACTTTATCACCTGACAACTGATATTAGTTTTTTGGATGATTCAGTTTCTGCCAGTACTTCACATGGATTCTCCAAAATCTGCACAGTAGGCAGGCTTCAGAAGTTGAACTGAAATTTGATTTTCTGAGAGATGAAAATAATTATTAATACAGTGACACTGTTGCATCCTATTTTGCCATTTATTGTGGCTCAGGAAATCCCACTGTTAGTACTAAGAATTTTCACCTAGCATTTCTTATCATTCATACAAATAATTGTAATCAAAAGCAAAATTTTTTTTCACTCCTCTCTCATACTCTCCTCCAGGTATACACACACACAGATACGGGCATGCCAATTTTATTGCTGTGCTTCTGAACTAATAGCAAGAAGAGTAAAGAGAGAAGGATGGTCACTTTGCATGAAAACTAGACACTGAATCAGAGCCCAAGGTGTAGAATTTTGCTGAGGTACAGTAGAACTTGCAGCTTTCACAGTGTTACTTAAGAGCTATTGCTTGAAGGAAATTGAGACAAATGGGTTGCCCTGACAATACCATTAAGATAAAAGGAGGTTTGTATTAAACAAGAGAGTTCCACTTAAATCAGGGTTCCAGTTAAAGTGGGTCATCGTTACCTATCCATCTAGCAAGAATACTGCTCGGCTTCTTTTGTAGGAGCGTTGATTGATTTGCACTTTGGGCTGGTTTTTGCACTACATGTGTTGTGAGTTGATCTGGGGCAATTATACCACAATCTAAACCAACAGATATTAACCACTTTGCTGCTGCTTCCTGAATCTCTTACACTGGACAATATTCATCACAAGTAACACCCTATACTAGCAGGTACATTACATTAAAAGTGTCACTGTTCCAATGGAAGATCAGCTTAATCTACTTCTAAGCACGAACTAGAGCAGAAGCCATCAGAAGAGACTAAAGCTAAAAAAAATGGAAGTGTACCTTTTTTAAATTTATTATTTTTGCAGAATACATTCACAGCCTTTTACATTTGTCATTTGTAGCACTTCAAGATTAGAAATGTTATTCTGCCAGAATTGTGTGTCCCTGTCGGATTACAAACAGATTCTGAGATTTCTTTGTGTTGAACTCTGGACAAAGTGAGGGGTCTGATGGTTGCTTTGGACAGCCCCATTCTCAGCAAAATGAGCCCTCCAGTGGAGAAAATAAATAAAGAAGCAATCTTTTTAAAAGCCTCCAAATATGAACAATGCCAGCTAATAAACACTAACACAACATATCTATACCTTTCCAGCCTAATAATTATTACTTTCTCAGAAAGTTTTACAACTTAAGAATCACTGTACTTTAACATCCTACAATTTAGGATGGCCATCCTGTGTCTAAAATCTTACCCAAATTTGGAAACAAATGTGCTAAGAGGTGATATATCTTCATTACATCTGCAGATGGGAACTTCAGGAAAAAGATGCAAAAGAAACTCATTTTAGCTAGATCTTTTGGGGGGTAGAGTAGCTGCTTCCAGGTGCTATTTGCTTTCTCATGCAGGCAAGAAGTAGGGAGGCAAGGATGCTTATATGTGACACCTGCCAAGAAGAGGCAGGTAGGAACTGAGTTACCCCGGGGAGCGGGGTGGGGGGGACTATTGCGTCTCATTTTCCCTGAAGAGGAAGGAAAGAAAGAAGACATAAACCTGGAGCAAATGTCATGTTGCAGCTGCATACAAACAAACAAGCGGTGTACTTGAAAATGGGAGAAATGAGTAGGCTGTGCACTGAGGTAGTCATTTGAATGAGTGAGAAATTTAGCCCTGATAAACTTAGAGATAGGTTTGCCCCTGCTGAAGTGGGGCTAAGCAGCTTTTATGGGAAGTATCATGAATCCTCAGCTTTGTCACATCAGAATGACTCAAATGCCCTGCATTCACCTGTTGTACAGCCTGTCCATAAAGACTGCCAACTAATACAAGAATTACTACTTATAACTTTAAAGAGAAGATGTCTTAGGAAAATTGCTTATTTCTCCAGTGCCACCACATACAGTAACACAGAATAGGGGAGTTTATAACCAACATCAAACAAGCCTCTCCACTAGAACCAATACCACATAACTCCAGGGGACAGAAAGCAAATTTCAGTTGGTGCATTTACCTAGATAAACTGTCCCTTAAACTACAAAGAAGGGAACCACAACAACTGCACATCTTTTCTTATCGAAACTACATATTTTTGTAATTAATACTCATCTTTGGTTTTCAGGGTTTCAGTTTCACCTCCCCTTCCCAAACTCAAACTTTATTCAGCCATCGCACAAAAAAGGGCAAACTTCCCATATATTAAATTGTATCTTCTTCTATGTCTCAAACTTGCAAGTTATCTAGAGTATGATGAGAGAAAGTTTAAGAAAATGCTTGGAGGAAGGAAGGTTTATAAAGATTTTTGCCTTCTGAAAAGATTTAAGCTTTGCTAAGTGTTATCAGCTGTGAAAGAAACAGGTCACATGAAGCTCTCCTATAGAGCCTAAAACTTTCAAGAAAAAGCTGGCAAAGATATCAACCAAGGGATTAAAATGGATTAACCCCATGGGACTAAATTCTGCTAAGGTGTGTGGGGATTCTTAGGTAGATATCATAGCTTGTCCCTTAATACATGTACAGGAAACCATAGAAAGCACTAGCAGATTTTTCAAGATACATGGTTATTCTTAAGCGTGTATCTGAGAGGAGAATCAATCCCTTTTTGGTGTTAACCTTTTTTTCTAGGAAGATAAGCTGCCCTTTAGCTCTTTTTCTTATGTTATGAAAAATGTTGAAGGAACATCTAGGAATGGTATCTCTTTAATATTGGATTTACACAGCAAGCAACCAATTCCTACTGGTATCACTTAGGTGCATGGAAATGCCAAACACTAAGAAAATATGTAATTTTACAAGGGAACTTTTAATTATGATCACATGTCTCTGTGATGAAGTACAACAGTGTACCAGCAAGACAATGCATTCTTATTACTAAAAATATATGAATAAGTCAATGAATAAGGTATTTACCAATTTTTGTTTTCTGTTTACCTAAGTCCGGGAATAGCTTCCTATTCCTTTTAAGCTTTCCATTATTAGAAAAATTTTCTGGGAAATGTCCAGAAATAAGTATCACACTACACCTGCAGCTTATTTATAATCAGTTGAATATGCAATAATTAAAAGATAAGCCTGGTTTATTTGGACATATATGCCAAAATATTCACATGTGGGTGCCTAAAGCTGGGTACCACTGATCATCAATACTTTTAAAAAAATCAAGCTTCAGCTTTAAGGCATCTAAATAGATGTTCAAATATGTCCTATTTTTTGGCCCCTGTCCTTGTGTCCTGGTAGGTTTTTAAAATGACAGCAAATGTCTGGGGTTTTGCTCTTCCTCTGCTCTCCTGGGCTGGCTGCTTTGGGCTGGAAGCAGCAGGAAAGGTAATTAGCTGTCGGGGGTCATGTGCTCCCCATGTCAGCAAACTCTCAAGTAAAGAGACACTGTGTGTGCGCGTGCCCCTCCCCCCCAATCATATGTCCCTCCTCATCATAGATGTCCTCTTTTTTGATACTGGAAATATGGTAACCCTAAAAATGCATTTTTCCTTGAGTACTTCTGCTAATAAACTTACTCCGTAGAATCTTAACTGACAACAGAAATGTGAATACAACAAAGGCAAATTCATGAGAGAGAGAGAGAGAGCAAGCACAAGTGTGCAAATATTCAATATATTACTTAATTTTGTCTATTGTTCCTACTCAAAGCTCAATTCTGGGATGGCATGATGGGGGAAAAATGGTGCTTGAAAGAGTAGCAGAATTTTTAATCATGAAGTTTTGTTGCTCAGACAGGAAGAAAACCTGAAGTAAATCATTGCTGCACACTGAGAAAACAAGCAGAAACAATTCCTCTTTTTTGTATGCCATGACTAAGGTAACCATATGTCCCAGATTGCCTTGGACAGTCCCACATTTCAGACGCCAGTCCTCGCCAGCTCTTGAAAATTAAGATGAGTGTCCTTGGTGCAGGGCACTAGGTACAGAGGCACAGCAGCAGGACCTGTGAAATAAGAAGTCCTATTAACACTAATTGTTATGTCACAAGTGATTGTTAATACCTATGAAGTAAAGAATAATGGGTTGTTAACAGGTCATTGACTCCCTGCAGCCTGAAGCAGTGGAGTGGGGAGGGCAGGGGCAGGGAGCATCCTGGATGTCACATTGTCTGAAAGGGTCACCCTAGTCATGAAGCATCAAGAAGCACCTTTAAAGGCAGTTTTGTCTGTGACTAACTCTTATGATTAGCTCTGCTCTCACGTCCTATAATTTCTGCACACTCAACTATGGAAGTACTTGAGAGCAGCAGCTGTGCAATAATGCACCAAACTCAAGCCCCTTTGTCCTCACTATACCTTCTCTCCACTTTTTCATATCTACTTTCTCTCATGCTCATAAGGAGCTGTGAGCTCAGCATTAGGGCATTGCCTCTGCACACCTTATTCATCAGCATGTTCCTGACAGCATGATCAAGCCCTAGCCCCTTTTCTAAACTCCCAAAGTGAGATACAGACCTATACTATATGTAGGCATACATTAGTTTTAAGGCTGTATACATTTGAAAGAAATATTAAAATATATTTTAGTCTCCTAGGACAGATTGGTCGCTAAAAGAATTAAAAATCTTGTTAAAAAGAATTTGTTCATGCACAAAATACTCTTGTTATGTGCAATTTAATTAATCACCTACATAAAACTCAAGGCCATCTGTTCAGTATATGGGAAAGAAAGAAGATGAGATAGTAAAAGACAATTATTGTGATACTGTTTAAGCTTAACTGGTGTGATCATTTACAACCCTGAGATGTTTGGCGAGTACTTCTTTGCAATGCAGTTAGCAAAGCATCTCCTTACGGGGAAGCAAGGCAGATAAGTAAGGAATGTAAGAGGACTCTTTCATAGAGTAATATGGAGTTCTGATGCATCTAAAAACTGATTATACATTTTACATAAAATAGGTTTCAAGTTCAGTTCTGAGAGCAATCAGTTGACATTCATGTCCATCTAGGCCTACTGAGGACATGGAATGGGTGGATCTTTCAAGAAGTTATAAGGCTGAATCTTAACTTCTTTGCATTTTATGCAAACCTCTACAGGTTTGTAAACCTAGTACAAAATATGTGTAAATAATTCTTGACTCACGTAAGTAGCAGTATTTTATTCCTTTCTTGTAGAGGTATGAGAGCTTGAAATTCAGCCATAGGCAAACTCTGGCGTCCGCAGAAAGTCATACTGATCTCACTGTGAGGGAGGAGGTATTAAGTGGGGTTCCCCAGAAGCCTGTCTTCAGTCCAGTATCATTCAAAATCTTCATTTATGATTTGGATGATGGGACTGGGTAGACACTTAGCAAATTTGCAGCTGAGAGCAAGTTGGGTAGAGTTGCCGAGAGTAAGGCTAGGATCCAGAATGACCTGAACAGACAGGGAAAAAAATGGCCCACAACCAACAAGAACAAATCCAAAGTCCTGCAATTGGGATCAGAATACTTGTATGCACAAATACAGACTGGGTGTGTCTACACGTGTGCCCTTAAGGCAACATAAAGCGATTGATGTCACATTAATAGCCATATTTAAAGCACATTAAGGATGAGTCCACATGTGCCCATCCTTAATGCAACTTAAATATGGTGACTTAGGGCAATTTGGTATTAAATGTAATACCTGCATAAAGCAGGGACTTTAGATGTGGCATTTAGATTGATCTATCATCCATGAATTTGTCTAATCCCTTTTTGAAACTGGCTATGCTATTTGCTTCTATCATCTCCTGTGGCAATGGGCTTGGACAGGAACTGAATGTGAAACCTAGGGAGCCCCATATGATGGAGTCAGGTGGACCCCTGCACCCCCAGTCGATGGAGCCAGGTGGACCCTGTGCCAATGCTGTCCTGCCACCCCACCTTGGGATCCTGCCAGCCTTGGCCCCAGGGCACCAGTGTGGGCCTTGCACTTCTCTTCACCTGCTGCTTTGCTCCCACCCACTTCCACTTCCCTCCTACCCACCCACTTGTTGCTGCTTCCCCTGCGTGACCAGAATATGTTCCTCCCTGCTGACTTGCTGCCACTATTTCTCTCCAGTCACTGCCACCTCCCTCTTGCCTACCATGCCCCTCCCACCTGCCCATCGCCTCCCACCCACTCGCCACCAGTGCCCTTCTGCCCACTTGCCATCCTCCTGCCTGCCCATTCATTGCCCTCCTACCAAGTCACTCACCACTACTTTCCCGCCTGTTCACTCACTGCCTCCCAGCCACCCCCTCCCACCTGCCTGCTTGCCTGCTGCCTCCCTCCCACTTGCTGCCTCTCTCCTGCCCACTCACCACCTCCCTCCCACCCACCCAGTCACTGCCTCCCTCCTGCTCATCTGCTTCTGC
>NW_017729032.1:252023745-252038538 GCF_001723915.1 Gavialis gangeticus | reverse complement strand
CTCATCTGCTGCCACCACCACTACTCAACCCACTTGCCTGTCATCACTGCTGTCCTTCCCCTTCCTACCACAGCTTCTCTACCTGCCGGGCCAGGGCCAGGGCTGTCCCACAGGTGAGGGTAGGAGTGCAGCATGTGCTGTTCCTGCAGGAGTAAGCTGAGCTTGCGAGCACAGCAGGGGTAGCCTGGGGCTGGGCTGGTTACAGTGAATTGGTAGACACCCTCCCACAGGCCAGATGAAATCACATGGCAAGCCAGATCTGGTGGGCCATATTTTGCCCATCTGCTCTAGACAGAAAAACAAAGTGTTTGCTCCTCACTCCTGCATCTGCCTCTGCTGGATTTCCACAGGTATTGTACTGCCTACAGCAGTGGTGGCCAACTTTTTTGGCAGGCATGGCAAAGGTTAAGCACAAGCAGGACAGAAATTAAATCTTACCCCTTCCCCAAGTGCCACTGTGATCCTTGCCACCTCCTCAATTTGCTGCTCTGCACCCTGTCCCCTCCCCAATGTATCACATGCCAAACACAACAGCTACCTGTGCCAATTGTGGGTTGGTTCTCCCTGGCCTATGCCTTCACTTCATATCAGTTTGCTAATCTGATTTCTTTCCACTGTGATGTGCAGCAGCTGAGGGTGCTCAGATGAAATCTCTTCAGTGGATATACAGAAATATACAAGTATTTCTTGCTGTTCTGGATCTTTTAAGCTGTGGCTTCCAGCAATAAGACACATCCTCATCACTAAAAATGCTGACTCTTGTGACTCCACGGTGCTGGGAGTTAGACTAGTTCTGGGAAAAAGAGCACAGAGCAACTATCATGGCTGGTGACTTTATTCTTATGAACAGTGACCCAACATGAAAGCAAACATGGTGCCTGGGGAAGCACAGATGGTTACAGTTACACCTTTTCAAGAAAGAATGCCACGCATAATAGTTAATGAACAATACATCACAGAAGCTTTGAGTTACTCTGGTAGCATAAAGCAGCCTCAAGTCCAATCATACCAGCTAACTAGGAGGAGCTCTGTGGGCACAGGGGAATCCCCAGTCACACTGAAGTCAGTATAACAACACTACATCACCTAGTCATACCCTACCCCACTTGCAGAGTACAAACGAGAGTCAAAAGACTCTTGAAGCACTGCTGTTTCCCAGTGATTCCTGACTGCCTAACATGTTGGGGCCTGATGCAGCTGGCCAAACTGGGATCAGCCTATAGGCCCAGCAAAGAACAAAGAGAAATATTGTCCTCTGCTACAGTTACCTTAGCTTGCCCCCGCCCCTTACCTTCTTGACTTACACTGGCTGCTAAAATAAGTTCTCACGAGCTGTCTTGTAATATTTTAACTTTTTAAAAATCATTGCAAGCTATAGACAGTTCACAAAACATGCCTAGTTATCCTTTGTTACTTCTATTAAAAGTATGGCATTTATTCAAAGAGAAAGAAGAATTAAAAATATTCAAAGGCCAAGCTCTGCTGTAGAAATAGAGAACAAGAAAGACACTACTTACATTGGGTGTTATACAGAATATGATTTCTCATCCTCTCTTCCTTGGTAAATACTGACATTATCCCCTCATTTAGAGTAGATCAGCTGAGTTGTACTTATTGCTCAATATAATTATCAATTAATGAGTTTTATGAATTATCAGGCTTTGTTATTGCCAGTAGTATGAGGTTCCTCATTGTCTTAACATTTTTCTTAACAAGTAAATGTTTGTATGTGTCCCTTGAGCTATTAAAAGATATCCACAATATTTATCAGCATGTCTACAGTTCTCAGAGGAGATTAAATGTTTTCATCCATATATCTTTTAGTTTACTGTTCATATACATTCAATTAAAAAATATATACACCAAAATGGGTATTCCAATTATAAAATAGTGTCTTATATTGTTATAAAGAAATTTATTGAGATGCAGCTCAGGTTTCCAAAACAAATGTATTAATAAAAATGCCAAAAGGCTGAATGGGAGAACCACTTCATATCAGCCTCCAGCTAGGAACTAAGCAGTGTAGTTAAAATGAAAACCAGTGCATATGATGTAGTTAGTGACCCACCAGTAAGAACACTTTGTTAATATGCAAATCTCCATCATTACCAAGCCCATAAGGTTTTTAAACTTACAAATATGAAGGAAAAATAGCAGCGATTTGAGTGTTATCTCAGAACTCTGAGGGCAAGGAACACAGTAGAGACATAAGTACCTCCATCTTGCATACAGCCTAATTATACAATGGTTCAGACAACTTTGGGTATCCTTGTATAGAGACAGGATTGCACAGCCAGATTCCATATGTTTGCTGATGTAAACAGGAAAGCACTAACTAAGGTGTCTGACCATGGTAGCAAAAACCAAGTAACTGAAATCCATTGCCATAAGGAAAGGCTATTCTAGTTAAACAGTTATTAAGTGTTTATCATAAATTCTTCACCTAGCTGGAGGGGGGTGTCTTTATGATCACCTCCTTTCAATTATATATGCCCAATCAAATTGTAGATAGATGCATGTCATTAATGATTGTATATTTATGATGATAAACCTGGGGGAATAAGGGACCTGAGTTGTTGGGAGAACTGATCAACTAACAACTGATCAGAGTTCCTGGGGTCCAGCCTACAACCATTTTCCCAGGCATGTTTTTTGCATTTCCATTGTCCAATCTGCATACTAGTTAAATTTATGTTTAGCTTTCCAATAAAGTGATTTTCTTGAGGAGAGACAGGTGTGTTCTCTCTTTATTCCAGGGCTCCGTCTCACGAAGTAAGTACTCTTTGTTCCAATTTGGGAATAGAGGGCTTCCCTTCACTGGATTCAGTCCCCTACTCTGTCACAGGCTTCCCATATATCCTAACATAATCTACTGTTATAATGGTTAGATCCACTAACGAATAATGAAGATCATAGTTAGATCCACTAAAGATAATGGTTATATCCACTAAAGAATTTAAGGTGTTTACTTTCTATTTAGGCTCTTAAGTCCAATATTGCTATCCTCAAAATCATGCTCATATGTCACGTTTTTAACACAAAACCACCTCTAGTATCTTACACTTGACATATTGACTAGCTAATCGCATCTTTAGGGGTCTTGGAAGATGTTACATTTATGGCACTATTAAGATATTGTACTGTACCTCATAATTAAACATTTAGTCTGTGGTGCGTGTCCCAGACCTGGGGTTACTTGGTGCCTGATGCTGACAATCAGCAATGACAATCAGCTGATTGTCAGCATCAGATCTAGTGGTGGCTTGGGGCTGTCCTAGGTCTCAAACTGGACCAGGTTTCCTACACATTTTATCCATGTGTCAGATGTGTAAGTCTTTTCTGCGGGTTCTAGCTAGCAATAGACATATATACCTCAGGTCCTTACTTGGAAACTAAGAAAACCACAGTGTTGTACTTTATGAGGGCAATATAAAGAAAAACATATTTAAGTATGCAAGGCATTCAGATCCTGCAGTCACAGAAGCCATAAGTATCCAAGACAGACAGATTGCAAGAGTGATCAGGTATTAAATAAAAACAGCCCACCCCTCAAAATTTCAGTATGTCTCATTTCAACTTTGCAATATACAGTGATGCTTTTATTGTGCTGGGCTTGGCATGACATTATCTTGCAGGCTTAGCATTAGCTTATTGTCAGTCTGCTAGTAGGATGTTTCCAAGATATTGCTGGAACTGGGGATGCACTAGGGAGGCACTGGCTGTTCAGTTTTTTTGTATGTCATTGATGTTTTATTACCTCCAACACAGATATTAGTCAAACCCTGTGAAAATGTCATCCTTTTGTCATCAGCCCACATGTTATAATCTTTAAGCTGAAAATGTAGTGCAAGCATAAATCATAAAAGCTGCAAGGAATCAGAGCTGACTTTCAACAGTCTCAGTGTCAGGCAGCATGGCAGATACTTTCTTTCATTGAACCATTTTTTAATTTAATTATAACAATATCAATAAGAGTAGCCTGAAGGTCTAGTGGCAATACAATAAGCTGTCATGCTGAAGATGCCATTAGGGAATGGCTTTGGTCTTATTCCTCCAAAAGAATAAGTTAATACATGAGATGAGGGGGAAAATGAACTAAACTCTAAGAAGTCTCTTGTCTTTACTCCTACCCAGTAGGTAATTATTTATAACATAAGTGCAGAGGCCCACTTTCACCAAGTTTTATATCCAGTTATTATTTGTGTAGCAATTTAATCAGATATTTGAAAGGAGTGAAATATGCACAGATCTGATGGGTATATAAAAATGTTATTAGATCTATCAATTGAGGATGCTATTCAAGGCCAATCTATGTCATTTGACCCAGATCCCAGTGGAGATTTCTCTTCTACAAATACCTTCTGGACAACCTCACTGGGGATGCAACATATAGCCAAAATCAAGAGAAAAAAGGCAATGGGGCAAACTTGGGATAACGTGTAGCTAGATTAACTTTAAGTAAAGCACATGACACCCCTACTTGCTCTGTAACAACTATTTAAGAACATAAGAAGTGTCATATTGGTTAGATCAATGGTATATCTAAACCAATATCCTGTCTCTGACAGTGGCAGAAGTGGATGATACAGGGAGAGCACTGAACTGGACAACTCTAGAGTAGAGGTGGGCAAAATATGGCCCTTGGGATTTTGTCTGGCCTGTGCTGGTCCCTGGCTCTACCCTATACATGCATAGGGAGGAGGGGACAGCCCAGGCCATGGTGTGTTTGGCTGGTCCTACCATCCCCAGGCATATAGTGGAGCTGGTGTGGTGCGGCAGCTGGGCTCACTTCCCAGCAGCCCATGCAGCAGTGGCTCCTTCCAGCTGCCATTGCCTGTCTCCACCACTGCTGCTGGACCCAACCCCACTGCCAGGGCACCCAAGTCCATATGCCACAGCCAGGGATATTGGGCAAAGTGGGTGGGCAAGGTCTCCATGGAGGTTGGCTTCGGATCTGCATGGGCAGGGTGTGTTGCCAGGTGGATGGGATGGGGTTATGGGTGGCCAGGAAATGACATCCATGAGCAGGATAGGCAGGAAGGGCCAGGGTCAGGATTCAGACTGGGATCAGGATAGCAGGGTGGTGACAGCATGGGTCCAGGGCCTACAGCAGCACCACAATCTGCTGCCTGGTTGTCCCTGCAATGGGTGCCCGTTCTATGGGCAGGGGCATGCAGCGAGCAGATGACAGCTCTGCACTGTCATGGTCCTGGTACCATCCCTGACAATCCTGGTATCATCTCTGACCCCAGCCCTGCTCCCATCCTGCCTGCAGCCTCATATAAACTCATGATCACAACAGAAACAAGATTAACAGTAGAAAACATACATAACATCAACCTTGAACTATATGCACTGGTTAACTGCAGTGTACCATAAACAGACTTGAGCTGGAGTGACAGTCTGGCCCTCAGTCTTTTCCCTCAGAGGGTCTCAGACCGAGAGTGAGGCAAGCATGATAATTACCAGTCCAATAGATGATCGAGGTCCCGATCCAATAACGATTTTACCAGGTAAGTATCCAATTGTAATCCAATCTGATAGGTCACCTCTCTCCCTCGCTGCTACAGTCACTGCTCATATGCCTCAGGCACACAGGTGTGATCACCAACCAAATAAGCTCACACAGCATTCAAACTTCAAGTACTTTCAAGCATCCATATTCCATTCACATGCTGAATCATGCCTCAGGATTCCTTAAATACTTACCAAAATCACACCGTGTGTCCGTCATTCTTCTCGCCAGTCATACTCATGTGCACATGACACCCTACTCTTGTGCTCTCAGCACTCAGGTGTAGCACACGGCACTCAACTAGACTACACAACCTACTGCGCAGGCCCCCCAAATGTAAGTGGGTCACTGACATCATCATGGTAGAACATTCAGCTATTCTAGAACCCGCCCAGCTCTAATCAGTGCGCGCATGCTCAGGAGGGATCTAATGTTATGGACCACATGCAACACCACAGGCCTCAGCCCCATGCTGCTGTTGCCCAGCAATCCTGATCCCAGCCCTGGCACCAGCCCTAATTTTCTGTCCCACTCCCAGATGCCACACTCCACCTACTTGTGGCCCCATCCCATACACATGGCTGAGTGTGGGGTAACGTCATGTGGGAAGCTTTGGTGAGCTGTTGTGGGGGGTGGGGGGAAGAGTGCTGACCACAACAGATCACCAAAACTCCCTAAGTGGCCCTCCAGACCAAATAATTGCCCACCCCTGCTCCAGAGTAAACCATCTCCTATTCAGTATCCTCCCTAGCATCCACCGTTTATTGGGTTAGAGATGTCAAAGGAAACATCTCCAACTATTCTGCTTAAGAACCATTAATAGATCTACCATCCATTAATTTATCCAGTCCCTTTATGAACCTGGCTCTGTTATCTGTTTCCACCACCTCCTATGGTAATGAACTTCACAAGTTAACTATGTGCTTTTTAAAGTTGTTAGTTTAAAGTCTGTCTCCTACTAATTTCAGCAGGTGTCCCATAATTCTAGTATTCTGAGACTTGGCAAACAACAGTTCCCTGTTCACTTGGTCCATATCCTTCATGATTTTATAGACCACTATCTCATCTCCTCTCAGCCTTTTCCTTTCCAAACTGAAGAGTCCTAGCTGTTTTAGTGCCTCCTAATATGGTAACTGCTTCACGCCCCTTATCATTTTGGTTGCCCTCTCTGTACCTCTTCTAATTTTACTATATCTTTTTTGATAAGTGGGGACCAGGACCACAGGACACAGGCAGTGCCATGGGGCTGCGGACTGGAAGTGAGGAATAGCAGCAGGGATGGTGGGGGCTGTGGGTTGGGAGTGAGGGTCATGGGTAGGGCACGGGCATATCACTGCCCTCAACTACAGCATATTATATATTATCCCCCTGACAGATGTCCTCATTTTTTAAACTGGAAATATGGTAACTCTGCCCAGGCTCTTGGCAAGGTGACAGTTGCTCTTTGTGCCTCATGGCCAGCCAGCGCCTCCACCCCCTCCCCTCCCCTCCTCTCCCGGGTGGGCTGAGAGACACATTCACTAGACTCTTATATATGATGGGAGAAACAAAGTTTGCCCATTTTATAAGCAAAGTATTTTCCACACCTGAGGATGACTTTTTAAAGGTAATTTAATAATGAGGAACTTGTATTAGTTTAAAGGTTTGTGACCCTACAAATAGTTTCTTGTGTAGAGAAAGTATACCTTCAGGTAATCGTAGCATTACTTACTGGCAACCAGCAGATAAATATAGCAACAGGCACCATTGAATGCAGTGCTGGAGACCTGGGCAATTCTGGCACCATACCTTTTCAATACCAAACTGTAATGTGCCATGTGGTAAATTCCTGTGGTCTCTCATTCTGTTAATTTCTGTGAAAGTTTCACAAATATCAGTTTTGGATGTGGAAATGGAGGAGAACTCTCCTTTTTCATCTGCAACAGAAATCAGAGGTAAAGGCAGGTGTAACTCTTCCTCTTATGCTTTCCTATCTGGCCTACTTCCTCACTTCCCCCTCCCCAAAGTTGAAGTACTGTGTATTTTGAAGGATCTCTCTTTTGTGTCACAGTGGTAGATCTGAGAAAAAGAATGTAGCTCAAAGACTGCAGGAGTAGACTACAGTTTAACTTTCAGTGGATTTTTAATCTCCAAACATGGTAAAATTTTTGAAGAGCACAATGTTCTGATACTATTCCTTAAAAGAAGAGTTTCCCCTGTGAAGCAGGTAAGACAGAGGAAGGGAGCATGGCAGGGAAAGAGCTGGGGCACCAGCACAGCTGCTTCCTGTAACCTGGGTCAGGAGCAGTTCTGGAGCTCCACCCTGCCTACCACAGCTGAGTCCACTGTTATAGGTGGGGGCTGTGCAGGGATGCAGGGGTGTCTGGAGACCACAGCACCAAGGGAGTAGAGGAGAAGGAAGGAGGAAGGGGAGCCAGACAGGGAGCAGAGTGGGAAGGAGGAATCTGCATGCTGCTGATGCTGTCCCTGCCCTGGCAGGACTTCCTGCACAGCTGCTTCTCCTAACTGATACCCAGTTCTAAAGACAAAGTTTTGTTTTCCCCATGATGAATGTGGGGGGAAACCTCATCTTGGAAGCCACTAAATATGGTAACAAATTTGTTGTAAGGATTTTTACTGTTTTATCTTTAAATTTGGCTTTGTTTTTGCATCACTCAAAATATACTTGGCAGTCCTGTTACCATCAGAAGGGACCAGCTGAGGACAGCATGTACATACCAAATGGTTGGTGGTGGACCCACTGTCACGTAGGGGCTTAGTTCTAAAGATTAAGCAGCACAGTTCTCTAAACACATAGAGTGTTTATACACATACTTTTGGAGTGGGTGGGGGGCACTTTAATTAGAATGGCTCTGAAAACCATTTTAACTAACATGCCCAGAGCATCACATGTATCTGTGTCCCTATGCTGAAAAATGGTGGCAGGTCACCTTAACTAAAGCTCATTTAATGTCAAATGAGCTTTAATTAAAGTGCCCCTACCACCATTTTTTCAGTGTGGGGACACTGATACATGTAATGCTGGAGTCTGCTGGAGCACAGTAATTACCACCTTCCAGCGTGCAGGTGACAGATCACAGCTCTGCCCTGGCCCTGGATGAAGCTGCCCCCGCTGCAAGATCCCAGCAGCTCCAGAGCAGCCCCTATCCTGCTCTGCCATGCACCCTGCCAGCATGGCTCGGGCTGGTCTCCATGGCAACCCCAGCTTTGCACTATCACAGCACAGGTGCATTTGGGGTCACCATGGAGACCGGCCCCAGCCATGCGGGTAGGGGCTGCTGAAAAACGGAGTCCACTGCTGGGTGGGTCCAGCCCATGGGCCAGACTTTGCCCACCCCTGGCAGAATGGCTCAGTTTAGGTTTCCTTTATCTATTTTTTATTAAGCAGAAAAAGTTCCTGCTTCATTTATTCTGCCTGATGTTGACAGCTGCAGATTTTAAAATTGCCTGTTACCAGAGTCAGTCTTCAGTCAGTTCCTGCACACATCCACAGTGCATCTTGGTTTCTTTGTTCAGCAGATTATGATGATGGATAGCATCACTTTTTATTTACAAAGTGTTTGAAAATGCAGGATCAAGGTGATGCTTCTATGCAGTACTATGCTGATCCTAGATCTTGGTTCTATGGGAGTAGCAATATTTCAGGTTATAGATGACACTTTTAATAGCTACTGCAAAGTAGTGTTCTGTCTGATCTCTTTGTGGTAAGTAGTTATGGATATTACTTTGACCTGAAAAAGTATATCCAGAGGATATATAGTGTTGTCATTACCATAGACTCCAGACTTAATTGTGTGCATTTAGTTATGGAACTTAATGACTGCACCTTCTGTACTGCCTACATGTTTCTCATGTATATCCTACCTGAAAGCTGTGTTTAGTTAGACAGAATAGCTGTACACTTAGTCTGCGAGTATACTTGTTTTATTTGACCTTAACTGCTATCCCTTAATTTTGCTCAAATTTCTCATATTTGTCTGCGATGTTTAGAACCATCTCTAAAAGGAGGATTATGAAATCCATTAGAAAAATCAACCATTGAGTCCATCGTGTTTTGATGCCTCAAATTCATCTTTTATGCATGGCTCTCAACTGCTTTTCTGGGATTCTGCTTTCCTGGGATTCTCTGCATTGTTCTGGTCCAGGTATAGAGAAGTGGGAGAGGACATCAGACTGGTGGGGGTCTCTTTGGCAGCTGATTCTGTTTCCCTGTATTTACAGGTGATCAGGAGGTGAAATGCAAGTGGCTTTTTCCTTTTAATCCTCCTTTGCACACTCTACGGGAGGACAAGCCCAGTGGGAAATCAGGGTTGCTTTCTTTGTCACCCAGCTGCTGAAATAATCCTGGAGAAAACAAGTGGGTGATGCAAGAAGACAAGGTAGTAGTCTTTCCTATGCCCTTGAGCATATGCATAGCACTTATTTAGCACATCAGGGAAGACTGATGTATTACAGCAATCTGCCAGGGAGCTGGGGAGAGGATTTGTGCCAGGAGTGACAGATCCAAGCTTTAGATCTTCCACAGTCCCTTGCACCTACCTGTTTTTATATGTTAGAACCCCACTGTATGTTTGTAGCCTGAATCACTTCAGCTTGATGGTTTGGCTCATCTTTCAATAACTGGTTCAATAACAATTTAATGTAAATCAATATGGTTCTGTTAGTCCCTGTTGTTTCTGCTCTGGGCCTACTTGAGGAGCTCTTATCTCTACAATCCCAAAGTTGTACTGCCTAACTGTGAGTTGTACTATATAGTACCAATAATTATAATGCACTTCATTCCATCCTGTGTTCTTTCATGTTCCACCTAGGAATGAAAGCTGGTAACAAGTCTCCAAGTTATTGAGTAACTTTTCTGGACAGCTCTTCCTGCTCTTTCCCTATCTGTCAAATCTATTCTGGTTTGCTGATCTTTTAATCATTTCACTAATACATGTCATTGTTCTCCAAATTATCTTGTGATTTATTGCTTTTTGTCATCACTTAACATAATTCTTACATCCTTCACTGCTTGTCCTGTATATTTTGATGGTTAAATTTCTAATAGGAAGCTTGCATCTACTTCCCAATTTTGATGTCAAATTATGTTTTTATAGCACATGCATAGGCACCAAGTATTAAATAATTGTCTCTTCTCTATTCTTTGTAGTGAGAATTCCATGCTATTAGGATATATGATGCTTCAAAGACTGGTTACTAAATTACTTAATCCTGAAGTAAAGAGTAATAATAAGTTATATATTAGTTGCTCTGCATTCCAATGGAAAAGCCCTTTTGACTCCTGCTCCAGTGTCCATTTGCAAAGGTGTAAGTCCAGAGGAACAATGGTATAAATGATATCCAAGTAACCAATTCCAGAGTTCAGCAGAGTGTCAGGGTCAATACATTCAATTCCAAGTAAAAAGAAATAAGTTAAATGATGTTTAACTGACCATTCTCTAACAGGGGTTCCCTTGTAGATGTTCTAAGGTACAAACACAACCATCTAAGGTAAGTAGTGTGTTTTCTAGAAAGAGCTGTGGTCCTGCCTCAGATGCTGCTAATTCCCTGGGATTTTCCATTAGCAGATTAACTCTTGAAGTTAGTCTGTACTTTAATATCTGAAGTGCTAGGACTTCTAGTACTCACTCCCTCTCTGCCCCCAACCACTCCAGTGCCAAAAGTTGTGTTACCTTTCTCAAGTACAAATCCACACCTTGAAAATTGTACTCCTGACCCAGTCCCCTGCCTCCAATGGTGCCCCTTACTCCCAAGCCACAGCCCCCGCAGTGCCCTTCAATCCTGACCTGCAGGCCCCCACTCCCTTCAGGCCTGCATCATCTCCTGGCTGCCCCACCCCTCCGAGCACAGGCACTGGACCCAGTGCCACTGGCCTGGCCATGAAGCTTCCTGCTGTCCCTGAAGGCCCCCACTCCCAACGGAACAGGCACCTCTCCCATCCTGCTACAGCCCCAGTGCCCAGGCAGCTTTTCCCAGTGCCGGCAGATACCTTCCCCCCTCACGCACCCATCCCCTCCACACATCCCTGCCACACACACACGCACGATGCCAGACAGTCCCCAAACCCCGGCCCTCCAATTCCCCCATAGACTTCCCTGCATGCAGCTGCCAGTGCTTCTCCCACACCTCTACCTGGCTGCATGTTGGCCATGTATATGGGTGTGCACAGATGTACGTGATACCCCCCTGCCTCCAATTGCTTTTCCCCCAGCCCCAAGCAACTTCTTGCTCGGGCAAGCTGCAAAGTGCTGGGAAAAAACTTTGATGCTGAGCAGAGAAAAAACCTGGATATCTGTTGATAGTTCAAAAAACTGCCCAGGTGGAGATGGAGGACCCAAAAAGAGAATATGTCTGGCAAAACTTGGATGTACCCTACACTTGGTTGCATACAAGATGGGAACTGCTCCTTCATGCCCCCTTCCCTCACTGGGGCATAGGTGTCTACTTTAATGGATTGTTTTTATTAAAATAATCTTTATTAAGATTAGTATTTATAAACTTTTGTACAACTCTACATAAAATTAATTTTGTTGTATATTGTGGATAAGCACATCCAGGAACTATCAGCAGAATTTGCTATTTATATCGTAACCAACCTGAAAAATCTACTTGATTTCTCCACAATTTAAGTAGACTCCTAACCATATATATCTATTGGTCACTTAGTACATGTCCCCACATGCAGGGGTGTGCATTTGGCTTGGCACAAATAGAAGTTTCACATATTTATGTTGCTGCTTTGCACCTCTGGGCACAGCTCTGTATGCACGCTCTGGTGCACACCAAGTTGTCCCAGGTGGGGTAGGAGAGGCTGGGGCCAGCACCTGTACTGGCCCCAGCAGCCTTACCTGGGGTTCTAGTGGCCTTCCAGGGCAGCAGTGGTGCTGATCCAGCCACATGGAGCCTGGCTAGCAGCCAGAGCATGGCTCCAGATGGTCAGGCTCCATTTCTGGCACCACATGCTGCTACTGCATTAACCCTACTGCTGCTTTTAGTGATGATTTTTTTTTTGACACTGGGATTTCCTGGCATCAAATTTTGGTACCATGCTGCAAATTAGCAGCACAGTGAATGGATGAATGTGCATTGTGTGCAGTTTGCAGCACCTCAAACAGCTTTGAGGCATCACAAACCACATGTGAGTATTCATCTGGATGTGTTCTCAGTGTCTACAATACACCTCACTCTACCAGATCTATCATCTGTAGAAACCTTTCTGGAGTGCATTTTATCACATATGTACAACATTGAGATCTTTAAGTGGCATAATATGGTTCAGTTACAAACACTCTACATTCTGTAATTCATTTTCACTACAGAAATTTGATTCTAGCAAACATCTTTTACAACAGGAAAGCAATATGATGTACATCATCAACCTTCAAGGACAAATCTTCAAGGCTTATACCTACTTTGTTTTGAGCTCTTAACTTATCCTTTATGATGAACTTTTTTGCTACCAGGCACAACTGTTAACAGGTGACAAATTGTTGTATGAAGTAGCAATTTTTCACTTTCTCACTTTTATCATTTTACCCCACCTTCTTCTCCAGCACCTTCATATTGTTGCTAAAATAAATAAATTACCCAGGAGTAGCCTTTCATTTTTCCAATGTGTACAATTATAGCATGGTATTCTTAGATTTTTCTAGCACTATAACAGAGCTACACTTTTACCACTAGACTTGATAAATGGTTTGCTCCAGATGAAAACAACAAGGTTCATTTCTCTCATGTGAAGGTGTATGGGAAAAAGAGGTTGATTAGCAAGTAAAATGTATTTAATTCAGTTTGAAAGGTGGATAGTCTTTGTTCCCCTCAAAAAAAAAAAAAGCTACCATTTATGGCAAGGGTAATGAAGTAAGTATATTTTCTCAGTAACAAAGCAGTAGTGTTAGCCATGCCCACATAAAGGACTAGACAACTGGCTGACAGAGTACCTTGGATGGGGACAGAGCCTCCGCCAACTCTGATGCCTATTATTGTTACTTTGAAGATTAGTGACCTCATTTGTGATACCACACCCACAATATGAAACTGGCTTTGGAGGCTGAAAAATAGAGTACATTTTCAAGTGATGTAAATTCTGAGAGCTGAGGATAGCCAGCTTTGGAAAATCCAGAAGTTTTTAAGACCTTTTGTATTATGAAAGCAGAGAAGAGTAGCCAGAATCATCTCTTTCAGTCCCCAAACATTCACTTTTATTATCACTGCATATATTAGTATATTCATTATGCTGATTTATTGTGCAGTTCCTTAATAGTTCATAAAATTTTATGATTTTTACAGTCCTGTTTTTAATCGAGGTGTCAGACGTACTTAGCTATATATTATATTTAGGTTTAATTCCAAATTCAATAGCAATAGAGTATCCAAATCATTTATTGAGGTTTAATAAGCAGGCAACAAATATAGCAATTAGATGTTTTAAAAACGGTAGCAAATTATGTTGTACCAACAGTGAGTTATTATGTGATCTTAAAAAAAAACTAAGGCTACAATGAAATTTACACTGGGGACTCCACTTAAATATGACATTATTTCTCAATCATTTCTTTTAATCAGCTTGGCTTAGTTGCTTCAAGGGTTTATTATTGCTGCAAAATGGACAACAACTCTTTCAATTTCTCTTTATTTAGTCTTGCCTATTTACCATGTGTAACCCAACCCTCATTTATACTGTAGGAACTTTTCAAAGGGTAACCTGAGCTTGCCTGGTGGAAAGATGGTCAGAAGCTGTGTTTGTCCATCTTGGGAAGGTCAGTGATACCCTCTGGACCAAGTTCAGTGGGAAATGGTGACCAGCAATTAAGCTGGATGTACTACTGACGTTGGGAAGAGTAAACACCAGCCTAGCAACCAGGTTGGAGAGTGTGTGGCATTTGGGGCTCAGAGTTTTGTGAGATCTCTCTGTAAAGAAGGACAGGGTCTGATTGATTAAAAACCTCCCACAAACCTGTCAGAGAAAAATGTTGTGATTGTATGCTGACAACACAGAGAGTTGAAACTGACATGTGCAGACAAGCTAAGTGCATGGAAAATTCCACAGCATGCCCAGCACATGCCCCCTACGTGACCTGACAGCCTGTCAATCATGCGTGACCTACTTTTCCAGCACACGCATGCTCAGTCACAGTAACTGCATGAGGTAATTTGTCCAGAAGTTTCCAGCAGAACAGCAGCCTGATTGGCTACAAGGCTGCTACAAAAGCTTGTAAGCCCCCTCCCTCGGGGAGAGAGACCCGCTCGACTAGCGAACAGAGGCTGCCTTGGCAGGG
>NW_017729032.1:252012261-252018745 GCF_001723915.1 Gavialis gangeticus | reverse complement strand
TGGACTGGCGTCACGACGTTTCCAACGGGTTACAGTTTTGTTCTCGTTATTTGTTATCCACCTATGAGCTGTTGACCAGCCCTGGGACTAGCGAGTGGGCAGCCGCCCCTATCCTTCGGGGTAGAACGCAAGGGCTTACTCGTGAACCCCGTGGGCCAACAGACCCCTTTGTTGTTTGTTATTTGTTCGTAACTGTAACTGAAGTAAGCAGCTCTACCTACGCAACCAAAGCGTAAGTGAATAAACCCCATTTACTTTGAAACCACTACGAGTCCGCGTACCACTCAGACTTCTCACCACAAATCCTGCCTGTTTGTTCTGATCCTACCCCCGACCCACCATGACCTTTGCGGTTTCCCTGACAAAACCCAAAGAACAACACTCCCCCTCACCCCCAGCAAACAGCCTGTTCTTAAAAAAAACCCTGAAAACAAACAAACAAACAAAAACCCATAACACTGAGTGGGCTAAGTGAGCTTTGGCCCTTGCTGACAGAGGGGTAACAAATCTGTCCAGCATCCCAAGAACAAAAGGAAGTTCAGGGGAATTTTAAGAACTAAATCAGAGTACCTGTTGGGGGAAAAAAGGAAACATAACACAAGTACAGTGGATCTCTATCCAGAGGCTTCAGAGGAGGTAGATTCAATGTGCTCTGAGAACAGCTCTCAGAGGTTTGAATAGCCCCAATAAAAGGATGGTAGATCGTGCATAAACTGGAATTACAAGCACAAATGTCAAAAACTGAAGATTAAGACCTGAAACAGAATGTAGACGTTCAGATGGCCTGCTTTTCCCTCTTATAGACTCAGAATATCAGGAATTCTCAAGGGCAGTGAAGCTGGATTGCAGCTTATTCACTCCCAAGGAGCCATATAATTTACATGTACTGTGATTTTTAATGTTTTCTTTGTATGGTTTTTTGGGTTACTGTTTGTCATCCATTTGTTGCTGTTGGGAAAAAATGAAACCCAAAAGTTGATAATTTTGGACATTTTTTTCCTATTATTAGTCACTGACACAAATTTAATGCTAAGTGTGCCACTCTAGGTGCAGTTGGTGTAATATATATGAGAACCCAAAGGGGCAACGCATTTAATATTGCACAATCCTTACCCATGCTACTCAGTTTTCATTGCTATAACAATGTAATCTATTTGCCAACTACACTCACAAGGCTAAGGGTTAAGTTTTGCCTAGCCCCCACACAAGGCAGATAAGGGCAATAGGCTTCTCCCCTTTATTCTAGCAGTGCAGTGATTGGGACACTAATTGCTGGTAGCTCCATAGCTACCCTAAAGCATTTCTCTTTCTCTCCTTTTTACTGCCCTGGGAAAGGAAGTCATTTCTACAAGAAGGGACAAGATCATAATCCTGTACCCTTTGTGCTGTCCCAAGAAATACAGTATGATAATGTCATAGAATTTCTGATATATGCACATTTGGCAGCTTCACTTAAAAAAAATCAAGCTGAACTGTGGCTAAAGAGGAAGCATTTGCCTTGGATTATGACTTTCTGCTGGATAAAATGGTAGTGTCACCTGCTAAGGAGATAGGCAATCCCTCTAGCTCCCCTTATGTACCTCTGTAACTTAAGAAACACCCTACCTGTCCCAGGCACAGCTATAAAAGATTGTGCAATAACACATCCTGCCCAATAGCCTCCTGTTTGAGAAAGGATATACTGAACACAAAATAAATTAATTTGCAGTTAATTTGCATAGTTAATGATTAATTTGCATGCTATTATGGAGCTGCCATGGCAAAAAAGGAAGCACCCTTTGGCCTAATAAGGAATAGTACAGCAGGTACTATTTATGTATAACTGCAGGCATTTAGGACCATCTTCTCAGAATCACTTATTCATGTGCTCCATAAGACTGAGTGTTTTAGGAACAGGTAACCTCTAAACAGCTACATTTCTTTGCTTAATTTTAGTAAAGATGAATTTTAACATTGCTTTTCAAATAGTAAGTTTCTTATTCTAAGGACAAGTGTATTAAGTGAAATGGATAATTGCTATTCTAACATATTTGAATTATTAGGTTGTCATATTTCCTGAGCAAATAAATGGGCAAACTACTTCAGTGGACTGAAGTACTAAAAATTCTACTTTAGGAGACTAGCTGTTATTTTGCAATGAATGGAAGCGGGAGTGGGTGGGAGGAGTGAAGCGGATGAGAATTACACATATAATTTACTAACATATTCACAGTACATTTGCAGCTATTAAAGCAATCATTCCTCCACAGGTGCCCAGGAGATTTCTCTAATTCTTCCACAGGGATTGGCAGAGTGAAACCCTGCAGCTTCACAGCACTATTATGTTTAGTCTGTTTGCATTGCATTCTCTCCCTCCTATGAACAAATGGATCTCCAATCACTACTAAAGGGGGTTACCTGGAAGCAACCAGAGAAGAATAAGCCATTAAGATTTTTCTGGGGAGAACAACAACAGATTGGAATTCAGATAAAATTAGCATAACTAATGCTATTCAAGGATCCTTAATTAACAACAAAGTCATCAAGGTCAAAAGTTCATTTCTTTAAATTAAAAAAATATCAGCTATTGTGAAGTCAACTTGATTGACACCTACAGGTTTACTGTTTGATTATTTAAGCCACCTAGTTTAATTGACTATTTAGTACATCTAAACCTAGATAGGAGGAAGTGCTTACAACTATTCACTGCTGCTGGGAGTGGTGTGGGCAGTCCAAGGTGGGAGAAGGGTGCCATAGCAAGCAGGGAGGGAAAGGGGAGGGGGATTTCCGCCCCAGGTCCCGAAGCAAAGGGGCCCCAACAGGATGGGACGGAGCCACGAGCAACTTGTTGTGGGGGGGGGGGAATGGGGACAGGGGGAGAGTAGCTCCCACCGCTGCATGCACTCCTGGGCAAGCATAGGGGGACACATGACCCCTGGATACGTGCACGGACTGCCACTGCAGGCTTTGCCCTGGGCGCCAAACTTTCTTGCCACAGCACTGGGTCTAGAACAGGGGGCTGCTTGGTCAGTGGGCTAAAAACAGCCCAGTCAGTGCTGGGTGGGTAGGAACAGCACAACTCAAAGGCTAAAGCAAGTGGCTGTGCTTTCCTGGTCGTAGGGCTGTATGCTTCAAATACAAGCAGGAGTTGGCTAGATTGGGTTAAATACTTTCCTTGATATAGATTAGTCCACCCCGTGAGGTGAACTAACTTGATCAGGTCTGCCATTTTTTGCTGATTTAAACCCTGTAAACATCTCCGAGAATGGGCATCTAGATTGATCTAACTCTGATTATGTCAATCTAAATGTAACACTTGTATGTACCCTATAATTGCACTGCATTGTGATATCATTGTTCAAGCAAATGTGAGTTTACCATAGCTTGTGATGTTTCTGGACTCTGCTAGAAGGGCCATTGTTATGACACACACAGTACATCATACTGTGTCTGTTAGATTTTTCTCTTTGATTTCATGTCCATGCCACTCTCTGTGGATGGAACAGATTTACATATATATATATTGTAGTTAAAATGAATAATAACCAATTAGTAAAGGTGCTGTAAACGCTACTTATTTTTTTGTCTTCAAAGAGACTTGCAAATTCAACAAGATATTTGCAGTTTTCCTCCTTGAAAGTAAGTCTTTGAGCATTGGTGCATCTTGTAGGCTTGTAGCAATAGTACACACTGAAAAGTAGGATTTTCAGTGAGTGGAAGAAAAACTAATGCAGTAAAGTTCTCATTTCTAAGAAGCTCTAACTTCCTTCCCCCACCTCAAAAAACCCCACAAAACCCAAACCTCTTATTCTAGGGAAGAAAGTTAAATTATGATTGATGGACACTTTTACTATTTCAACTTTCTAGTATCCAACAATTGTTCCTAGTAGTTCAACATATTTTCAATAGTAGGTGAGGGAATCAGGTTAAAACTAAGTTTAAAAAGTAATTATTAAATAGCAAAAAGATGTCACAATTCTCATTTAAAATTGCATGTGGCTTGCTAAATTATATTTAAAGGTAACAGAAAACGATAGATATAAGCAATGGATGATTTTATCCATGGAGTTAAAACCCCTCTCCCACAAAACAAAATAATAATACCCCCCCCAACCCAACATTAATTTCACATAGTAGGAAACCAAATGTACCATCAATATTGATGAATCAGTTATGGTAGGTGCTACTACATGCGAAAGAACTATTGACATTGTAAAAGACCAGAGGCCAGTTCCTATTTCACCTTTTAGGACCTAAATGTGACCTTGTTCCACCTATCTCAAGTTCCTGCTAATCCCAGGGGAGCAGGCAGGGAAAGAAACCTGCCTGCCACTGCTGGTCTCTGGGCTGGTCTTGGCCCAGAAAACAATGGCAGCGGCAGGTTCCCATCCCTGCTGGCACTCCTGGGACAACTCTTGCAACACAGGTAAGTGGTGATATGTGGGATACAAGAGCAGGGGTGATCTCCAAGTGCTGGCAGGAGGGCAGGAGGGAGCTCCAAGGGCCAAGAGAAGAGCCAGGAATGGAAGTGAACTGGCAGAGAGGGGGGAGTGGGCCCCACTGGACACTTTCCTGCCTCCTCAGATCATGGGTCAGCATCTCCCCCTCAGCCCCTAGCATCTCCCAATCAGGGCATGACATGGAGCATTCCCCTTTAGATGCTACCCAAGGGTCACCCTCATGGGACCCCATTCCTATCACCCCAGGAAAGTGTCCCTGGAGTGGAGCTCACTATCCTGTGGTGGGTTGGGTAGCATCCTGTCCCACCACTCCTGCCTGGGAGGGGCTCAGTGAGGTATCAAATGACAGCCATGGCTCCTGGTATCCATGAGCTCAGCCATAGTGTGTGTGGTCATGGTCTGGGGTGGGGGTGGTCTCACGAGGAGCAGAATATGAGCCTGGACTTCAGGTTCTGGGTCCCAATGTCCATGGTGTCAAAGTTCTCCTCCCCCTCCTGTGCAACATGTTCTGTGCTCTCAGACACAGACGAGAAGATCTCCTCAGAGCACACTTCCAGCTGCAGGTGCATCTCCATTCTCACATCCTGTGATGATGTGGAGATCAGCAGCAGTGTGCCAGACTCCTCAGGGGCTGGCTCCAGCAGCTGTGCTCTTGCCCTGTGGCCCATAGGAACCTACTCCAGGGCACCCAGTTGTCCTGTCATCCTGGGGCCTCTTTGGACCCCACTATAGGAAGAGGTACCTGCTGGCGATTTCTCTGCCCCCCCCCCCAGTGGTGCCATAGGTGTGCGGGGTATCAATGGCCCTGTCTTTGGCAAGGAAGAGTAACAGCTTCTTGTGGAAGGGCATTGTCTACCTCTGAGCCCTAGCCTCTTCTTGGTGTCATGCATGCAGTGATACTGACTCTATCACCTTGCTCTTCGTGTGGATAGTCTCTGTTATGGCCCTGTTCCTGCATGTGCTGGGTGATGTGTTTGAAGACATCCCTGTTGTGGTGCCCTCTCAGGAGCTGGGAATTGATTTCCTCCTAGCCCCAAATGACAATGAGATCCCTTATCTCAACCATAGTCCCATTTGTGTCCCCAGGTTTGGCTGGTGGAGAAGGACTAGGTGGGGCTATCCATGGTCCACATCAGTGCCCATGGGGTCTTGGCATCAGTGGGTGGGTGAGGGTCTGCTGGGTGGGTGGGGAGTGGAAGGCTGAAAGGGTGGCAGAAAGGCTAGAAAGGGTACCTGGTTAGAAGAAGCGGATGATGCACAAAGGTGTGGGTCCTGGCACATGCCTTTCCCCACATTTGGGTGTGGTCCCTGCTCCAGAGTGACTGGGGATCCACTGGGCAGGCCACCCCCATGACCGTGAATTTTACAGGGGTTTACAACAGACACTACATGATTCTGACAGTGTCCTTTGCCCTCAGCTGGAAATTTTCATTATTCTCTAGTTCCAACACAGAAGGACACCAGACCTGGAGCAGAGGCTTAGATGCTTGGTGCCTTCCTCCACTCTATTATTCCAGGACCCTCTAGCCATGGGGTAAAAGAGCCTTGCAACAAGCCAGCTGCCCATGGGCTGGATACGTGCAGGCATTGACTGAGCTGTGGAAGCCACAGGGCTGCCTCCATGCAGGCCCAGTGCCAATGTTCAGCCCCCTGAAACTCTGACCCGGCAAAGCTGCCTACCCTGGCTCCTGCTTGGTGGGGCGGGGGGCAGGGGAGAGTCATGCTGGGGTCTCGGTGGCACACTGTCTGACCTTGGGGCTGCCTGGGAGGGTGGGCCAGTGCTACGGTTTGCTGGTGCCAGGGCCAGGTTACTGCAAAACTATGTCCATGGATGGGGGGCAGAGTTCTTCTGGGCTCTGCATCATAGCTATGGGGTGATTCTTGATGGGGTAAGGGGCAGGGCATGGCCTGGGAATGTGGATGCCCTGGTGCCAGGGCTGATACAGGGACACAGACCCCTTCCCTACCACTGCCATACTACAGCTCACAGGTGGCTGGAGAGGATCTGGAGCTGGGGGCAGAGGCTGCCACTGACTTGAGTCAGA
>NW_017729032.1:252003898-252007261 GCF_001723915.1 Gavialis gangeticus | reverse complement strand
CTGCATCATAGCTATGGGGTGATTCTTGATGGGGTAAGGGGCAGGGCATGGCCTGGGAATGTGGATGCCCTGGTGCCAGGGCTGATACAGGGACACAGACCCCTTCCCTACCACTGCCATACTACAGCTCACAGGTGGCTGGAGAGGATCTGGAGCTGGGGGCAGAGGCTGCCACTGACTTGAGTCAGAGACAGCCTGGTGGTGGGGCCAATCCAGTACTTGGGAAGATCAGATAATCTTGATGCATGATGAGATGTGGTACAGACGTTTGCTAAAGCTCTCTAACTCCAAACACTTTTTTCTGATACCACATCCATCTAGGGTTAACTTTAAAAAAAGATGGATCCTGCTCTAAGTGCTATATGTGCTATGAACATCTGTTTGGTTACAGTTGTAGAGCACTTTACGCTTATCATGCAATAAGCACACAGTGTCTGTACCTAGCCCTCTATTCAAAGGCAAAGTCATTGCTTTAGGAGGAGATTTCAGGTACGTTTTGCCTGTTGTTTCTTGAAGGCTATGCATATCTATAACTGCCCCTGTGGAGATATTTTAAAATATTGAAACTTCACTGTAACATGAATGCAACAGCTGGAGTAGATGAATTTGCTGCTTATCTCAAGAGGATCAAAGGGGGCTAAGCCTACATACAGAGATTGCTCTGATAGTATCTGAATACCAGAAAACTGCAATTTAAGAAGGAGAATACTTAACTGAATGGGTCTTTGGCAGTGACTTTTCAGAGGATGCCATTTGCTGCAAATTAAATTCTGTGATTCTTTGTCCCAAAAATGAATGCTGCAAATCTACAAATGAGGACAAAATTGCCAGAATTATCAAAGAAAGAATATACTTAAGCATAAGTAGTGAGTATAATGAATAAAGTAATGAGGAGATCTGATATCTGACTGAGTTTCTCACCAGTTTGTCACCAAGTTTTCCTCCTTACAAGCTCACATTTAACATGGGAATGAGTAAGATTCTGTTGTGATATATGATCGAAAAATTGACTTAATCAATGGCACAAGCATGATTATACTATTGTTGTAAAATATTTTTGCAGGCCTAGAAGTGAAATGAGAGGCTACTGGAAAACATGTCCTTTTGCCAAGTGTTGCATTACACACACTAGACAGCTCTATCTTTTAAGGTATGGAGGAACAGACTATGCTATCAGAGTAGCTTTTGCCATGACTATTAACAAAAGCCAAAAGATCAAGTACTTGATACTATAGGTTGTTACTTACCACAGCCTGTGCTTGGACATGGCCAACTACATGTTGCAACATCAAGAGTGAAATCATTTGAAAATTTTAAAATCCAAAATCACGCAGACAAACCATCAAGAAATATTACCAAACAAGGTATTTACATGAAAATGTGGTATTCTGTGAAAATCTTCAATAACGCTTTGTAACTATAATATGTCCCCTCAAAATCAAGGCTATTTATCTTCCCTCTTTAATTTCCAAAGCAATTGACCCTTATTATGTTTATTTAAATGATGCATTTGAATACCCTTCTGAAGCTACTCCAAAGTTCAACAAGTGGATTATTTTCTTATATTTTTAACACCAGTTTTGTCCTGGGATTCTGAGAAAATATTTTGAAGTAAAAGACTTAAAAATCACTCAATCAACTGTATGATAAGGTTGAAAAAGAGTACAAAAATTTGCTGTGAACTAGGCCAAATATTTAGACAGAAATAATATTTTCCATTTCACTAAAGATTTCAAGGTTTTTGACAAGCTTTGTGCAAATTTGACAAAGAATGTGACTGAAGATCTAGAGTGGGATGTGGTGGGACAGTCAAGAAGGAGCCAAGTGTTAAAAGGAAAAACCGAAGAACAGTGGATGAAGAAGAGAACTTTCAAGAATAAACAAAATGAGCTTGAGTTGATCAATGGAGCTGCATGTTTGATTGTGTGTTACCATCTGTAGCATCCTTTAGCTTTAAGAGAATTCACAGTTGGCAAGAAATTCAGTGTAAAGTTATTCGAGTTAGTCTCATTTTGAAGAAAAAAAGTTTTTAGTGAAAATTCACTGGGTACATCCTTGTCCAATATAAAACACATTAGTGGTCTTCACTCAGGTTATAGTGGACAAACTTTGATATCTGAAGCAAAAATTAAAAGTTACACAGCAGTTCCAGGAAAAAAAATTGTGATAAATCCTGGTTCTACAGTGAGGGTTGGTCATATATACAGGAAAAGCAAATTTGTATTGCCACCTCGAAAAATCTGAGACGGGCATCTTTCATGAATATTAAATATGCTATAAAAAGATAATAGTCATCCCCATCCCTCCTTCCCCCCCGTAGGTTTTTTTAAGTTACAGTTCCATATAATCTTATTCAACAAGAAAACAGCACTGCCAGGAAAAAAACAACCTGACTAAATATGTAGGTCTGAGCAAGAACCTTTATAAAAGCTTGCTTTGTCGGCATCCAACCAGCAGGGGATGCCAGGGTGACTATGACACAGCTGTGGAAGAGGATCAAGAAGGGATGTACCTGCTTTGCAACATCATTGCTGCAGCAGTAGGGATACCACCATACCAAGTCATACTCCACAAATCTGGAGGTGGGGTTGGAGCATGAGAAGAAGGAACTCTGGGAAAAAGTAGGAGTGAGACAATGAGAGAGAATAGAGAGGGCAAAAGGAATGAATTTCTTTTAATGAACTGAAGTACAAAACTCTCTACCAAGTCAATTAAAATGTAAATAGTTTGAAAACAAAGGACATGCTGATTTTTTCACCATGAAGAGTATAAGATTTATTATATGCGATATACAGCAATTGGATCCGATTGTTCAGAGGTGTTTAGCACCTACATGTTACTGAAGGCAAAAGGAGCTGCTGCAGGTCTTCAACACTTTCTAAAGTGAGATCCATCTTTCCTTATAGTTCCATTTGTAACACCAGTATGCACTGCAAGGTCAGTCTGAGTTTACAAAAATGGATCTGTACCCTCTCTTACATTACACATCACACATTCCCTTTTTGGAGGCTGAAGTAGCACAAGACACCATATCTATTAGGCCTCTGCAAAGCAGCTAGTATTCACTTTGGATTTGGATTCAGCTGATTTGAGGGACAGTTATTTGATTCATTAATTTGAATCACTGTCCCGAATTGATTCAGCTGAATCTCAGAATCAGCCAGGCCCATCTCCGCCAGCCGGGCAACGGCTACCCCAGCAATTGGGAGAAAAAAAAGCCCCAACTCAGTGGGTGCTGCCGGGCAGGGGGCTATTCCTCCTCTCCCCCATTGCCCGAGGGTGGGGGGGAGTCCTAGGGCTTTTCTCTGTTTTTTTTCTTCTTAAAGGGCTGGAGCCACAGCAGGCATGGCAGCCATAGGGAGC
>NW_017729032.1:252001145-252003617 GCF_001723915.1 Gavialis gangeticus | reverse complement strand
AGAGCCCCCCATGCAGCATGGGGCAGTAGGGGGCAGCAGGGATCTCCCCCTGCCCAGCAGCACCCGGTAAGCACTGGGTCTTTTCTTTAAAGGGCTGGGTGCTGGGCCAGGTGGGGAAGCCACGGGAGGACTGGGGGAGCAGATGGAGGATGGAGCCTGGCAGGGGTACCCCCATGGTCCCCTCACCCCTCTCCCAGCCCCCTGTCCCCTGCCCCCTATGTACCAGCTTGGAGTCCGGCTGCAGCTCCCTGCTGCAGCCACCGGAGACTGCCCAAATCAAAGCTCTCTGAATCTTTTCTGAAGATTCAGAGAGCTTTGAATCGATTTGGACCTTTTAATTGGTCCCCTGATTCAATTCGGAGATTCAGCCACTGAATTAGGCCAAATCTCCTCCAAATCGAATCACCACCCAAAGCATTGCAGAGCCTTAATATCTATATCTTCATTCTCTGGTAAGATATTGGAAGCCTAAAATAGTAGGGATACTGAAATGAATAGAATCAGGTCCTTTCTGTTTCTATGTGGGGTGAACCAGACTCTGAAATACATCACATTTAAAAAAAATTTATGTATAAGAATTCTTGGTCATGACTGCGTGCCTTGGCCTCTTCTACTTATTTAACTGCTTCTATTTTGATACTCTAATCTGCAGTCTCCTACGAAAGCTGTGTACAAAATGCCTTGCATCAATCATTTTCTCTCTTCCCTAACCTCTATTTCAGAGCTTTCAATATGATATTCCTTTCCAGAATATTTTCATGACAGATCTAATCTTTATCCATGCTCTCCCATCGACTGGATGACACAGTTTCCATCAATCTAATTTGGAAACACCTTTATGTCATATCCTGCCCATGGATGTGAATCATTCCCACCATCTTTGTGAAAGCATTTGAGTCAAGTGTTAAGTCTTCACCGTTTCTCAATTGCTGCTGAAATAAAGAAAGTTCTAATCTGTTCTCAGTTGTTCTGGGAAAATAAAAGCTATACACATTTCTTTAAAAGATCTGAAGGCCTTTTTTCCCCTCTCACCAAACCTATTTCAATTACAATTACATTAAAATGCTTAGCACAGTACTTTTCATATATATACCCAAATGAAACTTTATAATGTATTATTTATGCAGAGAGATTAAATTATTCTCCTGAATGCTTGAGAGGTTTAAGGGTAAAAGGAATTCCCCCTTCTCCCTGGGGTTACAGTGCTTTTGAAGCACTTATTTTGGAAAAGTATTTGCAAACTGCTTAATAAAAGGCTTCAATTATGATTCTATATTTTATTACCTGAATTTGATACAACATTTTTGCATTCTCACAGCAGAGATACAATTTCTTACTTCATTTTCTAAGAGCGTATACTATTTCTTTACCCTATTGATTAGAATTCTGTCTAATAAGTGATCAAATTAAATCAACTGGTATTTATTTAAAAAAACTGAGCAACTCAAAATTCAAATTCTGATCCAAATCTTTACAAATCAGAAGGGATTTGAAGATCAAAGGCTAAAAACTGCTTCCTAGTCAGCAATATTTTAGGTTTGTAATGTGTTGAAACCTAAATACATTAGATTCAGTGGGGATGGGGGTGATTAGCAAACTGACAAAGTATACTAAAGAAGACACCTTTATTCCTGTATAAATTTAAATATTTGTGTCTAAATCACTGTACTAATTCTAGTTTGAGTTTCAATATTCTTAATGTATTTTCTCATTTATGAACGATATACAAACAAAATATTTCTCCAACGTTTCTTGTGTTAGAATCCTCACTAGTAATACCCCGGAGGATGAGCAGGGGCAAGGTGGAAACAGAAGTAAAAGGGAAAATAACACTTGCCGGCAATTTGCTACACTGAGGGGGCATCTACAAATGAATATTAATATGATGCAATAAATTCTGGTGCAGTTTGTGCTGGAATTTATTGCCCCCAGGCAGAGCATTTACACATTCACCCAGGAGTGCAGCGCATGTTGAGCCGGGGTAGCACAGCCGAAGCTGGCAGAGGGCCCTGGGAGTCAGCCTGCTGCTCTGACTCAGCTCAACATGCTGTGGAAGGACTGGCTGGGGCACAGGGATACTTTAGTGTGGGTTAGCCAGAAGGCAGCCCCTGCACTCAAGTGCCCTTGGGCCCCAGCCAGCCCCATCAGCATCTACATATACATTGCAGTGGAGTAAACAACTCTACTGTAGGATGGTGCTTGTATCTGGCAGTATTAGCCTACAGCGGAGTAAATTACTCTAGTCTAATAGCTCTGTGTAGGTAGACTGATGACGCTTTACTACGGAGCTAATCTGGCAACTCCACAGTAAGCATCTTCTGTAAAGGTACCCTAAAAGGACTTTTGAACAAACATACCTGAAGTGTTTCAGATACATGTGGTGATAGAGTAGATTTTGGACCTTTGCTAAGTTACGCTAGGGTAAACATAGCATCTATGTTTTTTTATTTCATTAAATTAGACAAAATTCAG
>NW_017729032.1:251980458-251996145 GCF_001723915.1 Gavialis gangeticus | reverse complement strand
AGAGGTACCCTAAAAGGACTTTTGAACAAACATACCTGAAGTGTTTCAGATACATGTGGTGATAGAGTAGATTTTGGACCTTTGCTAAGTTACGCTAGGGTAAACATAGCATCTATGTTTTTTTATTTCATTAAATTAGACAAAATTCAGATTTATATTTGCCTAACCGAAAGCAGAATTTAGCCCAACAATATTATTTTACCTCTTTTTTATCCATCTAAATTTTACATAGCTGAGGAAATGCACACAATGTACAAGGAGAGATACCCAATAAATAATAGAGCCTATTTGATTGGCAATGTTACTTTGAAACATTGTGGCCATTTCAATTTTCTAACATATATTTTTATTAATACATAAAAGGAAAAAACTTAAAGTCAGTCCGCTACTTAGTAAAATAAAAGTATCATAAAGGACCTTCTTAAAACATAGCTGAGAGGGCAAATCAATAGTACTGAAATTCAAGAAACCCATGATCAAAGACATTCAGCACAGCTGAGTAAGTTTAACTGTAGCACTCATTTCTGTCTGTTAAAAGAGATTTTGACCTTTGCCTTAAGCATGTGTTAACTTCATTTGAAGATGCTTCTTTCTCTTAGGAAATGAAAAAAAAAAGTGAATGAATGCCTAACTCCTGAACAATCCTCAGTTCTTTTCTACAATTAATCTCTCCCTTTTTCCTATCCCCAAATTCTAGAGGGGTCTCACTTCAGTCAGAGAATTTTCTAATGTCCTAAATAGCCCTAAGGCCTTGCTGCTATGCACCTTTTTTGTTTTGTTACATAAATGATTGATTTTTTTTCACAACTCTACGTCTGTTTCTTCAAGTATGTTGGTGCCCCACACTGAACTGAGGGAGGCTAAGTTTTTGGCCTCCCAAAAGCAACATGAAGATGATACAAGTATGTGCTTCACCACTTTATCTCTTGTCATTAAGTATACAAAGCAGGAGTGGGGTACTGTCAGGGCCTCTGGGGGATCAGGCCCAACTGGGCTGAGTCCTTTAGCTTCCACACCTGATCTTGATTCCTGACTAGTGTAACTGCCCCAGTTCTCTGCAACTAGACTGGTTACTGAGAGAAACACTCAGCCCTTTTAAGCACATCTGCGCCACCCCTGAGTAACACATTCAGGGGTGTTGCTCCACGAAGCTTCTTGTTCACTGCTGTCTGTTCTCCTGGATTGCCTTTTCCTTTGCTTTTGATCCTCTTTGGAACTTAGTACCAACTTTCCAATTACCGTGGCTCAGCTTTAGCTTTCCCTGCCCCTGCTTTTGGATCCTCCCTAGAGCTCTGTGCCTAGCTCTCCAATTCTCTTGGCTTCTGAACTTGGCTTGCACCCCAGACTATGTTTCCTGGATCTCTGTTCTGCCAACCCAGACCCTGACCTGATGCCCCAGTAACCTGCATCCCCACCCAGCTGACTTCCTGGTTGCCCTTCAGGGGTCTGTCTGCAGGCCTGGCTGCCTATGTCCTGGCTAAGCCGTCACAGATGTATTCCAGAATGGCATCCTTTAGAGTGCTGAGCACAAGGTGCAGACAAACCCAGAGTCAAAGATATCGAGTGTTTTGACAGATTTGGGAAAACTGTGGCAGAGTGGGGCATTCAAACACAGTCCTCGGCTACTGCCCTAAATAGTAAATGATCATCTATATTAACCTAATTTCATGAAAGTTAAGAAAATAAGAATTTTTAATAAGCTGTATGGGCAAGAAACTGAATTTATTTTCTGTTAAAAGAAGAAATTCTGTTCATGACAACACACATACGGAGTTGGCTTGATTATCCTCTATTATTTGCAGAGATAGCTACAGGGCAAGGGTGTGTAGCCTTGTGAAAGTGAGGGTTTGTGAACCATCTGGGGGTATTCTATAGCTGCAGACTGTCACAGGACCACTGATGTGCTCCCACTGAGTGAAGAGGAGAACCCTTTCATGGAAAAAGCAGTAGCAAAAAGCCGCACCACTTTTCTTTCGTTTGGCATTGCACTGAATTAAACGGTGGATGCAAATGATCCGGGCTCTTCGGTGTTGTGTTATCACCTAGAAATCCCAGACAGAGACTGCAACCCACTTCTGTTAAGTGCTGGGGAGTCACTAAATTGAAAGATGTTTCACAGGCAACTGATAAATTAAGCCACAAGACACGTTTTTAAGATTTACCCAAGTATAACTTCAGATTAAAAAATATATATACACAAAAAACCCAACAACAACAAAGAACAATAGACAGATGCAAATTCCACAGACAGAAGAGCACAAGGACATAGTAATATGCCATCAGGGCAGGCAGGGGAAATGGAACATCACTTTTAGGTTTTTTTTAAGCATCCCCTACCATGGAATTGTAAGTAAAAGCTGTGAAGGAAGGCAATGAGGCAGCTGTTAACAGACAGCTTCCTACATATAAAAAAAGGCAATGCAGGAAAAGTCACGCTTAAATGGAAACAGGATCCTAAAGCACACGAAGACACTTTTCAAGAAGACAGAATTGCTCTCTGAATGTTTACTGTTAGTAGGGACTATTTAATTGTGTTGTTCTGAAACATACATGCACCCTAGCCATATGCCCAATTAGACAGCTTATTAAATAGGTGACTGAATCTTGGCCCTTGATGGCTATCTGGAGGAGGAAGGGAGAGGGAAGAAATATAAGATGGAAGGAGAGGCATAATACTTAAGCTGATCCTTACTTGGTAAAATTGATTAGAAGGCCCACCCTACTACTGCAGTAGTAGTGAGGCTGTTCCTAGGTTGTTTTAAGAGCTGCATCATCTCTGAGCCTCCCCACATTTCTTTAGGTAACACAGTAGTGTAAAACCAACTCTGCCCCTTATCCCCCATCAGTGGCCATGTCTACATGAGACACTGACTGCACAATAGTGGCATGTGGTACAAAGCATGACATGATCCTACTGCACAGTAGTAATGAGCTACCATGCAGTCAGTGTTACCTAAAAGTCATTCAGCAATGCTACTGCACAGTAACTCTGGTTACTGCAGTTATTTAGTACTGGTTTGTACAAGTAATAAATGACTGCACAATCTGCATCTCATATAGATGTGGCACATGAGGAGTGAGCCTCCAAGAAAAAAAATATCAGAAAGATCTGGAAACATACTGTGCTCAGTTTTAAACTATACAATATGTCAATGAAAGAGCAAGATGAGATCTAGATTCATGGTTGGACAGAAAATTCAGAGGTAAGGGCTCTTTTGTCATTGATTGATGAAATTCTGCCCCTCTCTTTGAGGGAAGTTTTGTGATCTTACCCATTCCAAGTTTAAGGTGACGATGAGTGAAGATCAACATGAAACAATCCATGCTGCAACTGAACTGCCTTTTTAAACACAGTGCATCTGGATTTGGAGGTGGAGCTTGAGATGCAGTTTCCCTTTAGTTTTCTTCCCTTCCCCCAGTTGAAGTATCAAGGGTATTATAAAATTTAAGAGAAAAACATAAATTCACAATAGATCAAAAATGGTTTGCAACATAGGCAGGTGCAGGAGAGTAGAGGGGGAAAAAGAGTTTACAAAAGATTATGAAGCAAGAGAAATCATCATTTTAAGAGCCATTCAGAACCTTATCCAGAAGAAAACAAACATTCTCTCCCAATTTGTTGGTCCATGGAAGCTCTGCTCGTATGTGCGGTTTGTGAAAAGAGCAAAGGCTGCTTGTAGTGCTAAGAGGTAACACCACATCAACAACTGCTTTGTTATACTGCCATTGTCCTGTAACCTAGGGTATACAGCATGACTAACCCCTTTTCGGGGCAAAGACTTACAGCACTTGGGCTCTGGAGAATTTTCTCAGAAGATTCAAGGCACTTATTGAAGTGCCCTTCAGTATGCCATGAACAAACTGATTCTTCTTGGTCTATTCAGCACTACACCAGTCACATTCATTTCTCCCCACCCTCCATTCCTGCAGACAATTCAAGGAGTGAAGCAGCAAGGACACCACATTTCTCTGATGACATTCAGTGGAAGAAATGCTCCCTCAAGTGCAGTTCATTTTATTTTTAATAAATTAAGGAGCAGCCTTATTCTGGAAAGAGTTAGTGTGGAGTCCCATTGTATTCAGCACTTGTGTGTGGAGTGGATAAATACAACTTTGGGATAGGTGAGGAACATAGCAATGAAGCCTCCCTCATCTGAAGTCTTCTTTCTAAAGATCCCTAAGTGCCCACATTGTATGTAGACACAATGGTCTGCCTTGCTTTCATGAACAGAATTACTGATGACTTAGCATCACTCCAGAAGGAAAACAAGAAATCTAGCACTTGCTACCAGCAGGTAGAGATGAGAACAGCTTAAGTCCCTGCCACAGGACTATTTTTTACTGTGACTCCCTATGTCATCTTGGTGCATCTGCCATCCCCCTTTCTGTCAGTGTTCCCCAGCCTCCTCCACTTCCAAATGAGATCTCACCCACTATGACTTGATCTTAATATATGTTGAAGGAAAGGCTGCCTCTAAAGGCCAGGATAGCCTCCTCTTTGACACCCTAGGGGCTATAATCATGGCCTTCTGTTGCCCCCATAGCTACACCATGCCTCACAGATGACTCAGTTTGTCCCTTGTAGGGGATCTCAGTCCCGAACTAACACCAGGCTTCAGCCTTCTTGGCTTCAACCCTTTTTATCTGGCTGAGCCCCCTCAGCCCAGGTCTGACACCCCAGACTGAGTCCCTTGGGCCCCCGCACCACCTGTCTCTGACCAAAACTGGTTTTACAAGCACTGAGTACCCCTGGCACCCTGTTCCATCCCTCCAGAGCTGCCCTAAAGCCACATCTAGTCCTCCGGTATCAAATGTCAATATGCAGAAGAAAACCAGAACACAAAGGGTTAATGATCCAGTTGCAACTCAGCTATGATCTCCCCAGGGCCATAACAATTGTCACCATCATAAGGAGCTGCCTTAATTCCCCCTGAGCCCCAGGGTATGTCCTTTTCATTATCACCCAGCTCTGTCTTCTGCCCCTTTGACTGTCACCTATAGGCATGATCTGCCAGACCAGCTCAGAAATGGGGTTTGTGTGTAGCCAAGCCTGGCCCCTTTTGGTCACATGACCACTGCCCTTAATGATAGGCGCAGGCATTTCTATTCAGTCTAATGAACTATTTGTAGCCCATCCCAAGTTCTTAGTAGTCCAAGGCCTCGAGGCTTGAGTCTCTGTTGGGCTTGTCTGCTGAAGCCATCCACCCCCATGAGCTAAGTCCTGCTCTCCTGGGAACCTCACTCTCCTCTCTTACTTATCTTCTGTTATTTATCTGTGTAGCTAACATACTTGGGGCCCCCCATCAAACTCCTCAAGAGTTGGGGTAGGAAGGATATAGGAACATCCCTTCTTCTCCAAAATGCCCCAGGAGAGAATGATCCAATGGAAAGTACTCCCTTGTCACAACATATTCACTGTATTGGGGTCTGGATTAGAGTCTCCCAGGTTCCAGATGAGGGTCTTAATCACCAGCCTATTGTTTGACTAATTGAGTCTCATTCTTTTTTATGCCTCTCCTATTGGAGCTGCTCCATTTTATATATAAAAAATATATACACATTTATAGTCATTGTGTGAGAGCATGAGACTGACATGGGAGAGTCAAATTCAGTAACTGTTTAAATATCTGAAGGGGAACAGCTTCAACAGTGTAGACTGAGTCAGTAGTCAACAAGCCAAGTGGGAGACCTGGGTTTAAGTCCCTGCTCCCAATCAAGAAAGGCACATATTATTTGAACCTCAGTCTCTCACATTCTAGCATTGATCTATTTTCAATATGGGAAAACACTTCCCTGTCCAACTGAACTGTGGTGCCCTCCTGAGCAAGCCAGCCTGCTGTGCAGCCAGCATTCAGAGCCTCCTGCCATGTACATTCTTCAAATAGTTTCAGCCATATGGACTGACAAAGAAACTTAAGAGGCACCTCTATTCATTGTCCTGGGAATAGGATATTTATGATTTTTAAAAATGTATCTCCTGTAAAAACTTTATAATGGTTATTTTATTTAATGGGGCACTTCAAGAGCAGTTAAACAAGAGGTCCCAAAGGCTCTGATTAACTCCCCCCGCAAACCCCCCCCCCATTTCTTCCCCAAGTAATATATCCCAAATTTAGTCTCTAAATCTTTGATGCAAAGAAACTAAACATTTGCAAATATCAGGGGTCAATAACGTTAACTCTCAACACACTCAGCAGAAAAATTCAATTGCTTGACTCTAGCTACCACTTTCCCATTCAGCCGTTTGTTTTAAACAAAGAAAGCCAAACACTCTATCATTTTTAATTAAGAGTGCTATTAAAAATTACAGGATATACAACAGCCTAAAATGAAGGGGGATTTGGGGTTAAAATACTGTATTAGGATTCAGGAGACTGGGGATCTATCCCCAGCTGAACTACAGATGTGTATAAAGTTCAGCAAACCAGTCTGTAAAAAAGGGGGGGCAGGGGGCTACTTTCCTCCCTCCCACCTTTTGTCTGCTTCAGTACCATAAAACTATAGGTCAGCAGCATTTTTCAGTGATGGACTGGAATGACTCAGCTCAGGCCTTAGGCAGGCTGGCACCAGAATCCATCCACCTCTGTGGCTTCTCCCTACCTGCCAGCCTCAGTAGAGAATGAGCAGAGCCTCCATTCCAACCACAGCCCCAACCCCCAGCTGTGGTATGGCACAGTGAAAGCCCTCCAGTGCCAAATGATAGGTGTGATCCAAAGGTTCACACCTGCCATAAGCTATCAGTATCCTATTAAAAAAATTAGTTTCATGACTAATTCCATGTGTAAGGCATACAGGGAACATGGTAAAATCTCCAGCCAGAAAAAAAATCAACATATAAAAGTAGGGTTATTGGTTAGGGAAAAAAAAGTGCAGATAAACCTCTCCCATTTCCAGGCCTATTTGGAAACAATATTTGAAAGGAGTACAAAGTGATGAGGCTAACTGGTAAAATGATAAGTTAAGGCTCTGGAAAATATAAATACAGTGCCAGAGGCCACGTATGAAGAGGGACACTTACTGCAGGACTACAGGCTGCTTCCATGATGTTGCTTGGCTAAAGTTTCCAACAAGCATAGAAAATGCCCACAGAAGAGGATGAAATATTCAGTACCAAACTTTTTTTCTGAAGCTACATAAACATGTGTGCTTGTAGATGCACAAACTCCCATTGTATGTATGTCTTTTTTCAATTTGTTTTAGTGTGACTCTTTAAATGATATTTGAGAATTCCCAGAGGCCATCCAAAAGTAAAGCAGATATAAAAGTTTACGAAGAGGAAATGAAAAAAAAGGACACACATGCTGCTCAGGAGACTAGAGCAAAAAGGCTTTAAAGAGACCTTGCTCATAAAGCATGTCATTGTTAAAACTAATCTTGATGCTGCACAAGATGCCTAATAGCCACAGATAAAAAAACCAAATTAAAATGCCATAAGACAACATTTAAGATCACCTACTATACAACCATGTAGGAATTCTGTTAATAGCACTATTACAAGCATTTTGGAAAATAATTATTTGCAGAGAGCTAAGTACAATTTTAAATTATTCATAGACCTTTTAAAACTTTGGCATTTGGAAAGAAAGCTTATACATTAGCTAGATATTTCTCCATAGTTCCTGACCTGAGGTTAGATGAATTTCCTGTCTCCCAGACTGTCTTCTTAAATACCAAAACAACTTCTAATTGCTAGTCTTTAAACTAAAAGATTATTTTTCTATGTGCTGGAAATGCATTATTTTTTCTATTGTAGAAATGCATATATATATGGAAGTGTTTGACACTGATTTTTCACTCACATTTATGGTTAGCAACTACTGAAGTTGTTGCCTAGGGAATCTCATGCCTCTCCACATAAGTTAGTCTCTGAAGTGCCACCCTGACCTGCCTTTTGACTTACAGTGTTTTGAAGTAAGTTTTCAGCTGTTCAAAAATCTAAATACAAATTTATCAAATAGCTAATTAAGAAAAGTTTGGATTCAAAAGACATGATAAATGAGCTTTGTATCAACTGGACATGCTTAGTGCAAATCAATGCATTAGAAACCAGCTTTCTATCAGTAGATCCATCTGCCATTAAGAAAAAAAAGAGGAAAGAAAAAAAAAAATGAAGAAAAATAGCCTGGCCATATCTGAAGTGCTGTTAAAAGTGTTGGCTTCCCAGTGCGCTTCCTTCCCTCCCCAAGCTGTGGTAAACTAAAAGCCTGTTTGAGGAAAAAGAAAAGAAACACTTTGTAGGAAGCCTGGGGTGTCTCAGGAACTCTATTGCCTTTTGCATCCTTCCCCAGCCTGCTTATTCTGGCCACAGGCTGTACTCTCCTGGCTTTCCTGCAATACCTTGGCATTATGAATTAAGTGTAGGAGACCCCTCAATTAACCAAACAGATTACCAGTCTAATCTCAGAAGATCTCCCTCCCTCCCCTCCTTATACCCTGGCTTGCAGGTTCTGCTTTGCCTTCATGCTATATGTATAACCTCCCCACTAGGTTTACCCTAAAATTCCCACCACCTCTCTCACTAAGCATTGGTTTAGATCTTTCAAACAGCTCTTACAGAATCCCTGGGTTTCTCTGCAGCCCATGCAGTTTCTGGCCCTTTCCATAATCCTCAAGGCTTGTGGGCCTTTTCTACAGGGCTTGCTTGCAGTCCTCAGGCCAAGCTATAACCCCACAAAATTCAAGTTCCTCTCTCTCTAGATCAGCTTGCAGTCCTTCACAGTTTTCTAAATAAATCTACAAAGCATTCCCCATACACCCTTGGTGGTTTCCTTCCACCCCTTTAGCTACCATAAGCCTCACAAAGGTCAAACAACAGCATAAAGAAACAAAGCAGCACAAATCACGTATCTTTAATATAAGACTTCCTGCAGGCATTGCCTTCATTGCAGACGCCGCAAAGCTCCTTCTCTGAGTCTGGCAAGGGCCAATACAAGCAACTCCTATTTAGCACTCTTAATTGGTTCCTGAAGACATGAATGTTAAGCAAAACTGAAAGTATTTGATGACCCAAGATGGCCACCACAGTTGTTTTTAATGAACCAAGGTGGCAACTGCAAGCGTTATAATAAAACTTGCTGAGCACTAAGTAAAATCAGGTATCAATTTCAAATAAGCATTATAGCAAAATAGCGCAAAGTGAAACAGCATTAGGTAGGGGCTCCCTGTATAAGGCTCTTTCAGTAGGTCCAGGCTTAAGGCCATTGGCCCCTCCTCTTCCTTGCATCTGGCCCACCTCTCCCTAATAAGCTTCTGGAGCCTTCTCGTGGTCCCCTTAGCTGAGGTCAGCTGTAATTGTTATCCAATTAGTAACCTGTTGATTAAGTCTTGGAGTCAGGTAACTTCTTAGCTCTGTAGTCTTATTGTGCTCTTAATACCAAGAGTAAGGTTAGCAGCTTCCCACAGAGTCAGGTTCAGTAGCTCTAATAACCTCCTGGAGCCTGCCTGCAGCTCTTGTTGAGCTGTTCTCATAGGGCTCTAGAGTAGTGGTTCTTAACCTTTTTTGTACCTTTACAACCATCTGTAAATATCAATGGCCAGTCCTGACCTGCTGCCCCCCACTTACAGTGTGTTGAGCCAGAGGGTGAGTGTATGGAGCAGAGGGGTATGTGTATCCCCCCCCAAGCGGGGGTGTCCCCAAGCACCCCTCTCAGGCTGGAACTCTGCCAGTGAAAAGCCATAGTTTCTCACTTTTTTTCTCCTTTAAAAGATAATCCATTTTTAAAGTTTGTTCGTGACCCTTTAATGTGTTCTTGCAACCCACTCTTGGGTTGCGACTCACAGGTTGAGAAACATTGTTTAAGAGCATTCTCTGGAGTAGAAGACCTCAATCTTAAAGGTGCCCCATCTCTCTCCAGCCCTTTCTTTGGTAACAGGGTAGGGGACCCACTACATGCATACAATCCAGAAACAAATCAACCATTCAATTGGGGCAAATCTTTCCCCTATGCTGTTTCCCTTTTGTAATCTTGCTGATATCTAAACACAACAGAACAGAGCAGTCTCATTAGAGACTCAAGTCTCATTAGTTGTGGTGAGCCTTGTAGGCAGGGCAGATCCACTGAGCCTTTTAAATCCTAGATAGTTTTTGCTTCAGAATGTGTATGTCTCCCCCATCATAGCAGAGGGAAGCATAAAGAAAGTTCCCTGTTGATGTCAATTTTTATTTTTTCTGGTTTGGAGACAGCACAATATTCTGCTACTTCCCCTGATTAAATCTACATCAAGGGGTCAAGCTCAGATTTTTTCTAAAAGCTGCAACAATCCATCCATCTTCAAAAAGGCAACCATAAACCCAAACCAGTCCCAATTAATGTGGTAAGCATGAAGAAAGATATAGAAAGTCTCCAATATTTTCAAGTCTTACTACACTTGCTTCTATTCTGTTCACAGATATTGGGAGAACTTGAGCAGATAAAGTTTAAAGAAATTTGCTTTCTCATTAATGTAACCCGAGTCTGGTAATCAAAATTTTCAAAGGGACCAGAGCAGAAAAGAGTACCAGGCAAGTTCTTCAGCTGATGTAGTTCAGTATCACTTCATGAATCTGTCCCACTGGCTCTAATCAAAGACAAATACACTGCCTTTCAGTGTTGCTGTGTTGTTTTAGATTCCCTTAGAATTTTATACACAGATATAAATTCCTCTCCCCTTCTTCCCCCTCTCTGAAATCACACTTGCCATTTCCACAGTCGAAAGCTATATCTAAAGCAGGCAGATGGCTTTGAAAGATGCTGTTTTTAAACTACACAGTAGTCAGATGTTTTGGAAATTGTTGTAATTGTCAGATAACCTTGCATGACTCATCCATCAGTGTTGAAACTCTCTCACTTTTTTCTATGCGCTACTTAACATAAGTTAAAACAGTATCTCTCTCAAGTCATGTGGCCAAAATTGAAGTTCAGAGAATAGTCTGGGTTAAGAAAAACTCAGGGAAGTTTATGCATTGTCCAACCCTTGCTTCTCTAGTTCCAGTCTTAGCTTGAAGCTTTAAATATAATGGGAATTAAAATTAGCAAAGCTAAACATATTTTAGTAACATCACTTAAAAAAGTTTGATTCAAGTATACTGTAGAAATGCATAAAGATAACTGATGTGAAATCTTTACCTTTTGGGAACCAAGCAACAAACTTACAAGCAAGGCAGAGAATGGGTAGAGCCAAGCACCAAGTGCAAAGCTTTAAGGGTTAATACACAGTAATTAAGGCATGTGATACAAGCTTCAAAAGGAAATAAACTAATGAAAATAACAACAAACCTCATTTGCAAATATTTTAGGAGATGCCACTTGCCGTCAAATCCTGGAAAAGAAAAAGGTCATCGTTTTCAAGCAAGCTATATACTTTGAATAGCTCAATTCTAATTATAAATTCATTTCAGAAAGATACAGTATCATTATGTATATATTATTTATTAACAACCATAATATGCTTTTAAGTATTCACGCAGCACAGTTCATATTGCAGTTTACTGTAGTTTTTGTCTAAGGGCATGGACAAGCAACTACTATACAGAATTAAAGCAGCGGTAAGGGACTTAACATTCATGAGCCTATATCAGCTGCTCTGTTGCAACTCTTTTCATCAGTCTGCTCCAATGCAGTTCAACTACACTTATTACAGGAATAATTTAGCCCTAAATGAAACAGGTGGTAAATTATTCCAGCATAGAGTCTACTTTCTACAGGAGAGGGTGGTTTGATGAAGCAATTTCAGCTAAACTGCGATAAACGGATATTTATACCCTGCTCCCTCTTTCAGTTGATACAACTGTTTCATCTCTTCACACCCTAAATTTATATATCAGGTGTCTATTCATTTTAGTTTAACTTTGATAACTCAGGTTATCATTAAAATATCATAACATTTTGTAATTTGATATTAGTATCACACAGGAGTGCTAATAGCTGTTATCTCCTGTTCTAAGCACAGAAAAATAATGCAATTTATCATGTACCAGCAACGTAGCTGATGTTGAAATATGTGTCTTTAACAAAGCCCAGAGGACTGAACTGGGACATTATACCATAATAAATACATTCTCTTACAAAGGAAGAATATGTTGAACACTCTTCCCAAATCTCTGAGGTCTTTCGCAGTCTTTGAGCCTAGCTCCTTAGCTAATAAGAACTAGTAAAGGGTGAGTAACATGTTACACTTAGACCATAGATCTGTGGACGGTTAAGTGAGATTAAAATGAGAACATTCTGTGAACAGTCACATTTTAAGGGTTAACACCATTTCCTGTCTGCATGGCTCTGACTTGTCACTAGAGGGCTGGTGAGCTGTGGCCTGGCTAGAAGCCAAGAAACCTGGTCTCAGTCTCTGTTCAGGGTGGGGCGGGGGAGGGGTTCACAGCAGTGCATCCTGGGATTCTGGGGGAGTGGAAATTGCTCATTTTATATCTGTAAAGCAGACTGAAGTTACCCTAATGCAAGATAGGTAGCATAGCCCAGAGTTAACCCTGGCCTGAAGTAGAGCAACTTTGTGATGCTCAGAGGGCACTTTGCATAGATTTAATGAGCTTTAATGGGCAGAGGTTCATGTTTTAAGTGGCCTTAGTATGATCTAAGTGTAAATGTGTAACTTCATCCAAAGAGTCACTGCAATACATGACAATAGGCTGATCTGTACTAGCTGAGAATCTAGCTCACTGATATCAGCTATATTTTTCTTTTATATTATTGGCTTCCATTTTTTCTTTGCCTTAATGGAAAGGTTTCAATAACAGATCAAAAACACACATATGCACGAAGTGTGTATTTCCTCTCTCGAATAGGAAGCAACCTTGTCTAACATATATTTACAATACTCATGTAGAATGGACAAGCTCATTCTTTTGGATTATGGAATCAAAAGTATGCACAGCCCCAGATCTCCCTTCCTTGTCCTTTGCATCCTGTACACCCATAAATCCAAATAAAACACTTTGCCAAGTATTAAATTTCCCACTGAACTCCGCATCTCCATCTTTTCATTTATCAGTTATAGTAGACTGTGCAGTGACCAAAACAGATGTGAAGAAATCTATATTTTGTTTTAATCTTGCATCTAATTTTAGGGCCTAGATGCATATTAAGCTTTAAAAATAATTTTGGTTGGATTTTTAAAAAAACACCAGCCTCCCCCCCCCCCCCGACACCTTTCTGAATTTACAACCTCTAAAGGAGCACAGAAAGAGTATTTGTACGGGGGGGGGTTTTGTTTGGTTGGTTTGTTGGTTTTTTTGGGTTTCTTTTTGCTGAAGACACTTTCTCTGGATTACTTTCTTAATCAAAAGCAAATCATTAGAATTTGCAGGGTTTGCAAGTCAGTCATACAGACTTGCAAACCCTTCCTTCTCACAACCTATTCCCCTCTCTCCTCGTTATTTCTATCATGTAAAAAAGAACTGCTTAGACAACGAACTGCAGTCACTACCCTCTCTTTGTCCAAATCTCTTATTCCAAAACCAAGTCAGCTGGTCTACATGTTTGGTGCAAACCACTTTCCACAAAAACCCCTCCAAGTCAGCAAATGAGACGAGCAAAAAACAGAATAAGTTGGTGATATGTAGAGTTGGGTACAATTACATTTTGAACAGACGTGGCATGCTAGTAGGAGAAAACCTAAGAAAGAACCATCTCTATTACTTTATCTGCTTCCCCCACCTTGCTCCCGCCCCACATCATTTTGTGAAATATGAAGCAGCAGAAAGGGAGTATTTTTTTCCAGAGGAGATTACATTGCCTATGTAAAACAAGGTAGATTAATAAGAAACATGAGGCTTATTTAAGAACTCATATACTGAAAAAAAACACAAAACCCCCCCCATTTTGTTCAGGCTACCTCAGAGGCAACTCCTTCTCTGTTTGATAAAGTAATGTCAATGGATTTCTACCTATGGTCCTAAGTGCATAGTAAGCTTGAGAATCTCAGGGAACTAATAGAAATAATACAATTTTACCTTGGGATGAAATGACTTGGCCCTCATCCTGCTAAAATGATATGTGCTCAACTTCACATGTTGTGTGTAGTCCCATTGCTATGCTTTGCAGAAGTTGAACAAACTGCAGCACTAAGGCACTACAATAACATTTTCTGCTAGCATCTAGCTAGTGGAAAAACAGCATCTCTTTAACACAAGAGATATGATATGGAATATGTTTTAAAGCTTGTTGAATTTTGAACAGCTGTAATCTGGGCATGGTTATTTAAACATCACTTCAAAAGTCGCTGAACATGGAAGGTTGTTCTTACTGTACCAATGGATTTTCAGTTTTCAGAAAGGGCAAATACCAAACAGCAACCTTTGAAATAAGTCAGAACTTAGGGTGCTCAACCATTGTGAGAACCTGTTGTTTATTTACACGCCTTGTGTATGTGTAAGAGACTTTTTATACCTAATTGGGAAGGAAGGGGAAAGAATGAACAAAGTCCCCTAAAAAGATTGGGTATTAAGTGCAACTCCCACTAAACTTACATTTCTTCATTCATAACATGAACAGTGTCAAGGTCCAGAGTAATGCAAAGTGTCTACTATTCTAGCCTGTACTGCCTATTATAGTTTTATAGTTTCATAATAGCTAGGGTCAGGAGGGACCTGAACAGATCATCTAGCCTGACCCCCTGCCATGGGCAGGAATGCTGGGTTCACAAGACCCCAGACAGGTGATTGTCCAACCTCCTCTTGAATTTGCCTAAGGTAGGGGCAAGGACCACTTCCCTTGGAAGTTGGTTCCAGTTTTTGGCCACCCTAACTGTAAAATATTGCCTTCTGATCTCTAACTTAAACGTATTCTCCATCAGCTTCTTACCATTGTTCCTTGTCACCCCAGGTGGTGCTGGGGAGAAAAGGGCTCTACCTAATTGCTGTTGATCTCCCCTGATGAGTTGGTAGGCAGCTAGCGGGTCCCCCCTCAGCCTCCTCTTGCTGAGGCTGAACAGGTTCAGGTCCCTCAGTCTCTCCTCGTAGGACCTGTCCTGCTGCCCTCTCACCAAGTGGGTGCCTCCTCTCTGAACCCTCTCCAGGCTGGCCACATCCCTCTTGAAGTGCCCAGTATTGGACACAGTACTCTAGCTGCAGCCTGACCAAAGTCACATAGAGAGGGAGTATCACCTCTCTGGACTGGCTTGAGATGCACCTTTGGATGCATGACAAGATATGGCTGGCCTTGCTGGCTGTGGTCTGGTATTGGCGGTTCATGTACATCTTGGAGTCTATAATGACTCCAAGATCCCATTCTGGCTCTGTGCTTTCAAGAGGGGAACTCCCCAGCCTGTATGTATGCTGTGTATTCCTTCTCCCAAGGTGCAGCAGTCTGCATTTATCTACGTTGAACCCCATCCTATTCTTGTCTGTCCACTTTTGTGGTCTGTCTAAATCTATTTGCAGCCTCTCTCTCCCTTCAAGTGTGTCCACCTCGCCCCACATCTTAGTGTCATCAGCAAACTTGGACAGCATGCTTTCCACCCCCTTATCCAAGTCACTGATAAAGATATTAAACAGTGAGGGCCCAAGGACCAAGCCCTGGGGTACCCCACTGCTCACATCTCACTAGTTTGAGTACAACCCATCCACCACTACTCTCTGGGTGCACCCCAACAGCCAATTTTTTACCCATCCAACTGTGCAGGCATCAATGCCACAGTCGCTCAATTTATTGATGAGAATGGGGTGAGATAGTGTCAAAGGCCTTCTTAAGGTCTAGA
>NW_017729032.1:251965045-251975458 GCF_001723915.1 Gavialis gangeticus | reverse complement strand
CTGCAGGCCTCCCACAGATGGGCTCCTTGATGATTCTCTCCAAGATCTTCCCAAGCACCGATGTGAGGCTTACAGGCCTATAGTTACTCGGGTCCTCCTTCCTCCCTTTTTTGAAAATTGGGACCACATTAGCCAGTTTCCAATCCCCCATCACCTGGTGAGATGACCACAAATACTCATACAGCTGGGCCAAGGGCTCCGTGATGACCCCTGCCAGTTCCCTCAGCACCCTTGGGTGGAGGGCATCTGGATCAGCAGATATAAAAATGTCTAGCCCTTCCCGAAGATCCCTGACTACATCTGCACTGACTGAAGGCCTGACAGAGCTATCCCCAAGATTGTCCCTACCTCTAGTAGGTTGGATATCCCAGTCCCTGTTCAAGAAAACAGAGGCAAAGCAACTGTTAAAAATATCAGCTTTCTTGTCTGGCGTAGCCACAAGATTACTGTTTGCATCTTGCAGGGGCCCTACATTGCCTGGTGCCCTCTTCTTGCTCCTAATGTACTTGAAAAAGGATTTTTTGTTGTCCTAGCTACAAATTACTGTATTTCATGGTGAATAAGTTGAGGTTTGAACCCCCCAAAATTTACCCTTAAATTTCCACCTTGACTTATACACCGCATCAGTACTTCAGCTGGACCCCACACCAGTGCCCTGCCACATGGGGAGACAGCATGCTGGCAGGCTAAGGAAAAGTTGGATAGGGCCCCTGGGAGCTCAGGCAGCACATGGCTGGAAGGACGCCGCTCCTGCAGAGTGAAGGACGAGCCCCCACCTTTAGTTCAGGGGCTGCCTGGCTCCCCAGCAGCTCACTCCCCAGTTGGAGGGGTGGGGGGTAGGCTCCACTGAAAAAAACATCAAGCCTCTCACCACTTCTACCTTCAGCAGGCTCCTGCAGCCCACAGGATGCCTGGTGTCTCTCAGGAAGGGGCTACCTTGCCCCATGAGCAGTGAGGGGGGACAGCAGAAGGGTAGCAGGGTGTGCTGGCAGTGAGAGAAGGTGGCAGGGATGGCATGCAAGGTGCTGGAAGCCCGGGCAGCACCCAGCCTTGCCTGACACCCCTAGCCTCCCCTCACCCCTGCCTGACACCCCACACTGCCAATGGGACAAGGCAGCTCCTTCATGGCAGGCACCAGGCATCCTTCAGGCTGCAGGGGCCTGCTGAAAGCAGAAGTGGTGAAGAACCCAATTCTGCTTTCAGTGGAGCTGTCCCCCCACCATTGGCCAGGGGTGAGCTACCGGTGGACTGGGCAGCCCCTGAACTGAGAGAAGCCCCAGAGCCCCTCTACAGTGGCAACACTCCCTGGGCTCAGCTGGACAGGCTGCTAGCTCGCTGTGTGCTGTTCCAGTTCAGGGATGCCTGATCAACTCTCACACAAGCCTGGCTGTGTTTCTAGCACCTCACATGCTATCCTGGCCACCTTCTCCCACTGTCAACACACCCAGCCACTCTCCTGTCCCCCCTCGGTGAGGCAGGGTCAACATATATACAGAATCTATGAAAATCCTAACTTTGAGTGGAAATATGAGGTCGACTTATACAATGTGTCAGGTTGTACATCGTAAAATATAGTAAATCGAAGAGACCATGCAAGTAAAGTTATAGCTTACACTCATTCTCTTCCACATTTCTGTTTTATAAAATTACTCCCCTCCATTATAGTAAGATAATATTTTATTTCAACCACATTTTACACTCTTATCACCAGATTGCTGTAGCTTAGCAGGCTAGCTCACCCTTTTAATACCATTAATGTCAGAAACAAGAGTTTTATGAGTCTCTCTCCAAAGAACAGCACCGTATTACTGGTCTGAATTATGACATACTGGATTATATTCTTGTCACCCATGAAAGTTGTGGCTGGCAAATGCAATACAATTTCTGCCAATGTACTGTTTAATTGTAATGACTAAAGGACAGTTAAGGATGTTTTTTGACACATTGAGAGTATTTATTGGCTTCTTAACTTCCTGTCTAAGAGACCTCATGAACGATAGACTTCTGTCAGATCATGGCTGGGGGAAAAATCCCTACATTAGTGAACCTAGGTACAGTTTAGAAGGTATCATCTTATCTTTCTGTGATTTGGTGCAAATGCTGCATGATGCAGTCGATATGTTTTCCTCCCCTTGTGTTTCAGTGTAACAAGAGCCAAATGTGATCATCTTTCCTGAGTATAAGCAGGTCATTTGAAGAGTAATATACTAATTTAACTCCAGTTTTCCAAATATAATCAATTATATTACAGTGTAAATAGAGGTGTTCAAATCAAATACATATAAAGCAGGCTCACTACTCTACATATAATGTTCTAATTCATGGAAAAATATTCTTGCGACAGGACTGGGTTTTTATTGTATTTGGTCTCATCTGACTTATTCCTGGCTCTAAGATAGATTCATAGTGTAATGGGATTATAGTTATTGTTGAACTGTCAGAGCTGAGCTTAAGTCTACTCTGAAAAAGATGCTTGAATAACACTATATAGAATAGTTTTACAGTATGTTGGTCACTTTTAAGAAGACCAAGACACTGCCGCGATTCAGCTTCTGATATTCTGCAGTAAAAAAGGTAACTCATAAAAAAAAAAGGAAGTCTACTTTGTGGTGAGTGGTAGAAACCCAAAGGCAGCAGGCTCACTGGAGTACTCTGTCCTGTACAGTCTGAAATAAGGTTAGAGGAAGAACCCTACAATGGAAAATTAAAAGGGCCCTTCATAATCAAAAGAAACTGATTAAATTAAAAGAATACATGCAATAAGACAAGCCCAAAAACAAAGCTTTTATTCACCTTTTCCAGGTCCTCCCTAAATCTCTCTCTTATTGCATGCCATTTAGATTTAGCCACTCTAGTCAGCCCATTCTACAATGTGTCATCTGTTATGTAATCTCAACTGCAGAAACCATTTCTCTACATTGTACTTACACCTCTCAGTTCTGTCACATAATCAGTTCTATTTAAAATTTAACTTTCCTCATTCCCAATTTTTAAAATTCAAATGTGAACGTTAGTTTTCCGTGCAACTCTGGGGAATGGTTGGGGGGCTGAGAGAGGCAGTGTTTTAGAAGGGATACAGAAAAGGCTCTCATGATGAGTAGGACTGATTAGAAGTTAGAAATATATTTCTGATTAAGTTTTGAAATTGACATTTTTGCTCCAAAGTGTTAAAACATGGGCCAAAGTTTCTTGTTTTAAAATATTAATGATTAGACAAATCTTATAAAAACAGTTACTTTTCTCTTTGGCAGAAAACCCATTTTGGTCAACAAAGTCATAAGTAGCTTAAGCCCCAGCTATACTGAATATTGTCCCCATGGATCATAAAAACAGTAGTGATAGGGTCAACCTTGATTCTGGATTTCTTAATTTTACAGTACTTTGAAATCTCACTTTCCCTAAAAGTATTGTTTCTTATTTTTTTGAACAAACTGGGAAAACAAACAGATATTTCATCCTGAAGAACCCACCGCTCTATAGCTCAGGAGCATGATCAGAATATAACTATATCACCAATTAATTGGCTAGTTCTCATAACAGTAGTAAGCTGTGTTCCTCTCTTGCATGTATGCTACTACAGGGGTATGAAAACATACACTTTGATAGTGGGTTCTTTGCCATCTAGAAAGTATTAATTGTCCACTTTCAAGGGGATTTTTTTAAAGGCAGATTTCCTCTCACCAAATGTCAAGTCCTCATTCCAAAGCATTGAGATACTAATATTGCTAAGCCTCAGTTTTCAAAACAAAATGTGCAAAGTACCTGGAGGTGGAATATAGTTAGATACTTGCACTAATACTGAGACTTACAGGGTGCGTGCACACAAACACGCACATGCTCTTTGCAGCAACTCAGAAGTTTGAGGCACTGCAAAACACAATCTGACCTTGTAATTTGGTTGTCTGCACTGCATATTTGCAGTGTGGAACCAAATTTAGACACTGGGAAATTCCAGTATCAAAAAAAAGTGCACCAAAAAAAGGCCTAGCATACACGGCAGAAGAGTATGCAGCCTGAAACCGGAACCTGGCAAACCAGATCCACACTCTGGCTGCTGGCCAGGCTCTGAACATCCGGATTGAAATTGTTGCAGCCCTGGGAGGGCCCCAGGACCTCAGGTAAGGCTACTGAGGCTAGCCCAGGCACTGGCTCCAGCCACCCCTACCCCACTTCAGGTCAATTTGCATGCAGGGGCATTCTTGTGCTGCTGCTAGTTGTTCCTGGGAAATGCATGTCCGCACTTGTCTGGATATGCCCATACCGTTTTAAAAACAGATGAGTGCAGGAAAGGCCTCAGAAAGTTTGCCATTCTGAAACACATTCAGATAGACACAGACCATTACTGTTGCCTATTTTTATTTTTTAAGGGTTTGATGTGAGTTAAAATTTAGCTTAAGGAAAAAAGCCCAAGATGTCAAGTGATCATTAATTTTACATATTTATGCGAAGAAGAAAATATTGACAATGGGCTCTTTAGTTTAGTAGACATGAGGTATAACAAGGTCCATTGACTGGAAGTTGTAGATAAACAAATCAGACTAGAATTCTTTTGCAGTGAGGTTAATTAACCATTGGAACAACTTAAATAGGGTTCTGGTGTGTTCTTTATCACAGGCAATTTCTCAGACACATTTATATTTAACACACGTTTCTGTTCAAATATGAATTGTATCAAGAAATTCCCATGGCCAGTGTTATGGCTATCTAAGCTGTGTTCCTGTATAAACATCCATTCTAGCTTGATGGTCTTTAGATCTACCCTCACAACTTGTGTTTACCCTCTAGACTTTGGCATTACCTTCAACAGTTAAACATTTATACATACCCTAATGTGGAACTATGAATCATCAGTCAAGTGATAAGGTCAGCTATTGAACAAACAAGCCCTTGCCAGCTTTACAAAAACAAGTGTGTAGAAATGCACACTTTGGGTCACAAAGGAAGTTCAAGCCTTTCATTCTCTTGAGGTAATAATTAAAAGCAAAATACTGTAGTGAAGGACAGAGACAGGAGCAATCAGCAGCTGAATAGATTTTTTGTCATGATTTGCATTCATCTTTTATTTTAAGTTGTTCCATGACACTCTTTTAGTGTTAGTAGTTCAATAGCAAGGTTTTCGTTCAGAAGATCTCAACAAAGGAAAAACATTCTTTGCATAAACAATCTGATGTTATAAGCTTATTCTTAAGTATAAGCATCTGTCAAGGATAGACCCCGTTACATTTTTCCCCAGTTGAGTCAGTAGTACTTTCAGGTAGCAAATTGAAGTTGAACTCTTAACACTACAGAAAAATAACCTGCAAAATTGTTTTAATGAGATAAAGGTATCTGTGTTTTCTGCTATGTTCATTTAGGCTATATACATAAATACAAGCTCAAAACCACCTTAAAAAATTTTTCACAAAATCAATTTCTTTATATTTACACGTACTCAGAAAAGGTTATCTGCTTATATTTTCTCAGTGGTTTTGGTTTAACTTAAAAATGCACACTTCAGAGTGCTCTTGATTGAAGTGTGTCAGTACTTTTTTAACTGATATTTTCAGTACCTAGGAGCAAGGACCACATTCGCTGTGTTTGTACAGCTCCTCATAGAACAGCAGCCATTAAATTGACTCTGGATGCTTTGGACACATGAATTATATATGTAATATTAAACTATATATATCTATATATATATCTATATATATATATATCTATATATATATCAGTTTATCAACATACATCATGGGTTCCTGTACACATCACTCTGCTTAGTTTACAGCCAGTATTTCTAAGACTTGCATATTTGTCTTTACTGGGCACATCTACATGATACATTTAACTTCACATTAGCATAGTTTACTGCAAAGTAAGCCTGCAAGTCTATAAGTGCACATGATTACTTCACAGTACACTTCCCTGTACCAAGTAAATTAGCTACCTGCAAAAGCAAATAGCAAGTTTACTTAGCATTAGTAACGGCGCCAAAGTGCACATGTAACCACCTGACCAGGAGCAAATTCTGCTTTCAGTCAGCTGTCAACCAGGGGGCAGGAGATATCTCCTTGTCCCTGGGAGTTGCCTGCTGCTGGGGCAGGTTCTGCCACAGGAGCCTGGGCAGGGACTATGTCCCCTTGCCCCAGAAGCAGGGAACTCCAAGACCCATGCTCTGAGATCATGACTGGGGAGTCTAGCCTGGGAGATCCTTATCTCCCAACCCAAGTTCCATGGTTGCAGCGCTTGGGCTGGGAGACCTTTATCTCCCAGCAGCGGCTCTATGAACATAGGGCCACTTCTGGGAGATAAGGGTCTCCCAGTCCAAGCCTGTGACAGCTGAAAATTATGTCTCTGTGATAAAGGTGCTTGCTGAAGGCTCTGTTTGTTCAGATATTAAGATATATGTTGTTGTTAAGAGCCTAATTAAAGTCAAAGATGTAGTGAGGCCTTGTATGTAGTAATGAGGCCTGGTAAATTTAGCAAAGCTTTATAGAAGTAATGGTAGGCCCTGTGGCATAGTTAAAATAAACCTTATCAGAAGAATGCAAGGCTTGTACTGCTATTGGTCAGTCTAAGGACAGTTGAAGTAAAGAGAATCTGAATGGCTGTAAGTTATCAGCATAGCTCAGAAGTTATAAATTGGCTCGCACATCTGTAAATCATTTAAAAGGAACATGCAGCTCTGTAAAAGAAGCTCCTAATTTAAGATTAGCTGCTGGCCTGGATTCAGTGGGCCCATGGATCTCAAGGAGCCCAAGGACTGAATACCAAGGTCCTTCCCGGTACCCCTTGGACAGTGCTGATTGGGGACGCCTGACTTTGCTGAGCTTTGTGGAAAGAGAACTTTGTCATACATCAGGCATCAGAGGACACTGCCGATAAGTTGCCAATGCAAATTATTATTTTTGTCCTTGTTTTGTTATCTACGTGTAGTCATGTTTTTGTTAAGTCAATAAACCTTTCTTACCTTTCTACCCCTGACCACACTCTCAATCCCGAAACCACAACAAGTGGCTGGGACACAAGCCCTATGACCATGGAACTGGTTCTAGGAGCTCCCTGCTGTCAGGGCAGGGGGACATTTTCTCTGCCATGGCAGCAGGCAGCGCTTCAGGACCAAGAGACATGTCTTCTGGCCTGGTGCTCCCCTGCCAGTCCTTGGAATAACACCTAGGGGGAGCCTGGAGCTCCCTTCCATAGTGGCAAGGGCCCATTGCAAGGCTGCAAGGACCTGAGAGAAAATCTGTTCCCTAATCCCTGCATGTGTAGACACTTACCCAAAAAACCCTTACTCTGCAGTACCTTACTGCACAGTAAGTCTAAGCTGGACTATATGCACATGTAGGCGCACCCACTGAGTATGAACATTTGTCTGGTGATTCCATTAGATCCAGTAAAATTTAAATATATATACATACATACATAGCCACACACGCACAATTACAGCTGCCTTGGACATCTCTGCCACATCTAAGATGGCTGAATAGAAAGTAAACATGCAGGCCAATGGACAGAACTCATCTTTTTCAGGCAAGTGTCCGAACTATAAGACTAGACTCATGCTTCCTCTTGTGCATGCTCTTTCTGTGGCCCCATTACTCTGTCTTTCCTTGCTACAGGTTGAAGCAGAAGGGTTGAAAAGTGCCTGCTCCCAATCTGACCTACTACCTGGTAGGATGGAAAGTGACTGATGAGAGCACTGAAACTAATTCTCCCAGTACTGAAGCAAATGCTGTAACTCAGGTATCTCAAAGACATGGTCCAGATTTGGCCTATGTTGTGGTCACTGGATCTTGGAGTGACCCACAGACAACATGCAAGGTGCACTGGACTGACCCCACATGATGCCTGTGGAGGAGTGGAACAACCACCACATGAAGCATGGTCATGGAGTTGCCACGTGCAGCTTTGGGGCTGAATGGCACAGCCCTGTGATGGCTGAAGCAAGTCTGGATTGCAGGGCCAGCCTGTGGGTCAGGCCCATGATCATCCCTGCAACACGTAGAGCTTGACACCCCTGGTTGAATCACTAGGAAGGGCACCACCACCTATGGCCAGCTTTTAAAGGTGGTGGTGGTAACAAGTATATTTTATGAGTTGCTCAATATTATTGGCACATGTATGTATGCATGTATGTGTGTGTGTGTGTATGTTAGGTTTTTTGGTTGTAGCCATGTTGGTCTAAGGACATAGGCAGGCAAGGTTCTTTGGGTAGATGGGATATCTTTTATTAGACCAACTGAGTAGGCATAGGGAATCTCTGCTGGTCTGAGACTCCAAGGAATGAGAGAAGATAGAAGTGTGCGGGGATGTCAGTGAAAATATAAATAGGTAGAGATAAGCAAGACAAAAGGAAAAGCAGCGAAGGGAGGAAGAAGAGCAGGGGGTGAAAAGTCAGAGGGAGACAACAGAGATAAAATATATGGTGAAAAAGAGGCAGTCTGTGAAAAAAAGGAGTAGCTGAAGATCAGGAAAGCAGGAATGAGAGGAACTAAAATTGTGGCAGAATATCAGTGAAAATATAAAAGGGTAGAAGTAGGAAAATAAAAGGTACAGCAGGGGAGGGAAGGGTAAGAAAACAGGGGACAAAAAACACCAAAGGGAAAACACCACAGAGGTAATAATACAAGGTAAAAAGAGGGTAGCAATAAAAAGGAAATGGTAGAGAACCGGAAAGAAAAAGGGCAGAAAAGTGGGGGAGGGGAGGAGAGAAAAGGTTAAAGTGCTATGAAGGTTTCCAGGGAACTGTGAAAATGTCAGCCAGAGGGGCTCTGGTCTGGTTCTCCAGGTTGTGGGTACTGTGTGTGAGAGGGTGGTAGCTCACTCATGTAAAAAAAATTCAATTACAGTCTACAAAAGAAGAAACCAGATAGAAACAATGGTCTGAAAGCTTTTGAAGTTGGAACAATGATGCATAACCCATAAAGGGAAGATGATGATTATGACAAAAGGTTATAGCAAAAAAAAATCTTCCACAGAGAAGCGTGGGTTCAACTAGTACCATTACATTGTGCTATTGTCCTGTATGCTAAGAGTCTATTGCTTAGAATTTCCTTTTTTATTTTACCCGACATAAGGGCCTGCTCTAAAAACACTTTGAATCAAAGGCAGCAATTTCAACAGGCACTGGATCAGATCCCAGATTAAGATACAATCTGTAATAGTATTATGATTTGGCTGATCACTCATTTTACCGCAAGATAAAATAAAACTAGAGTCAGGTATGTGGGAACAGCTACTATTGTTTATATAGCCCGGTGGCCAATCAGGATGGGGGGGCAGGGAGGCGCCACAGGGTGCTGTGCAGGGTGCCCTTCTCCCTCCCCCGGGTAAAAGGCAATGTGTGAGAATGCGCTGAGGGAGACGCCGCCACCACTGTGCCCCAGGGCATGCTCTGTCCCTGCCCACCTGTGCATGCTCCCTATGACCTTTCCAAGTACCCTTCGGGGTACGCATACCTCTGGTTGACAACCCCAAGGTAGATTATAATGGTTCATGATGTTGATTGACTCCCTCAGCAGTGCCTGACTAGAAATGCTGCTGCCAGTGCCAGCCAATTGGTTTTAAATTGTGAGTAAACCAGGAATCAAAGGGGAGTGCAAATGCACAAATGCACCCCAATGGATCTGCCCGTGGCAATAAACATCTTATTTGCTATGGTGCTTTAACAGCTCCATTGCTAAGACTTCATTAACTAGAGCTCCAGATTTAGTTGGATTTAACACAATAAGCTTGAAAATAATAATTAAACGTACTATTTGGATAAGAGGAAGAAACTTTAAATTTCTACTCTCCCCTGTCCCATGTTACACACGGATGTAATGTGAGATACAGATTCTTTCTGCTTTTTCTCCCTGCAAATCCAATATTTTTTTGAGATTTTTTTTTTATAACAACAGACTTAGTTTCCATGGTAATTAACCCAGCCAAAACACAACAGGTGTCTTTTTTTCAAAGTTACAAAAATCTTAACTATCTAAACATTCTGGAAAAAATGTGTTGTTCTTTAAGCATTAAAAAAAAATCCAAGAAGAAAGTGCAGTACAGGTTTTGCTGACCTTGTTTTAGTGGCTAATTACTGTGCTAGTTTTAGGGCCATGCCATTCATTATGCTTTAAAAGACATCTTCCAGAAGACTTTTTGTCCAGGATCCTCACTGTTTTGCTTTCTTTTCTTCTCAAATCTGTCAATTTTGCTTCTACCATTTTTAAACAAAAACCATTTGGTCACTAAACTAAAGATCTTTTCCCTTTCTCCATAGTTTCCAAGCACACAGAAAACAGAGAGAAACCATATTTTATTTCAAACTAATTAAAATTTAGAAAAAAATCTTCCAAACTGCAATGCATGATGACCTTGGATCCTATACATCCTTCTTTGTATGGTTTTTAAATTTATAGTTCCTTCGCATCATTAAATGACAGTGGAATAAGT
>NW_017729032.1:251932885-251960045 GCF_001723915.1 Gavialis gangeticus | reverse complement strand
TCTCCATAGTTCCCAAGCACACAGAAAACAGAGAGAAACCATATTTTATTTCAAACTAATTAAAATTTAGAAAAAAATCTTCCAAACTGCAATGCATGATGACCTTGGATCCTATACATCCTTCTTTGTATGGTTTTTAAATTTATAGTTCCTTCGCATCATTAAATGACAGTGGAATAAGTCTTGGAGTTCACTGCCTTTCTTTATCAATTAATATTCCTGACCATTTCCTAACCTTAATATAAACAATCTGCTTTACCTAAACCAGGTTAAGTCTTTATAGATCAGATGCATTAGCATGAGAAGCAATGCTCAAATTTTAATTTCAGGAGGTGGCACAAAGGGAAAAAATAAAAAAAGAACACATCCCCAGTACCTAGACTCAATATATAAGATATTTTGGGATAGACAGAGAGGGATATGAAAATGTCTTAGGGAAACTTGTCTCCTGACTCCAAATCCTGATCGTCTCTCCATTCGTGTTTACTAGTAAACCCCACCAGAAGTCATTGAGTCACGCATATCTATTACTGGGTTCCCCTGACTGGCAGCCAACTATCTGCTATGAAAGCAACCATGTTTCATTTTATTTATTCAATGACAGACTTTGATTGCACTCTTTGGGCCACTTAAAAGGTAGGATACAAGGGTGTAAACACCCAGTTATAGTACCAAGTTTCACCACAGAGAATGAAACATGTACTAGGACTCTTCAGCTTGTTCTTAATTTGAGTTGCATATTCAAGAGGATCTTCAACAGATTTAGCTCTTTTTCTGCATAGGCTTTCAAAGTAAAATCTAAGGAACAACACATATATCAAAGCTGTTTTAATGGCAGTATTTAAGAGGAATAAATGTTGCCAAAAGTATTGTACTCAGAGACAAGTATACTTATTTAAGGCTAGGTTTCATGTTTGAAATTTTTATACCCTTATTAATTCCTGTAAAAAGAGAAGAAGTTTCCTGGGACTATTTCTTTTAAAACACTTTTCATGTGGCATAGGATACCTACTAGAATTCATCACAGTCTTTCACCTGTTTTTTGTTTATTCACAATGATAAGGTGCCGCTACAGAAGCGCATTCATTGTTTTCACTACCCATTTAATAAATTAAAAGTTACAATATACAATATGTTGGTTTCTCCTGGGGAAGTCAGCCAGACATCAGAAGGATCCACTGACCTACTGCTCCGCTCCAAAATCTAATTGGCCACCTGCAACGAGTTTACAATTTTCAACTGGAATTCTCAGGTACCAGATCCTTAGGCTGCTATCTGGCAAAGACTTATGATGTACTTAATTACACACACAGAGTAGCTTCACTAATTTAAATGGAACTACTCACACTGTATAAAGTTCACCTGCTATATAAATCATTGCAGAATTGGGGTGTCAGTCTATAAAGGCAAGTGTAGTCTACTATTCAAATCCTCTCAGCTCCAATGCACAAGCAGAAGTGCTGAATTCACAAGGTAAGTACAACAGAACCCTTAAACAGGAGGCAAAGCAAGCATTTATCCTTGGTGTTGACTTTTTATGGGAAATGTAGATATTCAGCAAAGGAGAGAGAAAGGAAGATTTGAAATGGTCACCGCATAAGACAAAAGCCAAGGGTGCCCAAATATTTAATCACTGATAATTTAACTGTTTTGCTTTCAGGTCCTTGCTTCATTTATGACTGCATCTTCCAGTAGATGTAAAGAAGTCATTATTTTAATTACCTGCAGCAGGCATCTCAAAAGTATACAATCTAAGCAAGTTTCATTTTCAGCTCTCCTGCCTCCCTGACGGGGTGCATTTTTTGTAGCGATCAGGTTTGTGCGATGCCTTTTGTAATGTTTCCTGCTGTGGTTGGCAGGTGTTCATTACTTAAAACATGTTGGTAAGCAACTCTGAAGTTTCAAAGTTTGCCTGCTACAAAACTGAGGCAGTGTAATTTTTGTCCGATTGTTCATTTTTATTCTCTTGCCCCCTACCTGTACGGCAAGTGAGCAGCAAACAGTATGTTTGCTTAGGTCAAAGTGCTCTGTACTTTTTAAGATGGACTGCTTACCAGCCCTCCACCACCTTATCCTCTTCATGGATCCACTAGTGAGCATATCTATAAACTGTCAATTCATATGCAAACCGTGCAGCCTTGAATCTAGGACTACTGTAGAACATCCCTTGCAGAGAAGAACAACCAGATTGTAGCACCGTCAGTTTTGTCTCTAACAGTTGATAAAGCAGGTTTTACTTCATTGACTTGGTATTTTCCAGAAAAATAGTGAGTTTCAGAATTTGATTCTGATCTGAAGCTTTGCACCTTTGATTTTATTTCAGGGAGCAGGCAGCAGGGGATATATCGGCACCATTTTTTCCTGTAATATCCAATTCCTCAATGACACAGTCAGCACCTCTATTAGAAACAGCAGGAACAGCTGAATTTTCAAAAATGCAAAAGCACAAATGGAGTAATTTTGCAGTCTCAATGAATGAATTAGAAAATGGAATCCAGTTCTCATTAACCTTCCCCAGTACTTTGCTCATTTATGAAAACAAAAAATGCAGTCAAACCTGTAAAGCAAAAAAAAAGGGGGGGGGGCTTTTTCCCCCCCTTGGGACATGGATTTATTGCAAGAATGTTACAATACAGCTTCAATGACAGTTCCTGCTATAATGGGGCATCTGCTTAACTAGCTTGTCTCTAGCTTGTCGACTCCTGAATTTGTATCCCAACAAACCAGGGCAGTCCAACAAAATAAAATAGGCAAAAGTATATTTCAGTGTTTTTACCCTCAAAGCAGTAATGATCCAAATACGTGCCTGATGCTTCATTCTTAGGTATAGCCACTCTCTTTTCATTCTATGTTTATGCAGTACTTAAAACAAGCGGGCTTTGGCCTATTACTAGAGCGCCAAGATATTTCAATTCTCACTGAAATCAATAGGGATTGATGATGTTCAACAACTTTTAAAGACTAAGTCCTAATTGGTTAATCATGATTTGAGGGAACGTCAGAAAAAAGGAGTCAGAAAAGGAGGCTAAGCAAATATGATTATAGAGATAACAGGAACAGTTCTATCACCTGCAATAACACTGACGGCCTAAGAAAACAAGCCTATTAGTAAGAAAATCTGTAGTTTAAAAAAGTTGCCGAATAAGCCCATTAACATCTGGCTGGAAATATAAAATAGATGGTGCAGCAGAAGTATGCTCTATTCTTATACTGAAGGCTAAAAAACAGTTTCCCAACACACACACACACACACACGCGCACACACACACACACCGCCTTACAAAGAGAAATGGCACTGACGTAGGTGACATTAGGTAGCAACTGAAGCATGTAACTTGAGGGGAACCAACAAACCAGAGCAGTAAGCAGCATACTGTATTATTTTTGCTAGAGTGGGATACAAACCCCGCCCCCCCCCCCGAAAGCTGAAGCACCATTGGAGATCCAGAAAGAGTAGCTTGTGATTGAGCACAGATGTTACTTGTTAGCAGCAAGCTGCATGATGCAGCTGGCATGAACACTGTATTGCCTCCCACCAGTTAAGCTCATATTTATTTCCCAAAGATATTCAGAATCGAAGATGCAGGTAAATGTCCCATGTTCAAATAACTCATACGAGCACTTCACAGGAGTTTCAACATAATAAAGCAGTATGATGAGTGTCAGAATAGCATGATTAGCAGCACTACAAGTATTTTATTGTGCATGACCTTGCTAGGCCCGATCCAAAATTCAATGGAAGCATGAGCACTGCATTATGTCTGTTATGGATTAGGCAGGTCTAATGCTTTCTGTTTTGTTTCGGGTAGCCACAAAAATGGAGCAATGAGGCACTTTTCTTTACATTGCCGCTTTCTCTTTTAGTTAGGTCCATTATGTGGCCATAGATAGGAGTAACAATTACCTCTAGTAAGTAGCCGCTTACTCCTTTTTTCATTTGAGTAAGGGTTGCTCAATCTGTGCCTCTGGTAAGGACTGCTTAGCCAGAACGTTCATCTGTAAGCATGTAGGTATAAGAATGGAAAGTGAAAAGAGCCCTCATTTTGTTCTCTCTTCCTTTTTGCCCATTGATGCAACTGACCCACGTTCTCTGTAAAAGCACCAGTCCCAAGAATAAATGAGGAATTGTGACTGATTTACAATTAGACTCTGCTGCTTCTGCCTGGGGTATGTTTGTAGAGTCATGATCTACCTCTTATTTACACAGTCATACATCATTTCTCAAAAAATGAAGTACAAAAAAACCATGCCCAACATGCCTGTTCTTTTTGTAAGACAGCTACTCATGCTACTCCTCTTTTAGTATAGCAATCACCTACTGTAACAATTTTCTCCCATTTAATAAAAAGCTTCTCTCATTCATAAAGCTGCTCTACCTCTCTCCACCCCCACATTTCTTCCCCACACTTGAACATTTACATTACAGCCAACAGATAAAGTATATGTTTAAGGGATTTGAAAAGATAATTTGGTCCATTATGGCCACTCAAAATGCCTCCATATTACAACTATATAAAAATATTAATTCTCAACTATCCAGTATGGAGATAAAAATCTATAAACAGAAACAGTTCAATATTTAAATAAGCAAACAAAAAACCACATGCCATGACATCAGATTACAAATAATCATAGATTCCCTAGGCTAGAGTAAAAAAAACCAAACAACCCCCTCCAGAACAAACAAATGCGACTTCATTAAAAACAAGACAAAAAACCAAATAGTCTAGTGGCTTAAAACAATTATCTTTAAATTGTACTAAGCAGAAAAAAAAAAATCCTGCAATTCATTGGGACATTCATTCCAAATATTGTAACACTATTCCAGAAACCCGAGATACTTCCATTTCAGGAGAAAAAAATTCAAACAATTTTCACACAACAAATGTTTTACTTTATCATAATCAATAACAATATAGTTTCCCCCTCCCCAGTAACATGTACATAGACTGAAAATACTGCTGTATTCACTGCTACTAATCTAAATGTGTTTTAAAAAGAACAGATCAAAGTTTTTCTTCTTTGATAAGCAATTCTAGATAAGTGAAACCTGAACTCTGACAAACGAGTGAAAGATTTTTTTTTATTGCATTGTTCCAAGACATTGTCACAGTCTGAAAAGCACCATTAAAGTAAGAGCATGAGTTAGAGCTGATGAATTTATATTGCTTTGTTTTATTGCCCCAGACTCATTCCATCTTTGATAATTTTAAAGGCAGAGAACATTCTTTTTCTAACACAGTCTCAGTATAATCAATACCAGACTTTCAATACAAGTAGATTGCTCCACTCAGCTTTGCAACTGTAAATCAACATACATTTTTGTGAAATATTCTTAAGGCAAGATTTTCCTTTGCCATTCCAAGGAAGAGTACTGGCACTCTATGCCTGATTTTGTGTGAATGCTCCTTCTTCTCATTCGTGATTTTTAACTGATCTGAAATGGAATTACTATTACTATCAAAGCAGGGCTATTGAAAAAGACAGCCAAATGCATTAAATAAAGTTTTCTACCTTCTTAGTTTTCTACTTTGTGTTACTTGGGATTATATCACTACTTCCTGCACTTTGTCAAACTGATTTATGAAACTAGTGTATATTTCATGATTTTCATTTCTTATCTAGCATGGTGTATTTCTAATTCTATGCAATCTTCTAGTAGACATTGTAGCAAAACTCTCAGTTTTTCTTTTTCTTTTTTCTTTTAAAAAACATTCCCTCCCTTCCCCAACCATTTCTGACTTTTTCTCTCCCTCTCTATTCCCTATAGATAAGTATGAGTAAGCTAAGACATAGGATAAGTGTTAGCATTTTTGTAGCAAGTTTATTTTTTTCTCTGTCCTTTGATCCACTGTTTTATATTGTATAATTATTATGTTTATACTGCTTTACTGATTTTTACTGCTTTTTTTCCCTGTTGATACTACATGATTTAGGCCTACATGTGTAAGTTAGCATAAGTAATGTCCAGTTATGTCAAGTTTCCATTTTGTATGTCAAGTCTCCATCTTGTGTCCTCTGCCCACATGTAACCTATGACTCATGTCTAACCAATCTCATGTAAATTGGTTCCTGAAAGAATGGGGATGAATGAGGGTGCTTGAGATACAATGGTAGCAGGCCTTTACTGAATAATCAACTCAACAACCGGATCATCAGCTCAGCGGCCAGATCATTGCCTTCCATTGACTCACCCAGGAACCATGGATCCAGCATTTGAAAGACAAAGACCCTACAGAAATCAGCCAACCTGCTATTGCAACACACACACCTGGAACTGCACATTCTTGCCTGGAGTGCACATGCTCAGTACACCAGGGGCTGACCCTTCCCTGGGAATGACCCTGTCACTAGGGTCATAGAAGTTCTGCCCCTATAAAAGGGGGCAGTGAAGACAGACCTAGTGGGATGCCCTCTCCATCTGGACCAGCACCACACCATACCACCTATTCACCCAGAGGCCTTGCCGGCGATCCACTCTGGACAGCACCTTGCTGAAGAAGACCCCGACTGGCCATCAAGGATCAACTCTCAGCCCAGGATAGGTAGCTATCACCAACCTTCCTTCCCCAAGCAAAGGATCTGGACTCTGTCCCTACACATCTTGACTTCAATCCCTCCACCAAGCCTTTTCTCTCCTACTACCATTGTGTGGGTGTGTATGTGAGTGCTTGTGTGTATAGGAACCAATAACTTTGTGGGGCTGTGTAGTGTGTTGTCTGTTTAATAAACCTTTTATTTTGATACCCCAAGTTGGATTTTTGTCTTAATGACCTCCCAACCCTCCTCCTTGATTTTCCAGTTATCTCCCAGATTCCTGCCTCGCAGTTTTCTGGCTGTCTCCTCCTTGCCACCAGGCTTTTCCCCTTGCTTCCACACCATCACCAGGTGACCCCAAGTAACCCTGGGGCACATTAACCCTAAGTAACCCCAAGCCCAGGTGACCCCAAGTAACCCTAGGGCACTTGACCTTAAGTAACCCCAGCTTCCCCTCAAGTTTGCTGGTTCTAATCCTGGCCCCAGCAACTTCACTCCTGACACTCACTCTCTTATTTTTCCCTCTCTCCTCTTAACCCCCATCCATCTCCCTCCTTCTGGAAATCTTTGACCTGTGATTTCCCTCCCATAGTCACCATACACCCTAGGTACCCCACATACCCCAAGCACACACATACACCACACCACCCAAGTCAGGACCTCACCTGTGTGTATGTGTAGGTGTGTGGCATGTGTGAACTGGAAAATAGTGACATCTATATCTCATTGTGTGCATGATATATGAATTAGTGATCCATGTACGTGTATTGAGTGTGTGGGTATTGACAACTGATTTTTGTCTAGTTTTTGGTGTGTATAGTGTGTATGTGCTTGAATTGGTGATAGGTGTATGTCACGGCACGGGGTCCTAGGGGTGGCCGTGATCTCCCCTAGTGCCCCCTACCATGCCAAGTTCTGTTGAATCCTGACCCCTGTCCTGTATTGTGTGACTCAGTGCATGCCAGCCTTCTGGGCTATGCGTGGCTCCAACCACCCCTGTACCATGCCCCAAGCCTCGCAGATATCCCAGACATTGTTCAGTCTGTCAGGCTTCCTGTGCCCTCCCTGGAGCTCTGGTCTTCCGCCGCCTAGTCTTGCAACCGTGCCCTCTGGTACTCAATCGCTGCCCCCTTTGCTCTGGGGTGCTTCTCACGCTGGCCCCTTTGCTCCGGGGTGCTTCTCACGCTGCCCCCTTTTGCTCTGGGGTTACTGCAGCCTTGGGACCAGGTGGCCGTACCCGTGCCTGGCCCCAAATCTCCTCCTTGGGGTCTTGAACCCCCTGCAGGGCTCAGGCGGCTTCAGCCTTACCTGGCCTCCAATTCTCCGCTCCCCTTCTCAGGGCTGGGGTCAGTGCACCCCCAAATGCTGCACCCCCACGCTACTGTGGAGCCCCTATAAGGCCTCCTCCAACCCTTAATAGTTTCACCCGATCCTCCGGTTGTAAAGAGTAAACCAACAATGCAAAGTCAAAGCCCCTTGGCTGCAACACAAACTAAGCCATCCAGCTACATACGGCTATAACCACATTCAAGCCTGTCACAGGGTTTCTCCCTCCCTCACCCATACCAACATCCTGGCCTCTTCCCTTTTCCTCACTCCGGCAGAGTTCCCACTCCTATGGCTGCTGGCAGAGAACTGCCTCCCTGGCCTCAGCCTGGGTTTATATATAGGTCAGGCCCTGCCCTCTTCCAGTCAGCTGACTTCCCAGTTCCCTGGGCAACCCACAGCTGTGCTTCTTTATTACTACTGTGGCTGCCCTGGTAACCAGCAGCTGAGCTCCCCCCTCCCTGCTATGGCCCTCTGCCTAGCTGTAACCACCCTAAGGAGCAGGGCACCTGCGTGCTCTGCAACAGTGTACATGTGCTTAGACTAGTAATCTTAGATGTGTATGTGCCTGAGTTGGTAGCGTGCGCATGTGCCTAGTGTGCATGCGTGTGCCTAACTGATTTTTGTGTGTGTATATGTGCAATTGTGTCACACCCTCCCACCTAACAGCACAATTTTGAGATCCTGAGAGTTGGCCTGGCCCCTCAGGACAACAATATAATGGGCATTTTTACACATGCAAGTACCGCAGCATCAGGCACTTTGAAAAGCGCCCGGCACTGTGATGCTTGCAGTTACATAAGTGAGGAAATGCATGTCAGCACTGAGAAAATGGCAGCAGCACACTTTTGAACACATCAGAGGTCTGGTGCTTTAGTTCAAAAGCACACTGCCATTTTCTGTGCACTAACATGTATTTTGCCACTTATGCAACTGCATTCAGCTCAGCACGGTGCACATCAGCTCACATGCAAAGCAGACTCAATTAATTGAGTCTTCTCCGAAGCAGCAGAGCTCTGGTGCATCATGGGATGAAGAAGTATGTGTATAAATGCCCAGTGTTTTCGGCCAGATACGCACATTACACTTTAACCAGTATACTTGATTGGAAACTGTTTTATACCCATAACAGAACAAAAGTTTGGTGCACAGGCTGGTTTTAAAATGGCAGAACTCAGGCTAAGATTTGCCCCTACCACCCCCCATGGGCAAATATGCATTCTGCTTGCTACCAATCTAAACTATGCTGTTACAGAAAACAGCGTAACTTAAATAGATTCCATATCTCAGGCTTTTTGAACATCTGTACCAAGCCATGAAGTTTAATATAATTATCAAATACAAAAATCCACAGAGTAATGACAGATAGAACCAAAGGCTCTGATCCTGCAAATATATGTTTATATGTTTAATAGGTCTGTGCGAAATTTCGCTGGCAGTTTTGTTTTGACACTGTTTTGACTCATTTCAAGCTTGAAACAGTGAAACTGAAACTAAACGGAAGGCTTTGAAATAGCCTTGAAACAAAATGAGGGAACTCGAATTGTTTTGAAAGTTTCAAAACATTTCAAGTTTCAAAGCTGCGCTTGCTTGCAGCTAAGGAGAAACTAAGGAGAGGGAGGGGGAAGAGGCTGAAGTACTGCCCTGATATTGACATATGTAGCTGGTCAGTGACTGTGATCCTTCCCTGAGGTCCCTTCCAATCCCAGTGCTTTGAGGGAGGGATGGAAAAACAGCATGAAAAGCATTGTTTGAACTGAGCTTTCTCTGTTCCTTCACACTTGTAAGTGACACAAGTTTTGCTCTGAACAGTTTGAGGTGCAGTTTCCCAGAAACCCCTGTATCTATTTCCCTGAAACTTGGCAGGCTTCATGACCTCAGCAGGGGCTACCATCCCTGCAAGTTTCATCTGAATCAGGCAAGAAATCACAGAGTTATAGGCAGTTTTGTGCTTCCCCATTATAGTCTATGGGCAAAATGTCGAAACAGTGAAACAGTTTTCATGAAACAAAATGGAACAGCGCTTTTGAAATGAAACAAAACTCAAAACAAACACTGTCCCATCAAAATGGTAAAATGGAAGTCAAAACAAAATGGTACTGTTTCTCACAGCCCTAACTTTAACCACAATAATAATTCCAATGACTTCAATGAGATTACATAAAGGAAAAAAAAATTACATGTCAAGGTGGTTTAAGAATCAGGTTTCATATTAGTCTAATGTAAAAGGAAGTCTTCACATCATATTATCACTAGTGCTATCAGCACCAGACCAGACTTCCCAACATGGCCAAGTAGCAGGCAAACATGAAAAGACTGAAATCAGTTTTGAGAATTCAAATTATATAAAGATAGACTGATTTTGTTTGGGATGATGGATGGATTACCATTCCTTATAGAAGGGGCCGCAGTTGGGGAAAAAAAGAAAAAAAAGATACTTGTCTGCAAGGAATAAGCTTTGAATAGGGTAGAAAATAAACCCATATGAAACCTACTTGGAATAGGATCATGGAAAAACTGAAGATCTTAGTCCAATATTGAAGATATGCGGACTGAGCACATTCAATACAACACAAAACTTTTCTACACACCAGTACATGAGAGGCCGAATCCAGAAAACCTTGAAGAAAAATCTGAACTATCTCATGATTCATGAGCTTGCCTGCAGAGAATTGGGAAGGAAACTATTCTTCCATCAGCTAAAAAGCTGAGATTTCAGATAACATAGCTTTGCATCCTAAATCCAAGTAAAAATTTAAAAATTCATTTTTACAAAATGAAAATCTGGATCAGATCAATTGAAATAGTTTATTTAGACTTAGAATGGTTGTGTTTTTATTATAGCTATCTTAAATTTTTTTAAAAATATATATTCACAATTTTTTCATTTAGAAAATACCAAGAAAGCTTTAATTACAACTTTTTTATATATTTAAAAGAAAGTGTCAAACAATTAGTCAAAATTGACCTTTTCCTGGGAAAAAACAAACAAACCCAACCTCCCCACCCCCTAAAGCTTCACTTTCTACTGAAAAAAAACCCTAAATGTTTTGTCAAATATATCCTAATCAGCACTAATTCCAAGGTTCCTATTTGGGGTAATGGCTAGTAGCAGAGCACAATTGTTTTCATCTAAAGGTTGCTCTGTGGTGTTTGAAATGAATTTGAAAATTCTGGGGCCATTTAATGAAGAGAGATGCTCATAGAAGAGCATTACTGACAGCCTTGCTGACAATCACAAGAAAGATGTTGAAGACCGAGTGAGGGCTGTGATTAAGCATCTCTTTCACCAGAAGGAATCATCCCGGTTTCAGCAAAAAACAAATGGGGATGCTCGTGAAACACACTATACCTTTCTTATGGATTAATCAAGGACTTCAGGGTCTAGAAATATCATGTAACTTTTTTTTCCAGAAATACTAAAAACCTTTTAAAAATGTACATAAATTACATTATTTATTATTGTCCAAATCCTGGACTAAATGAAGTAAAAGATTCATTTGGTTAGGACAAGAATATGCCCTTAATTGCACTACTGTAGGATTTTACTAAAGCTATCATTTCAAAAACAAATTTTGTGAGAAAAAAATCATCTACTGCCATATAAAATAAGAGTGCTTCTTGTTCCCTTAAGAATCCTTTCACTCAGATCCTTTGTTAAGGTTCTTTTAGTTCCTGTTAATTAATTGCTGTGATTGAGGTCAAGTTTGAGGATGATAGAAGGTTAATTTTAGATTCTCTTGAGTGCAGGCTAAGAAACTCATTACTGTTACAGAAGCTTGAGTCTCAGGCTAGTTGGACCTGTAATATCTTAGCCTCTCAGTGATACTGACCTTTCTGTTGAAAAGTGCTGCCTTGACCTGTGTCAGAAAGGTCTGTTCTTAGTACCTCTTTAATTTCTTTGACTCTCTTGCCAGATTATAAATTACAAGCGAAAACTCAGAGTTTCTAATTAATCTGACGATCTCCAAGGAGGCTAGTGAATACAATGTAGTAACATGTGTAACTCTAACCTCCACCAAAAGCACGTTTAGCAGAAAACCAATTAAAAAGAAAATGAAAAAAGAAGAAAGCTCAGGGCTTACTCCATGCTAACTACCAATTTGCTTATTGGAAATTACTTTATTAGTCAATCAGCTAGAAAAAAAAATACTACAATTGCCCTCATATAAAGTCATATAGCATGAACCTTTATAATACTTCATAATTATGATACTCCACCCTTCATCCCCTGCCCTACCAACTACCAGTACTTTTTCCTGGGTTACACTGACTGTACTGAAATTGAAAATGGGGTGCTTTGGCAAACTGGTGGGGGGCTGATCAGTGATTATGGCTTCTTTACTTGTTTGAGAATAGTCAGCTTCTACTGCATTATTTAAGACACATTAGTTTAAACATGCTATTTATTGTATTTTTACACCTGGAAATACAAATCTACAGGGAAGATTAAGGAAATCTGTTATATGGGAACACATACATAGGTTATAGGGTTTCCGGGACTTTCTATGGCTTTGTGATGGTCAGCATGAGTTGCAAAACTTGTCCTGGGAAAATAATCAAGTGGTAGTTAGTTGGACTCAGGTTTACGGCTGAACTGGTTTAGTTGACAACCATCTAGGGACCGTTGAGTTTCAATCACACCTTTGTGCATGGTGTGGACACATCCCAAGATGACTTTTGAAAATAGTATTTTTCCATCTCAGTTGTTCTAGCCTTACTGTGCCGAGCGCAGCAACATGTAAAAACCTTTAAAGGGGGCTCTCATTGCCCCGTTCTTCATTTTGCCATCAGCACAAAACAACAACACTTCCCTACCAAACAGTAACTTGGAGCAAAGATTGTTTGACATTCAGGTAGGAACTTTATGAGTACCTAAGAATACAGGCACATGATCCAGGTACCAGAAGATATACAAGGACAGGGATTTGCAGTTCACTAGACATTTCAAAGCAGCTGCTTATGCTTACACTCCAGCTCCTATAAAAATGGAAGATTATTCACATCAGCTCCTCTCCCAATGAAAGCTAAATTATATCTATCTTTCTTTTCTGTAGAGTGAGAACATAAACATGGGCAGTTACCACAGAGGAGCTCAAATGCTGGTAACTTGTTCTCATGCCTATGCAGATCTTGATAGGGCCTGTATCACAGGACAGTTCTAAGAACATCTATTTACTGTAGTTGCATTAAATGCATACTTCATAGTGTACACAGGTGAAGAAACTGAAAAAAAAATCATGATTTGCACTAGTTCATTTGAACCTAATATTTAAAATGGATGCAAACAGTTGCAGATGCAATCCTTTAAAAACATTACTGGTGCTTTGGACTTCTAGATGCGCAGCCTGAAATTTCTATCTTCCATGTAATTCTGAGACAAAATTTCAGTCCTACAAAATACTGAGCACACTGGGACTAATCCAAAGTGCAAGTTTAGCCTTTTATCAAATGAATACCTCCCCGAAGCCATGGAGACAACATGCTTGAAGTTACCCCTAAGCTTGAGTGCTTTGTTGGACTGATGCCAGTTAGCTTAGTGCTTTATGGTATCAAGCCATAGATTGGCAAGGTGAGGCTTTAAGAGGAATTTTGAAAATCCCTCATTGTCTTTTAAGATTAAGCAAAAAGCAAATTGTTTAGCTTATTTTAAACTCTGTATTGTCATCTGCTTACATCGACTGAGTCCCGTTTCTCTTTTGGGGTTTTTTGTTGTTCTCCCGCCCTGGCGGGGGGTCAGGCTAGAAGATCTACTAGGTCTCTTCCGACCCTTAATCTATGAATCTATGAATCTATGACTGCTGTAAGTAGCATATACAAATAAAAAAGTACATGGGAAAAATCCAACACAGCTAGGTAGATTTAACTGGAAGGTTTTAAGAGGGAATGAGATGGGATAAGGCTTCTGTAAAAGGCAGCTGCCCTACAGTAAGCTTCCACTTGCACACTCTCAGCCATCACTACATGGCTCTTTTCTCAGGCACTGGAAAGGTGTAATCAATTGTACTGGGAAGGGCTTGTTCAGATTAGAGAAGTTTTCTAAGGAAATCTTTATAAAAATACATTAAAAACAAAAGCAAAAACGGAAACAAAACCCTTGCAATATTTACTTATATTTTTATATCTTGTTATGGACACAGAAATGCACTGACAGTACACACAACCTAAGCACTGAAACTTTCACATGTTAAATAAATTCAACTTAAGGTGTTACACTGCATCTCTTATGAGTTTACATGGCACCTCATCTTCTCTTACAGACCTCCTTTGCCTACAAGGCACACTGTTAGTATACACATGAGAAAAGCTCAAGTACCACTTTTTCTTACATACAATGCACATCTCTTCCCTTAAAAACAACTATGCACTGTACTTGAGAAATATGGTAAATATGTTTATGGATGACACTGAAAGTAATATCTGCAGCAATCCACAGGAGACAGAACAATAGGCAGGCTAGGCTCCCTAGCTGCTGCTTTTCATTATAAGGAAAGATCTTTTTCTCCTTTATGCTGGCTTTTAACAACAAGATACATACTATATCCCAGGGCATGTTGTATTAGATAAAATGCAGTATATATTTTATGCAGCTGAAAATTTTGAAATAAAAAGAAGCTAAAGAGGAAGACCACACTGTTTCCCTTCTCTTGAAACTAACAGTTTCCATTAAAAACACACCACCCTAATAAACCCTTTTAGAATACATATGGCCTCCCTTTTAGGTGCCGCTTTGGTTTTAGCAGCATGAACAAGCAGAAAAAAACATTCAAATAAACAAAAGAAAACAGATCATATGAAAAAGCACCTTAATACTATTTGAAGTAATATATATGATATTATATAGTTGAAATAGTGCTAATTATTTAGCAATGTATATTTCTGTGGTGTGTATGTCTGTGTCTGTGTTGTATAGTCCAAAATAAGAGACTAATGCAAAACATCACACAACAGAATGTGATCCTGGGGACCTATGAGCAAAGTTAATTTTCGTACAGTAGCAGAATGACATGGCTAAAGAGCTCTCAGCTGAGCAGTCACAAGTACCCCAGGGCCCTTTCCTGACATGAGGCTTAAGAGCTGCAGAAAAGGAATGGCCTCTTCACTGTGGGAGAGTCTACACAAGACTAATTCACCCAGCAGGTCCCCAAAGCTGTTACAGAGACAGTAAAGCAAAGTTTCATCCCAAATAACCTGACAGCATGGGAAAAAGATCTTTCACAGTCACAAGGGACAGCTAGCACAAAGCAGACCCCAAAACTTGTCCTTATTATAATCCCTGTGGTGGAAGTGCCGTCTCTTGTTTTAGACCACTGGTCCTCAACCTTTTTAGACTCAAGGCACCCCTTGGAAAATGCCAGCTCTTGGCCTGCCCTCTTTTTTTGACTATGGAAAAGTAATAGCACACTTCTCTTGCAAGGAACTCAGAGGTACCACAACAGGTCAGGAATTTTTTAACACTATGGATGCCTATGTGAAGTGTCTGTGTTTATCTTGTGAATCATGTGTAGGTGTAGCAAACCCCCCAGGTTTTTCTTTTTTTTCACTTAGAAATATGACATCCCCTTCCCCCCATCATTTCTGCCTTTTTCTCTCCCCTCCTCTATTCCCTATGGGTATACATATAAGTAGTTATAAGTTTAAACCCTGTGTACATAATTCCCCTTTTATAGTAACTATGAGCTATTGTACTTTGCTGCTATAGTACTTTGCTGTGTCTGTTGGATTACTGTAACGTATTACACTGTACGGTTATTGTGTCTTAAGTGTCTCTATGTTAACATTGTATATTTTAGGCCTGCAATGTGGGTTGGCATGAATGATGTCAAGTATCCATTTGTTTGTCAGGTTCCCATCTTGTTCCTATCTTGTCCCCATGCCCTGTTGTGTAAGTATGTTGCAATTATGACTCACGTTTAAATCTGTAACTTCTCCCATGTAAATTGGTTTTCCTTGAATGCCTGAAACAAAAGAGTAAAAGAATGAGTGAAATACAATGATAGCAGGACCCCCTACTAAATCACCTCACTATCAAAACCAATACTTGGACCAACAACACAGTCATTGGAACCACCCTCCGCATTCAAGAAACAAAAGATGAGGCAACCCACCATTGTGCCAAACTGCACATGCTCAGTATGAACATCTGGAACCCTCTGGAACAGGGCTGACCTTGCCTGGACAAGCCCTCCCCATAGGAGATCGGGGTAGTCTGCCCCATAAAAAGGAGTAGTGAAGTATGACTCCTTGGGATGCCATCTTCACCTGGACCAGACCTGCTCCAAGTCATGCTGCCTGTCAACACAGAGGCCCTGCCAGCGACCCCCTCTGGACAACAAGTACTGGAAAAAGATCCCAACTGGCCATCGAGGACCCCCTCCCAGCCTGGATAGGTAGCTATCACCCCCACCCTCTCTTCAACCAAGGACTTGGACTCTGTTTCTCTTCCCTACCTGGACTCCAATCCTTCCACTGAGTCTCTTTCTCCTGCTACCATTGTGTGAGCATGTATAGGAGTGCTTGTGTGAGTGTGTGTGGGAACCAAGTTGTACAGTACAGTTTTCATTTAATAAAACTATTATTTGGACCCCTGAGTTGGCTTTTGCTTTACTACGGTTCCGGCCCTGCTCCAATCTCTACTCCTCGTCCCTCTAACTTCTGTCTCATTTCTCCTTCTCCTGCTTCTGGCTCACTGCCACCTCCAACACCTGTCCCATGCTCCTGTGGCTCCAGCCGTCCTGAGCTCCTCTCTGCCTGCAAACCCCTGTTTCTTTGCTATTGCCTCCCTCCTACTGCCTTTTCCCTGATCTCTGCCACTTGCTCTTTAGTTACCAAGCACCCCAAGCATAGATACCACAGGCACCAACACACACACACTGTCACCTGAGTCAGTGTTTAACCTGTGTGTATATGTGTATGTATGTGTGTATTATGTATGATATCATGTCATTATCATTAGGGTGTGTATGTGCTTGAATTGGTGATATGTGTGCATGTGCAATTACATACCACACCCTCCTAACAGCACAATTATGAGATCCTGAGAACTGGCCTGACCCCACAGGGCAACATAAGTATTTGTACACCTAACAGTGCTAATATTGTGTGGTACCTTTAAAAGCTAGGGACAGAAATCACACAAACTGGTATAAGTGATCAGAAGCTGTTTCAAATCTGTAACACAACAGAAGTTCAGTGCATATAAACCACTTTCAAAATGACCCAAACTAGTTTAAGATAAACCTAGGTGGATGTAGCATCAGACTTAACTGATTTAGGTTAAATCAGTTTTTTTGAATTTCTGTCCCAGATCCCCTCCATATTCAAGTTAAGTCACAATCTCCCAGAATCTCAGAATGCTTTGTACCTCCCCTGCAACCCCCCCCTCACATGTTGGGTGGGTTATCCATGGCTTAAGCTGTCTGCTCCAGCTGAACATGGAGGTGTGCTCAAGAGTCCTCGGGTTTCTGGCCTGTACCACTGCAGGCATGTGACTGCATTTCCAGAATGAAAAGTGATTTTTTGTTCGTTTGCTTATCAGTTCAATCTACGCAGCTTAGACTAACCTGCAAAAATTAAATCAATTAAGCCTTGGGCTTTTTGACTGTCTGTACTGAGTCAAAAAGATTTTGCAAAACCCTGGTGGAGAATCATTTTTAAGTGGTACCCTTGCCCAGGGCACAGGGATTTATGCCCTTTCCTCAGGTGTGTGGGAAGGAACAGCGTTCTGTTGTCTGTCCAGCCATAATGATACCTCCCAAGATTTCCATCCCTTCAAACATACGAGGGAACTGAGTTCTTTCTAGTAGAAGGGACCCCTCAGAAGAACCACAAACCCTCTCTTTTCCCAGCTGGTTTAAACAAAGTCTGTGGCAATGCATTACAGTGAGTATCTCTCCCAAGAACACGGCCAAGTATGTGTAGCCAATATATCCTGGCAACATATTCTTGGGAAGCAGTGCAAGATCGTGGGACCCAGCTATGCAACCCTTACTTACATGAGTACCCTTTACATATACTAATGCATTATAGACCCCAGTGAAACTAGTTGTTTGAATAATGGCAAGCTAGGAGAGTTAAACAGCTAATTCAACAATAAAATAGCGTGCCATGAACATTAAACTTTTTATTTCATTCAATTACTGTTTTAAATGTTAATTGGCTCCAGTATACAAGTTGTCGTGGAAAGAAAAATTCCTCCTACAGACAGTTTAATAGTATTAAAACAATTTGGATCTCATTGGTTTCCATTTAAAAATGATTATGCTGCATGTTTATTGCCAATTGCTGATTTGCAACAACAAGACCAAGATGCTCATTTCTTTTGAAATGCATTCATTAAAAAAGGTAAAATTAAGGAAATATTCAAAGTTTGGGCCAGGATTTCTTCTTCCTTCAAAAGGGGACTGGGGATGAGAAAGGGGAGTGTAGCAAGAATCAGGTCTGCCAGGTAAAATCATTCTGACCTAAATTCAGCAAGCCATCTAGCAGCTGTGCCATCATTACACATCACCTTTAGCAGCAACATGGTAATGCAAACATTCTGCCACCTCCACCACTTTTAACCCCCCTCCAATTTGCTTAAGGCTTGACCATCCAGTCAAGCGCTTCAGCAAAATTAACCCCCTCCCAGTGTTATCTATAGAGCATTATATACACTTGTGAATGCACTTCCATCATTGCATAGGAGTATTTCACACTGAATTTATCCCCTGTTGCTTCCTGGTGTTATGTTTTAAAGCCTGCAAAGGTAAGCCATTGTTTTGTATAACAAAAGATGTCTGATCTGACTGGGACAAACCAATCCTAACAATACACAAAAACTAGGGTTGTGCAAAGCTTTGGATCATAATTTGGATTTGGAGATGATTTGGAAGCCAAATCTACAAATCTGAATTGAACCGCTGGAAGCTTAAGCTTTATGAATCTACTTGGAACTTCCAAATCAATTTGGAAAAGATTTGGCAATTCAGAGGTTCAGCCATAAGGTATAATAGGGAATTGATGAAATATCTCTAACATTGTTGTCTTTTGGCTGATTCAGATGAAGCTTGCAGGAATGGTAGCCTCTAATAAGAGCATGACACATACCAGGTTTGAAGGTGATAGGTGCAGGGGTTTCTGGGAAACTGTACCTCAAATTCCTGAAAGCAAAGCTCATGTCATGTGTATGTGTTAAGCCACAGCGGGGTCAAAACTGCAGAGATGGTAGCCCCTGCAGAGGCCACAAATCCTGCCAAGTTTCAAGGAGATACCTGCAGAGATTTGGGGGAAACGTTGCCTGAGCAGCGGCTGGCATGCCTGCAGCTTTCATCCTGCTGCACTTGAATACACACAGTGTCACCCATGTCACGAGTTTTGCTTGTCCGCAGCTCAAGGTAAGTTTCCCCCAAACCTCTGGACCTATCTCCTTGAAACTTGGTAGACTTTGTGGCCTCTGCAGGGGCCACCATCCCTGCAGTTTTAAGCCCACTGTGGCTTAACAAATACATGTGACATGAGTTTTGCTTTCAAGAATTTGGGGTTCAGTTTCCCAGAAACACCTGCACGTCTCTCCTTGAAACTTGGCAGGCTTTGTGGCTTCAAGAAGAGCTACTGTCCCTGCAGCTTTCCCCCCACTGTGGCTTAACACACACACATTACATGAGTTTTGCTTTCAGAAATTTGAGGTGCAGTTTCTCAGAAACCCCTGCACCTATCACCTTGAAACATGGAACATACCATGATCCCAACAGGGGCTACCATTCCTGCATGTTTCATTTGAATCAGCCAAAAGACAACAAAGTTATAGTTATTTCATTGATTTGCCATTATACTCTATGACCGGATCTCCTAATCGGCTCTGAACCTTCTGAAGTGATTCGGCTGAATTGAATCGGAGAAATGATTTGGATCTCCAAATTGAATCTCTGTCATCCAAATTGGCTGAATCTGAATCAAATAGTTCTCTATTTGCACAGGCCTAACAAAAACCAAAATAAATCCAGCCTTGAGGCAGGCAGCAAAAGAAGCGCACACATTTTTGCCTCCACATTAAAATCCTTCCTCTGCAAAAAAAGCTTACCCTGCCACAGACTGTCCCAACACCCACCCTCAAGTTCCACAGCTTCAATCAAAGCAGCAGTTTCAACCAAGTCAAATCCTGGCATACCAAGGACAGACTCATTCAGGCTTCTTTCTATATTTATCCTTATAGCAAAAGGCAAGAAGACCACAGTCCTCTGACAGCTACTGGATGAAAGCAGGCTCCTTACTCCCACACACCTACTCATTTCCATCAGCCACCCAAGCATTGACTGCCAGCCCAAGTGTAGTGGAGAAGGGGGATTCATTTTGCCTAGGATTCTTTAACCCCTTCCTGGCTGATGCAGTTTCCTTCTTGGAAACCTCTACAGCTGAGGGCAATTCCCTTTATTTATAATAAGGTGCACATGCCACATTTTACAGGATTAAGAACAGAGTCTCAATGTGAATTAAGCTAGTTTTTTCAAAGGGTGAAAAAATTCATGGGCAGTATTGGCAAGGTAATTTGACTTTAAAAACATTAACTATTATGAACCAAGTCCAAGAGTTATTTTACAAAAGAACAACCAAAATACAGAGAGCAAAATTGGGGACTTGGTCCAGGGTGCTCCAAAAACAATGTGCTCTTTGGCATAGTGCTACGTGAATGTAGCTAGGCTGCACTGGTTAGCTCTAGTAAGAGGAAGCTAATTAGCTTTGACTTCACACAATAGGAATGTAGCTATTCTGCTTCCCATTTGGGGAGAAGGGGGTTGCCCCAGATTCAGTTTCTCATCATTCATTTGTATGGGGGCAGCATCATGGGAAACTACCAGCCACCTCCCAGACTGGAAGAGGTGGTTATACAACACTATGCAGTGAGCTACTGCTTCCTTTCAGCAGATGGGGTAGGATGTTGCTTGATACCACAGAAATGCTTGCAAATCAGGTTAACCTATCCAGGAATATTTCCTTTTTTCAATTTTGGGATAAAGGCTTCATTTCAAGGACTCTGTGGAGACCCCAAGACATACCTATGAAACTTGAAACTGTCCTGGAGAATTCAGGACAACTGGTTGCTTTAGTCTCAGGGCCTTGGGGAACGCATATTTTACATGGCTTTTGGAGCTTTTAACCCCGGGATTGTCCACATATTAAGACCTGAAACTAATTTTAAACATGCTTTAGTCCAGAGATGGGCAACATGCTGGATCTGACCAGCAGCCAGACTCTATTTCCTAGCAGCCCCTGCCTGCATGGCTAAGGCTGGTCTCCATGGAGACCCCAGCTGCAGCTGCACTGTGATAGCAAGGCTGGGGTTGCCATGGAGACTGGCCCCAGCCATGCTGGCAGGTGGCTGCTCCAGAGACACTGGGATCTTGCAGCAGGGGAAGCTTGGTCCAAGGCCAGGGAAGACCCACATTCTGCAGCCTGTACGCTCTGGGCATAGGCACACAGCTAGAGGATTGTGGATCTGCCCTGGCTTCTTGCAGCAGTAACAGTGTGGTCCCAAGCCGGGACCACACAGAGCTGCAATCCACTGCCTGTGTGCCCCTGCCCACAGTGATCATGGCTCTGCCCTGCCCCCAAGCAAGCTGCCCCCACGATTTCCCAGTGGCTCCTGAGCAGTCCCTTGCCTGCCCTTCCCTGCACCTGGGACCAGTCTCCATGGCAACCTCAGCCTTGCACTATCACAGTGCAGCTGCAGCTGGGGTCTCCATAGAGACAGGCCCCAGCTGTGTGGGTAGGGGCTGCTGGGAAATGGAGTCCACTGCTGGCCAATTCAGCCAGTGAGCCAGACTTTGCCTGCCCTTCCTTTAGGTGGTTTAAAGTTACACCGCACCAGGGAAGATTATCTCTGACCTGTGTTACCCAGCTCATGGTCCATTAATGTGTGGCCACTCTCCACAGATGAGCTGCCCAAGTTGAGGTCCACTAGCAAGAACTTACAATTTAACTGGAGAAAAGTGACAAAAACAGCAGGGGTTGTGGGCTGAAAGAACAAGAGTAGGAATAACATCCCAAACAGGCAGCACATTTTACATTTGTGGAAACTGCCATCCATGCAGAACCGTACATGTCATAAGGAGCATATGTGCATATATGGTCCTTTGCAGGATGAGTGCCTTAGTCTGTGCACAACTTGAAGGCACTAGCAACCAAGTGATATTCTATTTTGTCTAATTCTTTCCTTCTGATAGCATCAAAATATTTTTGAAGGAGAAACCTAGGCAAGAAGTTTGTGTCTGGAGTAACATGGATTATTAGAGCATTCCATGATGAGTAACTGTTTTTTTAAAAAGGCACAGAGCCATGGATGGAAGAGATGTATGATAAAGGTATCGACTGTACATGTGATTTTGCCACATTCTGTGATAAATGCAGGGTCTTTTGGATAGAGAGGCAAAAACAGAAGAGAGGTTATGTCATTAAGATCTCAGTAAGTACAAAAGTTCCTGAAATACACTAAAAAATGAGAGTAGATTTAAGTTCCATTTATTTTCTATTTTTACAAGCATCTCCCCGTGATCTTTGGATCCTGCCCTTAAACTAACAGTGTAAAAAAATTCTCCATCTGCAATATTCCCAGTAGAGCTGTTTGGTTCTGTTTTTTTTATTCTCAGTTGCTGATATGACTTTTTCTAAGGAAAGACTTGCAATGTGAAGTAAAAGTATACAGAAGCACCATAACACCTAAGTATTCATGAGGAATATAAAGATACAAAGTCAGAAACACAGGATTGAAAGGGGCTACCTTGGCCAATGAGTCCAGTCCTCTGCATTAGCAAGCAATGCCAATATCACCATGTCATTACCATATCAAACTGTAAGGCTGAGAATATTAACACCATCCTTAAAAATGCCACAGGTAAAAGCCAGGAAGATGAGGGAAGGGTAGATGCAGGATTTGGCAAGGGAGGTTGCAGAAGTAGCAACCCACACTGCAGGGGTAGCTGTACTCTCCCCCTCCCAACATCTTCCTCACCCAACCCACCAGTGTAGGAAGACTAGGAGCATCTGGGAATTTATTTAAGTCCCAAAGCAGGCAAGACAAGGTGTGAGTTTCCCCACTCTACCCAGTCTCCACCCGCCCTCTCCAATCACGGGCACAGGGAGGGTGAACCTTCTGCTCAAGCCCCCTGCTGTTGCTGATTTCCCAGCGAAACCAAGTGCCTGAAGAGCCTGGCAGGACTGGGCAGGAAAGGATCCAAAGCTTCTTCCACTCCTGGGACAGAAGGGAAAGCTGCAGCACAACCAGAAGTCAGGGGACCAAGGAAGGGAGGGGAGAGGGAATGGGACATGCCTCTGAACATGGAGGGGGGACTCTAACCTACTTTGAGGTCTTTAAAAAAGCCGTTGAGGTTCCCGTGGCTTGGTCCAAACAAAAGGGGTGTTGCAGCCACACCATTACTCCCCTTCTAGATGCACCCTTGGATGAGGGCACAGTCAATGCTTTTCCAGACAACAGGGAAGGAGTTAATATATCCTCAAAGGATCCAAGGAAAAGGGCCATGATCATGTTCAGAGGTCTTATACATTTTGGTGTTTGATTTTGGGTTTTTTAATCATGGAAAATCAGAACTCCCCCTTTGCTCACCAGGATGCTAATCCAACTGTGACTGTCCTCCTCTCTCCTCATCTGCTTTGTGGCATTGAGCAGCCCTGATATATCAGTGGCCTGCCCATGGCATTGCCCCTCACTCCTGACCAACAGCCCCCTGGGCCCTGTTGGTGCCCCTCACTCCCCCCCAGATCCTCCCCAGCCCCCTGTGCTCTGCTGGTGTTCCTCAGTCCCCACCCGCAGCTCCCTATCCCCCACCCCAGTGCTGCTGAAGGGGGCACCCAGCTGCTAAAGCTATAGAGCCAGGGACCCGGGTCCACAGCCACCTGGTCCTTGCAGCATTGGCTGAGCCCTGGCTGCTACCAGGAGGCAGTGGATGCTGTGGCAGAGTGGAGTGGAACATGAAGCCCAGCTTCCTTCCCCCACAGGTGGTACAGCTGGAGTGGAGCCCATTGGGGTGGGGGTGAGTACAGGCTGGCCACTGACTACTCAGACTGCCTGCCCTGCTGCCCTCCCTGTGAGGATTCTGCAGCCCAGTGGGCAGAATCTAGAGTGGCAGGGCAGAGCAGGGCTAGGCAGGGAAGCTTGGTGCTGCCACTGGGTAATCCATGTGTCATGGTGAGGTGCCCCCTGCCTACCTGGCAGCAGCAAGGGGCACAAATCTGTGGTCACCCCCACTGGTGTTGGGTGGGCAGAGGGCACCTCATCCGGGTGGAATAGGGTGAGAACAAGCTTCCCTGCCCTGCTGCACCGGGTCATGCCCACTGGGCCCCGGAGGCCCCAGGGGTAGGGCAGCAGGGCAGGGAGCATGAGCCCAAAGCGGCCAGTCTGCTTTCATCCTGAGCACAAATCTGGGGGACACATGACACCCATGTCCTCTTGGGACTGCATTCTCCCCCACCCCCATGAGACACCTGTGGGTCTGTTGCATTCCTCGCCCAAGGCCTGAGGACACTTATTGTAACCTAGCCCCCAAGGCCAACACACTGCCTAGCCTGGGCAGCAGCCCCAACCCTAGCCCCAGCCCTTCCCAACTCCTTCCTTCCCTCACTATGGGGGCCTCAATTCCGTCCCTGCACTGCCACCGCCACCACCAGACTTACCTGTGGGGAGCTGCTCTCCAGGCTGCCTGGCGGCCATTTGCATGTGTACATGCACACATGTATATGGCGCCGTCTGCCTAACTACCCTCCTCCTGCTCCCCACAGTCCCTTGCAGGCTGGCACTCAACCAGCCTGCAAGGGGAAACCCACTTTTTCCTCTGTTTTTCTCCTTTAAAGGAGAAAACCCAGGTTTTTCTCCTTAACATGAGAAAATCTGGGTTTTACCGCATTTTTCTGTGGCAAATGGAAAATCCAGATCCCTGGTCATGTTACAGAGGAAAGCAAGCCCCCTGCCCCACATCTTCCACCCAGTGCTTACCAATCTCAAATTCTCTACAATGGTTTATGAGCACTGTGCTTTAGGATGTAAAGCAACCAAAGACAACCAGAGTTTAAAATAACATTTTCTATGGACACATTATTCTTACAATACATCACTGGGTTTCTTGAACCTGTGTATAATGTGTTTGGTTCTTGACACTAAGACATACAGGATATTCAGCTAAAATGATCAGTGAACCTCTGGCCATCATGGCAATGTTTAATTTCTAATGTTCCAAGGTCTCATTCAGTTATCTGAGTTGTTCAAGTATTGCTAATCTCTTCCTAGGGATAAGAGATATATCATGCCAGACATATGAAACATATTTAAACATATACACATATAGAACTTAATCATGCAGATGTAACAGTTATATCATATTACCTTCTATTATTATCATGTGATATCAATATAATTAATTAAGCCTATGAATATCACTTTATGAGGCTTTAAAAAAGCTCCAGTCCCACATAAAAATATAAATGTTTTCTTTCAACATTTCCAAAAGTCAAAGCTTCTTTTGAAAATCTTATTTAATTGTATTTAAAATATTTTAATGAATAAAGTTAAAATGTAACATTTTTGACTGAAACAAAGTATTCAAAAAGTACAAGAGTTCTTCAAACACTCCAGACAATAAAAATACTTGTAAGTGCCATTCATTTTCTATTTTTACTAGCATCTCCCTCTGCTACTGTCATGTTTAACGGTTCAAAATTGCTAACAGACCCCCAAAAGTTATTTACTTATGGGGCCCAATCCTGGAATCTTATATAATCATTGTAATGTAAGTGTCATTTTGTTTAATCAGTGTCTTACTCTAAGTCACCAAAAACTGCTATTGCCTTCTTAAGTGCTATCATTAAGAACATACTATGTCCTTCACTAAGTGTGGTACCACTTTATTTTGAGTGTTCTGTCATCATTAATTCATTTGGAATCTGCTGTACTAATATGGATCATAATGAATTCATTTTATATTAATGTGCATGTAATTTGCATTATCACAGGGATTTCCATTATAATTTTGCCTGAACAAAAAAAATTGCCAAAACAACTTGTTCTGTGTGCTCACACAGTGGAAGGAAAGAAATATGCCTCCTTTTTGACATAGAGTAGTTTGGGTAACATGTATATCCACCAAGTTCTCTACTGGCTAATCTTTCAGTCATGTTCCGTCTGTCATTGTATGCTGAAGCTTTACGTTCAATGGTTTAGTGAGGTTTCAGTCTAGCAAAACACTGAAAGAGGTGTGTAGTCCCACTGACTTCTCTGGGACATTTAAAGTTAAAAATATATTTAAGTGTCTTCCTGGATAGAGATCCTGATATCAATGGAAACATTTCCTTTCATTGATACACAAATTAACACTGACAAAGGATCTAGTACAAATGGAGCATGCCCCGATAAGCATGCATGCGCATCTTGCAGCACCTCAAACCCATCTGAGGCACAACAAACTGCACATGGCTCATATGCACCCATTTGCCACACTGCTGATCATCAGCACAGTGGGGTTTTTTGACACCAAAAGATCCCAATGTCAAAAACCCACCCAACAAAAAACAAAAAGAAAAAAACCCTAAAAAAAGCAGAGTGGTGCATGCAGCAGCAGTGTGCACTTCCAGAAAGTAGTCTGGCTAGCCAGAGCCATGCTTTGGCTGTCAGCCAGGCTCTGGCTCCCCACTCGGCCCGCCCCCACTGCCAACACCGCTGCAGCTGCCTGTGGGAGCTCCCCACTCACTGCTACCACACCCTTGCTGCCAACACTGCTGCTGCCCCCTGCGGGCAGTCGCCATGCCCTCCACAGCCTCTGGGGGCATGGGGTGTTCATGCCTAAGACCTTATGATCACTGTCAATATTATTCAGATTACATTACCTGCCACTTTCCTTGATGTTACAATCTGCAATGAAGTCTAAACATCACCACAAGTCCTGCATTGAAATCTGGAAAGGGGTTTCTTTCTTTAAGAGCATAAGGCATTACTTTAAAGTGGGTTAAATGCCCTTTTGAAATGCTTTAATGGCATTGCTGTTTGCATGAGTTTGCAAATGTGGTGGTGTATTGCGCATTAATTCCAGCTGCTATAGTAAATTCAGTGGTGTAATGCACCTTAAATTACTTTGGGGCACAGCAAACTAAAACACCTCTGAGGAGTTTTAGTTTGCTACTTTACAATCATGGAAGGAATCACTGGGCTCTGTGCGGATCAGGAGCTGAGCAGACAGCCCCAGCAGGCAGCCTGGCAGCAGCCCAGGAAGTCAGACTGCACTGAAGGAAAAAAGAAAGCAATGAGCCCAATATTTTT